>NC_081777.1:8182246-8534746 GCF_963082965.1 Carassius carassius
AAATTAATTTTAATGGGTAAGTGGCATAATGTGAGTTCACTAAAGGCCTTTGACAGTGAGGCGAAATTTCGGGTCATAAAAGTTTACAAAAGAGAACCGTAGACACTGAGTTTAATTGAGTACAGAGTCCAAAATAAAGGTTAAATGATAACGTCTCTTCCTGGTTTACTGTTTTTGTTTAAACGTAAATTGGATTTGTAAGGTTATTGTCCTTTTGTCTTCAAGTTTAATATGAGTGTCTGGTTTGGATGCTTCCCAAAGAGCAAAACTGTAAATCTGGCTCTGAGATAGAGTTGATTGTAATCTCTGAGTGTCTCTGGATACAAAATCTCTGTAAAACAAAGCTTTATCTCTTTTACTGTTTCTACCAATCAGCGATTTGCCACACTACTCTTTATTAAAATCTTACCTGACAGAAGTTCCATAAATTGTAGGCAGTTAGGAAGTACCGTAGTTCATGACTTCTGTCATAATTTATTCACACTACTCTCAGACTAAAAAAATAAATAAATGCATAAATGTCAAAAATCAAAAACATAGTCAATATGACTGGCTACTGTCTGATATGCAAATCTTTTATCCTGCAACTGACAGTTCTTTCTTTGAGGTTCTCCAAACCAAATAGCATTTTTGATTTTGGTGACCCTCACGACACATGTTTTCCTACTCATCCACTTAGAACCTTGCATGGTACTCAACCAAATGGAGAATCTGAGAAGAGGGATAGCCACCCACCCATTGAGAACCATCCAAACGTCAAACTAAAGCAAACTGCTTGAAAGCCAACTGAGTAACATGACAGTTCATAACTACTACTCAGTTTTGAACCCTATAATCTGCTGAGATTGTAATTAAAGAGGTGTAATTCATTATTTTTTGGGAGTTGTAACAAAGGACATTTTAGAACCTGAGATAGCCTATCCTTATCATGACAAACTTTATGATAAGACTAATAGTTTTATTTATTTATTTATTATTATTATATTTTTATATGTGTATTCCTGAATGTTGGAAACACCACATGTTTTGACGGACAGGAGTTTTTAAATATTAATAAGCAGTGAAGGATTTTTGTTTCCTAAAAAAAAAAAAAAAAAAACAAGATCATGGAAAACTACTTAAAGATCTGGATATTTCTCTTACGCCAACATTCGTAACTGATTATAACCCATTTATATATATTCTGAAATTTTTACATACTTTTCATAAAAGAGGTGTATTCAATCTATCGTAAATATGAGTGACATTTTTCATAAATTCATAAATCTACCCCCGGTTTCACAAACAAGGCTTAAACCTAGTCCCAGACTAAAATGTAAATCTGAGCTGTGTCAGCTGAAAGAAACTTGCGCTGACTGGTCTTAAAATATATCAGCGTCTTTGTTATGGCTCAAGATGTACACCAGTAATGTGTTTTCTAAGGCACGTTTATGAAAAATTACTTAAATGTCCTAATTGAACTATGACCTAATCCTGGCTTAGTCTAAACCCTGTTTGTGAAACCAGGCCTTAAATAAATAAAATGAAAAACAATATTCATTATTATTATTATTATTATTACTATTATCATTCATTTTATTGCCAAAATCACTTTATTACGCACTTCCAGGGACTTCAAGGCAGCATATCAGATTAACTCACAGCTCACAAAATTTCATCATCAGAGACTTTGAGCCAAAAGAGGGCATAAAGCCCAGTACTTTGTGACTGCAAAGGCAGTAAAGGTTCAAATTAACTGTTCTGGCCACCATCTGCACTGCTTCAGTGAACTTTAGGACCTTCAAGTGCTGTCCGGTTTCACTGCCGAGTAGGTTTATGGCAGGATTGTGCTAACTCTATTTGGTTCTGCTCAGAGAACCAAAAATTTACCATTAATACATATTGTTTGCTTAACAGTATTAACTGTATACTTAACTGTACTGTACTTATACTTACTGGTTATAATGTTGGCATCATTAATGCAGCTAGAAATAGAATCTAAAATCTAAAATTTGAGCTGGTGGGTGGGGAAGTGGACAGCTGTATTCGGCAGGGCTGACTGCATATAAAACCCATCAAAGCGTCAATCCAGCACTCTCACTTTCAGACTCAGCAGATTACAGAGGCTGTTCAAGAGGTTTGCAGATGAGCGATAAATGTTTTCCATAATTACTCTTGATAAGTAGAAGGAACGTGGACTTTGAGGGCCAGAGTCGCCCAACCCTCGTCTAAGCTCAGTTTTAAACCAATGTTTTCATAGGTCCACCTGTATTTTTACAGTTTTTATATAAAGAGTAGTACTTATTGACCATTTCCTGGACAATATATTGTTTTTTGGGAATTAGGCCAGACAGAGATTCACAGTGGGATTGATATGTTTTTTATGAGTCATGCATTTTTAATAAGTCTATCATTATGGTTGAAAGAACAGGTGACCCATCTGGGGTAGAACTGCTTCTCATTAAAAACACCGAAAATTATTTCAGGATGAATCCATGTCATGAGGCTCTGACACAGATGAGATCACGGTGCAAGCTCATCAAAAGCATTGCGGGAGCAATGTTGAATCAGTAGTTTGATAAGTTACAAGCTCATTGTGTAAAATTGTAAAAAGAAAAATTGAAAAACTGAATTAGATTTTTCAAATCTACATATGAAAAAGCAAAAGCAGAAGAAGAGTATAGACAAGTGGAAATAAGAAATTGTCTGATTGCTTGTCATTGTCTCAGTGTACCTTTATGCCAACAATTTGTCTCATTTCTGTCTGTTTTTATTTCTCCTAAGGAACTGTTGGGTAAACATCTTAGATGAAGTTTCATTTTATACCTCAATGACATATAAATGAGAACTCCATTTAGTCTCATGAGCTATGATAGACCAGTGCTGAGCGATAAAATTCTCCTCTGGGTGTATTTATTCTGGAGAATGTTTCATTATTGCGTCTATCCGCGTTTGAGAGAATTTACTGCTGTCTTACCTTTAGAAACAGCAACAGATGAGATTTCATCTCATTCAGTGGCGCATGAAGGAGGATATCACTGTTAGGAACATCAGTTTTTCACAGTCCTGTCCAGAAAAGAGACAAGAGCTGTCAAACAGTCTATCTGAAGAAAAACAGGGCTATAACTACAGTAGATATTGTGGTAATAATTGTAATTTCACAGCAGAGAAATGCCACCTTCCTCTATCCCAGCCTATCGCTCTAAGAGATAACAGAAAAGTATGTCAGTCAGGTGTGTTTTCTTCTTCTTCTTCTTCTTCTTCTGCTTTCAGTAAGCCAAAGGTTCCAGACTTTCTGGACAGTTTTCATCCGACCCAAGAAAATTCCCAACAGACTAATCTTTCCGAGCATGTGATTCATTTTAATCTGCAGGCATGGATGAAGAGGTTCTGTGGAGTTGCTGTACTATTAAAGATTAATGAACCCAATTTGCAAAACTGACCTTTTGCGGTCAGACTGTGTGGAGCGTAAAGCTTCTTAATGCCTTCAGCTCAAGTACAGCCCCGCAGATAAGACCCGCAGAGAGAAAAACACGAGATGAACTAACTTTAAGTGTTCCGTTCCTCTGATCAGTTCAAAGACATTTCAGAGGAAGGAAAAGAGTGGATTGATGAGTTTAAACTGTATCACACAAACACACACACTGGCATTTAGAAATGTAGCCAACATTCTCTGAACCCTGAACACTTCCCACATTCACACTAAAAATAAGTGAAGGCAGACTACACAATGTATGTGTTGCTAAATATGAACAGTTTAGCCTCATAACTTCCTTTCTCTCTCAAAACAAAAGAAAAAAGGACATAACGATCAGATACGGGTTTGCACACACTTTCAAAATAAAAGCCTTTAAAAGTCAGAAAAAAGTTCCTCCCCAATGATTTCATATGTAGCATTGTGACGTTATTTCTTCTTTCTTTATTTATTTAAAAAAGTATCCAAATACAGACAGGGAAATTATAGGCTAATTGACTGGATCATGAAAAAGTGGAGGTTATATGAATGAAAAGAGCCAGGTGGTTTTAGGGAAGGGGTTGAAAAAACTAAGGTGGTGATATTTGTGAAATCAACCAAAAAAGAAAAGTGCTTTCTCAAGTGTTTTTTTTTCTTCTTTTCTTTTGGCATTTATGCCCACACACTAATTATGAACAAAAACCAGAAAAAAAAATCTGAAATGTGTATTAAAAAATAAAAAGGGTCTATTTTGATTTCATGTTGACTTGAAATAAAGCACAAAGGCTGGTTTGCATTGATTGCGAGTGTTATTGTGGTGTTTATCACATCAGACAGCATGAGAGTGAGTTTTAGAGGGAAGGCTTCGTGCTGGGCTGTGAAGTCAAAGCCGTAATTTAGAGTTAGCAGCGTAGCAGAAGAGCTGATCTGAGAAAGACGTCTGCTCTCACACTGGCAACAGGATTGATTACCGCTCTGTGTGTATGACATTAGAGTATGTGCGTGTGTGTGTGGTACAGCACATGGAGAAAGCATCAGTTTAGTTTACTTTTTAGTTTAGAGTGTTGATTAGGGGCTCTTTTAAGGAAATTGTTGGCTAGATAATCTGTTAGCCTGAAGCTTTTTGGTATCCATTACTCAACTGCTGCTTTTTGCTGCTTTTAAATTTCTGTATGTGTCATCTTCGACCGTCGGCTACATCATATCAAACTGATTGTTCAATCTGACAGCCGGTAACTTAATACTCCATTCTTTCTGCATTTTACAGTGGTGCTTGCTAGAAAGTATCACTATTATTGTTGTTTATATGGGGGATTATGCATTTGAACAATCCGCAATTGTAATTGTTAAACTTTTGGCACGTAACTACTTTGTGCTACAGAAGTGAATAAAACCTCAAATCCCGCAGCTTGTTCAGGAGAGGTGTGCTATTACTTGCAATTTTTGCCTGACAGATGTAAAATCCAATGGATCTACAATGAATGAAGAACCGGAGTCATATCTAGACACCAGAATATCATATAGAATTGGGGGTGTAAACTTTTGACCTTAAATAGTAAGCAGTCACCTAGTAACCATCCAGAATAAACCTAATAATGCCCTGATTATTCACATAGCATTGTGCTCAAACCAGAGAACAGAACACCATAACAACCACAACACTCCGGCGGGTACACTTCACTGTCAGAAGAAACTGTCACTGTCACTTCGGTGGTACCTTTTCAAAAGGTACACCTGTGTACCTAAAGGGTCCATACTGGTGTCTTAAAGGTACATATTAGTACCTAAATTATAAATGTTAGTAACTAAAAGACACAAAGGTATACCTTTGAAAAAAGTACTGACCCAATGATAGCTTTGTACCTTTTTTTCTGAGACTGTATGCAGGGAATGAATGTAAATGAAGGAGAGACTTGACTCTAAAATTCTTTGTGAGGGAACAAGTTATCATTTAATGAACTGATAGCCTATTGGAAAATCACCAGCATTCTCCCATTAAATGTTCATTTTGGATTTATTTATTTTTAGAGATTACACCAAAAAAAAAAAACTGACAGGAAGGATTTAGTTTCAATTTTCTGTAGCACAACTCAGCTTTTCAACTCAGATAACCATTACTCTCTCTCCAATAGTAGAGCCAGAGAGGGTAGTATCTCCCCATAATAACAACATCTCTGTCTGCACCCTTAAAGCACTACTATGAACCTTTTAGGAGCAAATGCTACAACATACAATGCGAGTGGCGAGTTTTGCGAGGACAAAACATTTTCCATTGTATCCTCTTAAGTGCCATGATTTACTGTTCCATGGTACACATATAGCAATTATTCAGTACCGTGGTAATTGTAAACATACTATGTTACTGCCATCTGACACCATCCCTGTTTGATGCATCTTTAAACTGTTACATTGCTCATTCAGTGTTACACAGAATGTTTTTTTTTTTTTTTTTTTACTTTAAGTGCCTTGAATTACCATATAAAAACCATTGCGCAAAAATATGGCACCACAGTAGAAAACTCACATTTCCCCCCACTAATGGCACCTTCTGTAAATGCTGTTGCATGGCAACTGAAAGAGGGAACAAGTTCTTCTGAGGAGTTCTTCAGGCTGATCACGATGGTGTGCAGACTTACTTTGGAAACTCGTTTGAAGCACCTGCACTAGAGGAAACCAGGATTAGGAAAGGCCTGGTCTAAATTCAGCGTGTGTGTTCAGGTCGTGATGTTGTGAGCATTTTTTCTCTGCGTCTTTGTGTTGGCTGTTTGGGAGAGTGATGTCATTCTCCACTGCGAAGAGCTCTGAAAAGCCTCCAGTAAGTTGGGTCGAGACGGGTCGCGTTTGTCTCCTCTGCTCTTCTGTTTGTCCTCCTCTGCAGTTCAGAGCCGATTTCACAGTTTTCCTTTGAGCACCACTGAAAGAGGGTAGATTCCTTCCTGCCCGCAAACTCTCACACCAAACTGCATGGCAATCCTGGGAAAATCCAAACCTTTTGGCATCACAACAACTGCACCGGGCTGGACTTGCACACACACATAGAGCTGGATGAAGGATGGTTTGTAAGTGTGTCCGCTGCCCAGCACGGTCTATGTTTGCTTTCTGTGGTTGGATGTATGCAGCCTTTGTTTTTCTCTATGAGGCCTGACCCTTCCAGATGATGGAGGAGATAGAGAACCTTCTCTTCTGTTAAAAGACAAGTGGCCTCACTAGCACAGGCTGGTGTCCTGCCGGGTATGGCCCGCAAGAGAGAGAGAAGAGGGCAGCCGTGCCAGGCTGTTTCACCCTCTGTGCCAGCTTAAGCGAGTACCAGACGCAAACTGCCCTAAGAGCTCTGTTGTGTGCTGGACGCTGGACTCCAAGCTCTCCACAATCCCATACAGACTCAAGCTGAACTTTAATGAAAGCATGTTTTTTGAAAGATGAGGCTGAGTTTAACTAAACACAGCACACACACCCCTCTGAGCTGGTGAATGTGGGGTGGTTTGGCTCCCGCTAGAGAGGTCTTTTTTTCTAATTTGGAGGGTGACTTGATGAAAGAACACAGTTGTCACCGTCTACTGGACCCTGGCATAATTTCTGAGCTGTGGGCATGATATTTAAGGACACAAGTATGCGAGCACGGGAGTTGAGAGAGATAATGCATTCATGTCATTGGCATATTTTCACACCAGGCCATTCATCCATCCACTCAACTCTTTTTCGCAAGTACATATTAGGTGATTTGTTTGCTTTGGGGTTTTCTTTATTTCTCTTTAGTTTAATCTCACAATAATATCTGGCAACATTTCAGCCAACTTGTGCTTACCTGGGGTGCGTTTCCCAAAAGCATCGTTAGCCAACTATCGTCGCAAGTTCCGTCGTTACCAATGTAGTTCACCGATTCGGTGTTTCCCGAAACCATAGTTCAAACGAACATTCGCAAACTGCGTCGCAAACTTGTGTCGTGTGAACGACAGCTCTCCACCTGTGGTTAGAGGCATAGTTCGTCGTTAGTTTGCTGTGTCGACGTCGTTGATTGCGCCGCACCTGGGCTGTGTTCTATTCACAGTTATCGACCCTATGCCCTATTCCTTTAGAAGATTTCACTATCCACTTTGAGTGATTTAAAAGACTTAAAGTTGTGGTTTAAGTTTATTACATAATTCGCCTTTTTTATTATCATTACAAATTCAGTATGAAACTATATAGCAGCGTGGCCCTCGCGATTATTCTCCCTTCGAAGTGCTCTCTAAAAGCATTAATCTTGCCGATTAGAACGCAATCATTGTTTCGTTTGTGCGAAGAAACGGTGAGTTTGTCAAGTGAGTTATCTTTGTAAAAACATTCCAAAATACACGTCTCATATAACAATATTGGTAAAACAGTGTGTTAGAGGTTTTCACTTATATAAAATGTTAACACTCAAATTACAGTATTTTTATAGTAAATTAATTCTTAATTTTAAATGAATGTACCTAAATAAAGTAAAAAAATGTATAAATAAGTGAGTGATTTTGTTGTTTTTACAGAATTAGAATATAGAATACTCTCTACAAATGTGTTTGTGTGTGAATACATGTATATAAATATATATATATATATATATATAGAGAGAGAGAGAGAGAGAGAGAGAGAGACAGTATACATTGTTAGCAAAAGTTTTTTTTATGTTTTTAAGTGTTCATTTAATGCATATCGGCAAAGAAACCAAATATTTAACAGAAATTATGTCAGATTGAACAAATGGTTTAAACTGCAGTGGTGGCTGCTGCACAGGTGACAGGACGTATGGGCAAAGAGGACATGTCTCCAGCAGCCAGCTATCACCAAAGCCATGCACCCTCTTCAGCCACCTGCAAACTGCAGAAGTGGCCCACACAAAAGAGTCATGTGTGCTTCCATCACTCACCCATTAGGCCATCAGCCACCACCTCCATAAATTTCCAACAGCATAATAATCCAGTGTAGCTAACAACTGTTTCTTATTATTGGCCTCTGAAGATGTGAAGCCTGATGTTGAAGGGCCAGACTGGAGAGGGCCTGATGTTGGAGGCCTGGACTTTGAAGGCAAAGGCCTGGTTGATGACCATTGCAACAGGCCCCAGGATGGCCAAAACTGTCTCTTCCTCTGTAGGGACAGGAGGAACTGAACTGATACCCAATCAGTCTTGTCTGCTTCCCTCTCACGTGCCACAGCCCTCTGTTTTGTCACTTGCAAAGTCCCTCCACTCATTCCTGACTTCGTCTGGGCTTTGTCCATATCCATAGCTAGCATCGTTTATTTATTGAGTGATTTCTGCCTAGATTTGATTTTTGTCAGCATTTGTAATGCTATTTTTCAGCTTTGAAAATAGCTGGACTTTACTATTTTCCACCTCCTCGAAAAGAACTGCAATTTCAAGCTATTAAAATTGGGGTTTTCGTGTCATTTTCATTAACACGTCAGAATGGCAATAAGACATAAATAGGAAAGATTGAGCAAAAATAAGCAATCCACAACAGTACATTACAGTTTTTCAAAACCCATATTTTTTCAATTGTGGTTAAGTAGCCTATCAATATTACATAAGAAATAGTATTTATCTGAAATTGTGAAATTACACACACACACAATTCTGAAATTGTGTGTGTATATAATGTATTGCAGAACAAATGAATGATTCGTTATTACCTGACTCCTACGTAACGTCATTTCAAAAGTGTAAGTCGAGTCGAATAAAAGAGAAAATAAAACCAAATTACTGTAGGTGGCGGTATGTGCTCATGTCTCCAGTCAGCCATTAGATCGAAGAAGAAGAAGAACGATGGCTCAAACCAACGTAGTTTGAATCCATGGATCTGCGACACAGGTACCATGGTTTCGGGAAACAGTCGTGACTAGGTTGTTCGTTTTCATAACGATGCATCGTACTATGGTGGTTAATCAGCGAGTTACGTCGTTGTATGGGAAACGCACCCCTGGTTGTAGCCTCTTCCACTTAAAGAGACAGTTTAACCAAAAATGTTGTCATTTATTCACCCACATGTCATTCCAATTCCACAGATTTTTGAAGAGTATTTAATTTTTACTTGTTTATAATCATTACTTTGTTTATAATAATTGTTAATAAGGCAGAATTGCATACAGTTTTGTAACAATTTTGAACTATATTTTAAGGCAGCTGTTCCATCTTGAATAGACACCATTACATTGGGCATATTTAATGATAATAAAACATGTTTTGACTCATATAGAATTTTCTTTTAGGTTGCTGTTATATAGTTTGCAGACCTCAGATCATACTTTCTCAGATCATACTTTCTACTTTTCTCCGTTTTGTTTCAATCAAGTGTCATCTTTTTCTCAGATTATCCTCCTGAAATTACTTTGTTGAAATTAAAATAGAAGCAAGTCATTGACTACATAAATTAAAATTACATTAGAGATAGTAGAGCTATAAAATGAAAATGGATAAGAATAGTTCATGGTCTTGGAAACCAGGCAAATGGAAATCAACATGGTTAAAATCTCTTCTGAAACTCATGAGGGATAGTTTTAGTCTCATTATCAGGAAATCTCAGTTTGCTTTTAAATAAGATCTAGGGGAAACAACTGAGATATTAAGGAGGTGATTGTTTTTTCCTCTTGGTTCTAATGTGCCTGGAGACTCCACAATTTACTGTTTCACATGCCAGTCATCAGACTAGCGATTCTCTCGCTTTCTCTCTCTATCTCTGTTTGATTGGGTTCCAACTCTGTTCTGAAAAAAAAAAGGCTTAGAGACCTCTGTTTCCCACAAGCGAACAAAAGTGGTGACAGACAGAATGGAGCGGCTCAGAGAGGGAGGAGAACAGAGCAATGAAGAAACGCTCTCAGTCTGTAGGAACTAATCAGACTCTCGTTTAGCAAACGCAGGCATTCCTGTTGATGAAAGGATGGGAGATGTAAGGCGGGACAGGGTCGGACTGAGCTTTTACAACAGCAGAACAACAGCAGGCCAACTCCATTATCCACCGTATACGGCCTCATTAACCAGTGCTCCACACACACTCAACACACGTAACAAACATCAACTAACATAGACTCAGCCCTCAGACACACACACAACTCACTATTGTGACTCTACACTCTCAAATACTTGGTTCTGATTGGTCAATCGTGGCAGAGTGCACTCAAATATTTTTCTATAAAGAGCGCTTAACTGTATAATTGACTTTTGTCCCAGTAAGTCGGTCATTATCACAAAATAAAGACTGGCAGGGTGATCAGGACCCCAATGATAAACGGCTCAACTATTTTCAATTTATTTAGATTTCACTGCTTTTATGCTTTTGTGAGTTTATGTCTAGGTTTTAGACTGTTAGTTACTAAACTGCTATCAAAGCTTGACCTGCCCACATTAATTAAATGTAGCACTGTCCCAAACGTGTACCATTGTTTGAGCTAGAAATTGACACTTAGTTGATGAGGAACTGGGAAGTTACACCATTTTTTTTCATTATTGATTTTCCATACAAATTCATACATAGCCTTACATGAAAATATGTATAGTGTGTCTTAATCTTTTTATTACCAAACAAAATGATCACGCATCAGCTAAAGGAATGCATTATTTAAAGCCAGGCTGCTAGTGTGTAAGGTGCTGTGAGCTCTTGGGCAATGCATTGAAGTTGTTGAATGTAATTGGTAATTTAGCAGCATTGAGCTATCATGTGCCAAGAAAGTTATTATTCTGGCCTGTAGGTCCCTTACTGTTCTCATACTGCTTACTGAAAGAGCAGAACTTAGTCCCTTTACAAATTCACAGAAGCCAGTCCATAGCAACCATTAAATGTGGAAGTCATTACTTTCACATAGAATGTTGGAATGTTCAAATTTCTACCTGGAAAAGTTTAGTGGAACACTACTTCAGGTCAGACTTTCAATGCTTGAAAGACTTTTCAAAACTTGGAAACAAATACGATTTCAACAAGATAAAACTGATGTCACACAAATATGGTAACACCCAGATGCACACAGTTAATAATAAACATTCACTTTTGAACAAATAAAATGCATCAATGAGTCAATGTTCATACATCATGTGGTAATTAAACCAATAGTTTTGCTACCTGAAGAACAAATATTAACATGACATAGCTTCATTTATCCTCTCCATTTTGCTAGAAGACATATTTGTTGAACAAATGAACCTCCAAAGCTAATGGTACCATTGACATTTTGTTTCCTCAGATGTAATTTTTCTTTGTCTTTATGGTTTTAAGCAGGAAGTTCCCCCACCCCTACACTTTCAAGGAAGTAATCATTATATTTTAAGAGCTTGTCACAGTGTGAAAATATTTTTTATCCGGTCACAAACAGCTGTCTGCCATTTGCATTGGCAGTAGACTGGAACAAACATAGCAGTAATTCTATTATCATTAAATTGTTTTTAAACAGGTAAAATAGACATAAGACATAACAGCAAATCTTATGTCGCCAGATTAATATTCATGATAAGATTTATAATGTTTTCCTAAGGAAGTCGACAATACTTGGACAGATATGTCTATTTCTCATTTTCATTGCTTGGCTCACTCCTGCTGCCACAACCTGCATGCTGTCATGCTTGCTCATGGGCAGAAACAAACTCAGTTCTAAAATCCTACATAAGTTTTTTTTTTTTTTTGAACTGTGAGGAAGGATGTCATGTGACTAATTAATATATAATGACAACACTGACTAGCCGATGACACATTAAAAGAACATGCACGGTTCTACTATTTATTAAGAAAAAGCCTGTTTTGTCATTTAAAGTTTCATCCTCTATCAAAAGTTTCCAACTACTAAGTTTACTATTAAAGAGAAAGTTTTTTTTAAATTGTTTTTATTATTATTGTTGAAGATTTAAAGAGCATTATTTTAGTATTGATTTAAAAGGTTTACTGTTTTAATAATAATAATAATAAAAAGCCCTGTTAATGCCTTTAAAGTAACAGTTACAAATTTCCACATCATTTGGTGCCATTTAAAAAATACTGTTGACATTCTGTTGGCATTAGCTGGATATGGAGAAGGCCTGGGGCTGTTTTTTCCACTTTGAACAAATAATTTCTGAAATGTTGTTTGTAGGAAAGGCTGCAGTTCATTGGTTTCCTCACACATACATTTCAGTAGCATTTTGGTCTCAGAGATTAAATATATCAAGTGTGCCTCAATTAATTTATTTAGCAATTAAAATGTTATTATTTTGATATTGGTTCTCTGCAAACCTGCAGTTCAAAGAAATTCGTTTTTCAGTACAGCTCTTGACTCACAGTCTCTGAGGATGTCCTGCTAGTTGGGGACAGTGTGCATTTGGATGTTTCTTTGATTTGGGTGATGATATATGCAAGAATACTAAATGCTTCAGAGTGTTTTAGAAGCCAGATGCAAAGCACTGCAGTCAGAAAACATTAGCCATCAAAGATGATGTCCACAGTTACTTAACAGAAGCTGACACAAGAGTACGTCAAAACATGACGTGAAGACTGATGCAGAACCTAGGAATGATGCTTCAGGAAATGAGCTGAATTGAGTCGAGTGCTCTGTTGCATGCATGTATTGCATGTTCCATCTGTCTTTTTTTTTTTGACCTTTTTTCATATAGCCAGATTTGGATTTATGCCATGCCATTGAGCATCTAGGGAGATTCCAGAGATAGCACGTGTTAACTTCAAGAGTAGGTTTGGTTCATAGTGATGATGATGATTTTAAATTATTTAATTTGTATGACTATATCACAATCAGGGTCACAATCACAGATATGGTTTGCTCTTTCACAGCTGGTTCAGTGCGCAACAGTTGGGTTCCAGATGTAAAATCTATTTTTTTTTCCCTTTCACTTTTAAAGTTAAAGGATTAATCATTTACAACAGATTTACCATGAGCTCTAATGTTATTATGTTAATAATGTAAGTGTATTTTGTCATTGAATCCACACATCAGTGGTTTCAAAATTATATTTAAAAACATCATGTTCAACAGCCAAATACCGAGTCAAGAACGTCTCAGTTACACACGTAACCCTCATTCACTGATGGAGGGAAAGGAGACGTTATGTCGTGATGACATAGGGTGATTCACTTGGGAGCCCCAATCCTCTTTGACTTTAAGAGAAAATTCCAATGAAATTTGGCTAGTGGATTTTGCATACCTAAACCACTCCCCGTGCACATGGGTATAAACCGATAACAGGTGCATCCACTCTTCAGGTTTTATGTTGAGGAGCCGTTGGTTCAAGGTTATGGCGGACATAATGTCTCCGTTTGCTCCATCAGGGAACGTACGTAACCTTTCCAATGCCACAGCACAAATTCGCTGATCTTGGTACCCGCAAGGACCAAAGCTAAATATATCGCTACTGGAGATAGCCGCTGTTCCTACCATAGATACCTCTTCTTTAAGCTGCTGCCACTGATCTGGACGAACTCACAGAGACTGTAACATCTTATATCAGTTTCTGTGAGGATATGTGTATTCTTACCAGGACTCATCCAACTTACAATAATGACAAACCGTGGTTCACTGCAAAACTCAGACAGCTCCGTCAGGCCAAAGAAGATGCTTACAGGAAGGGGGACAATGTCTTGTATAAACAGGCTAAATACACACTGTAAAAGGAGATCAAAGTGGCAAAGAGGAATTATTCTGGAAAAATAAGGACTCAGTTCACTTCCAATGACTCAGCATCAGTGTGGAAAAGTCTGACAGTGATCAACAACTACAAGACACCATCCCCCAGCACTGTGGAGAATCAACGACTGGCAGATGATCTGAACGAGTTTTACTGCAGGTTTGAAAGAAGAACACCCATCAAGTGCCCTGAACGCCTCTCCACACAACCGTTCACACCATTTGGGAGGTGTCCCACAGCCCGGATCAAATACTCAGGACACCATCAAATTTAGCTTTTAGCTTTTAGCTTTTGTATTTAGTCATGCCTGCTTTTAACTTTTAGCTCTTTAGTTTTTTGGTCATGGCTTGTAGCCGTGCTTTTAGCTTTTGCTTTTAGTCATGCCTGCTTTTAACTTTTCGCTTTTAGTCATCACTTTCAGCCATGCTTTTTACCGTTACTTTTTCCGTTCTTTGAGCACAATTCCAGTGTGCATTGGCCTGCACGCCCGCTGCTACTTAGCCACGATGAGAAGAAACGCCACCTAGTGTTGTCAAACATTACTTTTATTCTTTTACTTTGGTTTCTTTTCCATTGAGAGTTTTGTGTTCTGAGTTAAGTTATGCCTAACACTGTGTCTTTGAGTCCGACCTCAAGTGCCCGTCTGAAACTTCAATCAGCCCACAATTCCGCATCTTCAGCTAACACTCACCGACTGGCTTCCCAAGACGTCACTTCTATAAATACTGAACTTCCAGCCAATCCTCAGGAAACTCCCTTTTCGGCAACGACTACAACAAAAGGAAACCCCAAAACAAATTTTTACCTCATTAAGGAACTCAATTCGAGAGTTAATTAAGTGATTGGTGGTTGTTCAGGTCTATGCAATTGCATATATTGCTTTAAACTTGGGATTTCACATTTTCATTCTCTTAAACTTATTCTTTCCTCACTTTCTCCCTGCAACTTGTACTAATGTGTGAATGCGTGTGTTCATATGTTAAATTTGTTTATATATCTTAGATTTATCCAATAAAGCCTTATTTATAATTGAAAGATAAGTATCTTGTGTTTTGTGCTTACAAGTTAATGTCTTAAACTGCCGATCTTGTTACTGTGCTAGTTAATAGTGTTTTCACTATATTTTTTTATTTTAATGTCCATTGCAGAGTTGATGTTATACGGCTCATTCAGTAAATCACTGGCTGACTCAGTGATCAGCCGTAAAACAGTGATTCTGTCCAAATTCCCTATAAAATCTTAAATGATTCCCACTGAGCTGTATTGACCTGTTTCCCTTACATTATTCTAAAACAAATCATAGGAATAATTCACAATGTCACATGAATTTATGTTATTCTAAACCTATATGACTTTTTTCTTCTTCTTCTCCAGAACACACAACTATATATTTTGAAGAATATTGGTAGTCAAACAATTTTGGTGCCCAAAGACTTCCATGTGTGTAAAATTATGTTTTGTTCTGTTCTATAGAAGAATGAAAGTCATGCAGGTTTGGAGCGACATGAAGGTGAGAAAACAAAAACATAATTTCCTTTTTGGGATGAACTAACCATCTGTCATTTTATATTCAGAAATGTTTTTTCTTTGTATCATAGCGCTGTATAGCAAACAGCAATGAAAATAAAGCAAATGGGAAAAAGTGGGTGGAACCAAGGTCATTGAAAAGGCAGATGATCAATGTTTTGCTCTATTGTCTGATGTCATGGAAGTCTTGGTTACCTCACATATGATTCTTTCAGTGATGGATCACATTTGTAAGCAAGGATCACGATTAGGATGCTTGTGGGCAAGCTTTGCACATCTGTAGTTACTTTTGCTGTGAGCTGAGCTTTCATTGTCCCTGAGAGAAACTTGTCGTTAATGTCTCCTGCTGTTCTGGGGATACACCGTCTCATTATGCCCATATGCTACCAGCACATCCAGACACTGTGACATGCATTATACATGTGGATTAATGCAGCCTGGACCCACCCTGCCAGCCAGCTTTGATCTCCACTCTGGATTTCCAGAAATAGACAATAATGACTCATTCATACAGTTGCTTTTAGGCATCTTAACTTCATTAGATGTGTGTATGTACGGTTTGTGCATATGCAGTTTACACAAATGCATTCCGCTCACAAGTTTTTGATTGATGTCAGATGCAGGAATCACCTTAAGTTTTGGAAAGGTTGAATTTGTGTCTGTCATCCTTTTGGGTGTGTGTTGCTGATGGGCTTGTGCCTGTGTGCATGCTGATAGCAAAGAGCATTCCTCTCATTAGCTGAATCGAATCACTAATGTGGAAGGAAGATTAGCAGCTAACAGGCTAATCAGTGTAAAATCAGTTCATCGCAAGGAGAAATTGACCAGCTGTGTGTTTGTTTATTTGTTTATTTGGGCTTGCTTACAGAAAAACAATAGTGATGAAGATGATTAAAGGTAATTTAACTGTGTTAACATAAACGCCTGTTCATGTAAAGACACATTTTTGGTGCAATAAACATTTTAATTTGTTATAATAGTTGTTGATGCGCTTGTTTGGACTGACACAAAAATTCACAAGCCAAAAATGCCATTTTTTATGCTGAACATTCGTGTTGGTGTGAAAAGGCCTTAAGGTTACATTTTATTAGGACTTAATAAATTTGCCACCAAATACAGTTTTAAGAACTTAGCATTTGTTTAGATTTTTTTAAGAAATTAGATTTTTTACAACTAACTGGTCTTCTACAGTGTAGCTGTCGAAAACAAATAACAGATGTTTTTTTTTTTGGGGGGGGGGGGGGGGGGGTAAAAAACCTTCACACTGATCAGTTGAAGGTGCTTAAAGAAAGACTGCATTGGATGAGCTTGTTTGCAGGAACAGACAGAAGGGCCGTTCTATTTAATAAAAGCATATTACATGCTCAGATGAAACAAAATAAAATATAAAAAAATAAGAAAGAAAAAAAGTTGATTCCTCACTGTGTTGCAGTCCCTGTTAATATGAGAATCTTGATAAATCCTGTCTCTCTGTTTTTGCTCCTCTAGGGAGACAATTTTATTGCTATATTAATAATTGATGTTTATATTAAGCTCCATATTTGTGCTTTGTATTCTGTCAGAAAGAAGAAAGCACATGAACCACCATGTTTATTGCAAGATGCACTGTCACATAGAGACAGAGAGCCGCCAAATGCCCTCTTGATCAATTCAAAACTTGTTGGAGAAAATTAGTGTGATTTCCTCTGTTTGTTTATTGAATATTTCATTGGTTCTGTTCTGTTAGATGGTAATCCAGAATCAGGTAATGTAATCTCCGTCTCTATCATAGCAATCCATCATAATCAGAGATTCATTAAAACATGGATTTCACAAGATTAAAAGGCCACTCAGTGTGCTCTATTGATCAGTTTAGATTACTTTGTGAATCTGATGAGAAGCACCATTGCACTGCTGAAGGTCAATGAATCTGAGTTCTGTATTGAAGCCACATGATGAATATCAACTCTACACATTCTCTCTCATCACAAACACAATGCCAGATGTGTGCATCCACATCTGACAAGTCATCAGATTCTTAATGCAGCTATGTAAACCCAATGTACTTACTGGATACGTTAACATACTATAGTTACACATAGTCATTTATACATTGTATTGCATTAGATATAAAATCTCAAATTAACTGCCCTAGTGATCCTTAAAACATTTATAGTAAGAGAGTGATTACTTTGGACAAATCCCACTAAATAGGACTAAATAGTTTCTTATATTTCTTAAAGGCCTTCGAACAGATTATTTTAATCATCTGTTCATTTTGGCAATGCAGCACCTGCACAGAAGTTCTCTACATCTTCATAATACAAATTCTGAGTATGGGTCACCATACTTGGCTGAATGTCACTTCACTTTCACTAATGAGACAAAAACAGTCTTTGGACGAACTTCACAAAAGTTTAGTAATACCCTTTAAGTCTTTAAAAATACTGCCATCATCCTTATACAATTGATATTTTATGGGTTTCTTAATTCTCAGGGCCAGCATTTTCACTCTGTTTTTTGGTTCGATTAGCCCATCCAGGGTAAACTCATTCTGAGGAAATATGAAACTGATTTATGTAAACCAATAGGGCAGTTAAGAGCAACGTGACTCCAGTGAGTCACTGATCTTGAGTAGTTTATTTAAAAAGTTTTTTTTTTTTTTTTTTTTTTTTTAAATACTTTCTTCTATCCTGGTTTAATTTACAGAGATAATTATAACCAGCCCATTTGTAGGATGATATCCTTAGGATTATAAACACTGTGGCCATGTATGTGTGGCTCAGCACATCAAGTTGAAAGAAAGTCATATGGGTTTGGATGACATGAGAGTGAGTAAGTAATAATTGATTTTAAATATTCCCTCTGAACATTAGAATATGCACTCAGTGTTGGTCTGAAATGGCTAATGTCTTTTCCGGGAGGCTCTAACTGGCTGTGTGGGTGTCTGTATTTATGTGAGTTTACCTGTACATATGGTCCTGCAGTCAAGTATGTGGTCATTCAGCCTTAATGGTTTGTGACAGGCAGTTAGGGAGAACATAACTGCAAGAGCAAGGCTCACACATACACAGTCTGGCCGCTGCATCCTCTGGGCAGCTTGAGTGCCATGGAGGTGATTAGATGTACTTACTGCACTAATGTAATTATAACTGCTGTCATCTCTTCTGGATAACAGGGCACACTGCAGCCCATGTGTGGGAGTGTGTGTGGGGGGGTCAGCTGAGCATCAGTGTTAGTCCAGGTCAGAAGGATTTTCTGCAAACACGGTAATTACCTGAATTTAAAGTCTTAGGTCACACACATTTGTAACATACCTGACAGAACTAATGTGTGTGATGACTTTTGTCCCTCATTCTGTTAAGGAACTGACACAGAGGTTATCACTGTATCACTGTGTCAAATTTTCAAGATGCTTCATTTATATCTGTCAATGAAATTCAGCTGTGATTGAAATGATATTCCATTGTTCCAAATGTAAAAGTTTGTGTTTGTAAAAAAAATAAAAAAAATAAAAATAAAAATAAAATATATATATAATTAACAATACAACTCTATGAATAAAAGTAATTTATGTGAGCATGTAAGAAATACTGCTGCTGGACATATACAATAAATTAAATAACTCCAATATATAACATACATGAAATCATTCCATAGCATATATGCAGGTGGAGCTGGGGAAGGTGGAGGGTTTCTGTTGCTGCAACTGTCAAAGCAAGCTCTAGCCAAGTGATTGGGTGTTGAGCAACAAGCTTATTTACTGCTGATGTGAAAAGCAACCAATAAGCAGTGCAATGTGAATAATGATGTAATTATATCAGATTAAGTTAGAACCTATCGGTGTGCGCCATCTAGAGTTTAAGACAGAACTTTGTATTTATTCAATTTACATTTCAATATTTACAAATATTAAACACCTAATATCTCACTCTCTTTCACACAAACAGTACCATAGTTAAATATTAGTATGTGATTTGTTTGTGTCTGTGAAGTCTGACCCTGGGGACATGTTCCATCATGTTGATCTGATTTGGCCTCTTAGTATTCTGACTGCCTCCTCTCAGAAACCAACTTGACACTTGTGAAGCATGACTCAAACTAATAACACGTAGAAAAAAACAAAACTTCATAAGAGTTCAATATTTCACTTTCCAATTATATCATCAGTGGAAAAATGTTCCTGCAGAAGAATGGCCTAACCTTTGCTTAAGCAAGCTGCTTGTGTCCCCTGAAGAAATGTGGGCAAATACTCTCTGCATTTATTTATTTGGTTTTTCAAATCTGCTTGTCTGATGAGAGTGCTAGAGCGAATAACTATAGCTGTTTGTTCAGGTTAGTCCTCTTGGGTGTGGATTTGTGTGCATATTTTTGTCTTTGGCTCTGAGACACCAAAACTGGCTGTGCCAGGCGACCACATCCCAACCCTACACCATCCCACCGGATACGCCCAAAAACACTTACACCCACCAGCCTTAAAATAGACCAGAGCTTAAGATATGTATTCGTTTTCTCAAAATCTTAAATTTACTAACATGGTTACTAGGACATTGTAAATGGGTCAAACTATTTTTCTGATTGAAATACTGCTATAAAAAGACAATAATCCCTGTGTGAGGTGTGTTATCTAGAGTAGGTGAATCTTGAAGTGAGGACTGATTTTAATGTTGCGAGCCTGGTGCTTTGACAGTTTGAGAGTTGAGAAGTCAAGGCATGAAGATATGAAATGACAAGAAAATTCTGATCTGATACATGGCTGAAGATATTAAGAGGCCAAATTAAATCATCTTAATAAACTAAATATTGCCCATCTTACCCTAATCCTGGATGCACTGTCTTGCACTGTCTTGCCAACAACCCGTTGAAGTGTTGTATGAAGTTCTAGGTCTTAGGATAAACCATTTAAGGGTTATTATGTTGCTTCTAACTCTATTTTACTTGCAAGTATAGCCGAAATCACAGCAGAACCATTGTCTTAATCGTATGTGTATTTGATTTCATTAGACAATGTCGTGAATAGGATTAAGTGCAGATTAATATCTTTGATAGCTGGTTATGTAGTCTTAATTTACAGCATTTCAGTCATTATAATATTCATTCCATTGTCTGACAACAGAAACATTAAAATATAATAATAAAAACTGTTTTATTGAGAATTTGACTGCATTAAAATGCAGTACGTGAGCACAGGGAGGCAAGAAAATATGACGCATTTACGTCATGAATATGCTAATTAAATTATGATGTCATCTAGCGACATTTAGTGACTTTTCAGGCGAAGTTTAGCTACTTTCCGTTGAAATAAGTTGTCAACACTGGTTAGAACTGAAGTCTGCAGGAAGGTAGCCCTTCATGAAAAGGTTTGGTTACGTCTGTATAGATCATGTCTTATCATCAAGTCTTCATTGTAGCTTTAGGGCGACGTACCAGGGCTATTGTGTTTTCCAGTCGGGCTACCAAAATGTATTAACACTCTGCCCGATGGGCTACCTTAAATACAGATCTTTCACGGATCCTTAAAAAGTGAGTAGTATCAAACTTAAGGCCATAAAAAGTTTTAAATAGGTTAAATGGGATAAGAAATGTCTTAATTATTATTTTAACAGGTCTTGAGGTTGGGGACGGAAATATGACTCTCCATACAGTTGGATTAAACTTCGAAATGCAATGATGTCATTGAATGAATATGAGCGCTGCATGTTTCAAGTCAAAATGTGTCGCGGATGTCTTTATTTTAATGTATCTGAAGCGAACCGACTATCTTTAGAAATGTGTCTTTGGCATTATTATTTCATTTTACTTATAATTCTTGATAAAGCAGTGTTTAATGTACTTTAGAATCTTACCAAAAGGGTCTTGGTGTGGGTCTTAGGGCATCTAGTCTGACATCAAGACCAGTGGTTGCACAATTTTGAATGAGCAAGTCCTTTCTCATCTATAATATTCATTGACAGGGTAAAAGTGGGTGACAATAACCTAGTTAGCAGAAGAGTGGGACACAGGGCCAGGTGGTTGGCAGTGTCTGAGGTGTTGGAGTTGCAAATGATGGCCACTTTGTTTTCAGAGTGGTCTATGAAATTCTGTGGAAGGCAGAGGAAGGGTGGTAAGGTCAAAAACAGTTTACGTAAAATGGAGATGGAGGTGTTGAAACTCTAATGGAAAAACAGTGTCTACACTGACTTTGTCAAAGCAAGAACAAACTTGCACCAGAAATATGCTGAATTAAAGGGGGCAGATCAGTGCTTCACTGTGCCAGTAGGCAGAGGACTGATGCTCTCTGATGTAGCTACTTTAAGGGGTCATCGAATGCCACATGCATTTTTACACTGAAATGTGTGTTAGCAGTGTTATTTTTATTTTTTATTATTATTATTTTTTAATCTCATTAAATATTTTACCCTTTCTCAAATCGGGCTGATCTGAGATGCTTGTCTGTGTGACGTCACACAGACAGGCCCCTCCCACAATTGTTTGATTGACAGTAGCGTTTCAGTACAGACTGGACTGGTGTCTTACCTTAGACCTGCCCTGAGTGAGCTGTCATCAGTCCACCATTGTTTAGATGCCGGAGCAAATGTAGACAAGAATGTCTCCCAAGCAATTGAGGTGTTCTGATGAGGTGTCGGATGTAATAATGAACATAGCAGTCATCACATCTGAGCTTCTGAAGATGCAGTGGATTTACATTTGTTTTTAAAGGGATCTTCGTGTGAATCAATCATGATCCAGCACATTTGCATTTAAAGCAGCAGGCAAGAAAACAGGTTTCTCTGAAAAGAGCTGTTTTTGACAGGGTAAAAGTGTGCTGTTTTACACTACTAGTCAGGAATTTTAACCAAACTATATTACAGAATTTTTATTAAAACCCTAAAGAATCATATCAACTTGTAAAAAAAAAAATGGTCATCCGATGACCTCTTTAAGAAACAGCAGGGTAAGACAAAAATAACATCTGAAGGTTAACATAATTACTAATCCCACAAAATCCTAATTTTTTTTACTACCTTTTCCAAATTTATTAATTTTTTCCTCTGCTTTCTTGCGCTGGTTGAGTTGTGCATTTGTATATGTATGTTTACTTGCAGACACACTCATACATATAGCAAGCACTGAAAACATGCTCTACACAAGCACGAAGAAATATACAATTTTAAATCTGCCATATGAATAATCACTCTGGAGCTGCAGGAAAATTATGTCATGATAAAGCTTTTTAACTGATGGCACCTAAAAAAAAAATATCATGCACAATGCCAAAAACTTCAGTGGTTAGTTTTCTCTTTCAGTTCAACTTAATTTTCTCTTTCAGTTCAACACAGCATCAAGTTGAAAAGAATCTTGCTAGCACAGGCAGATTTTCTTAACTAGTTTTGTTAGCTAGTTACTTTGTAAAATAGCACTACTGGTGTTATGCTACAGGTGTTTGAAGGTAACCCTATCACCCCCTTGAGTACCATGGTTTGTTATGGTCACAGTAACCTGATAACAAGCTAAGTATGCACCTAGCAATGTGCTGGCTAGCCATTTGTGTCTGCTTTTGTGTGCTTGCATAAATGATGTTTCTAGCCCAAGGCTGCACACTTCTGACATCAGCACTGGAATCTTCTTCCGTAAAGGATATATTTATTCTTTAAAAAGGGGTTATGTAATAGCACTCATAGCTAACAGAAGAGCACAGGGCATTATAGGAGCCAGACTATTCTGGTTTACAGACGTTTTACCTCTTAACCTCTTAAAAGATGTTTATAAAGCAGAAATCCAGAGAATCCTGAAAACACACACATTTGACTCTTGCAGACAGCGGTCGATGCCCCTAAGGGTTCAGATCTTGTTAGCAGGGTAAACAGACTCCATCTTAGGCAGGTTAGGACTCCACCCCATTTGGGAATCACAGAGTTACACCGAATGGGATTGGCTAGGAAAATGGAAAGTGGAATCTAATTGCCTGGGTTGTTAGCAATTTGCTTAGTATGCTTATGGTCTTTAACATTACACATATACAATTTCTTTTACCTTTTGTTCATTAGAAATCTCTCTCTCTACCCTTACGGAACAAAAATATAAAGGGAACATACTGCTAAAAATAATGCGACATATAACATAATACATTTCCATAAATTGGAAACTACTGCTTATATCTTTCAATATACAGCAATATATTCATTGACAATTAAGGCTATATATTGGTACATACAAATACATTTAGAAATGAAGACAAAAAAAACTTTTGATCCTTCATTTGATCCGACTATATGTTCCTATATGTAGAATGTTGACTACATTATATGTTCCTATATAAATGTGAATGTATGTACATTCATGGAATGACTTAAAGCAGATTTCTAGGTGCCAGCATACTTAGCTTTTTTGCTCAATATTTATATGGGGGAGATCTGTAAGTGTTTAATGTTGCATTATTTTTAAATTTAAAAGGGTTTCTGCAATATGTAAGTTTGTGGGGTTACAAAAACATTACTAAAAAGTAATGGCTGTGCACTTGTCAGCACAGTGATAGTCTGTTCACTAAGTGTATGTATGTATATATATATATATATATATATATATATATATATATATATGCTAAGTGTATTACTGAATGTAAAATTACATATATTGCGATATGTAAGTAAATATATTATAATCATATTTTTCAGTGTATAACAATATATTGAATAATACATAAGGAATTGCAGCGGCACATATAATATAATGTAATGTAATATATTTACACAATATATTGATCATTCATATATTAGGAAATATATATTCTTTGCATAAGTGTCAGGCCGCTGGTCACTCGGGTCTCTGGATTTTAATCTGTCTCTCAGAGCTCAGCGTGTTTTCTCTAGAGATTAATTAGCTGATAATCAGAAAGAACAAGTGTTCCACCACACTGACATTAATTAACATTATGCTTAAAGCTTTGCTTTTTGTGTTTTTGAAACCTGCTTTGTTCTTTATGTTCTGTAAAATGGTCTGTCATGCTGCTATTGGTATGGATGAAAGAAATCTCTCTCTCTCTCTCTCTCTCTCTCATTTTTCCTTCTTTAATTTTATGTGAAATCTGTTTGACGGACTGTAGTGTATGCATACATCTTGTTATACATGCTATATATCATGCTACATTGTTGCATGTTATAATGTCTAATGTTAATAAATGCATGTGCATGTTTGTCAGTGGGTGGGGTAATGTAACTACTTCATATTGGGGAAAACTTGCCTGTCTCCAGATGGTACTATGTGGCTCAGTAAATAAAATCCCCCACTGGGTTTTTTTTTTTTTTTAAAGATTTTGTATTTATTTTTTTTTCTCCACTGGAAGCATTTTCCCATATTCAACATTTTTGTTTACAGCTGATAAAATAGCATGCAAGAGCAATGTTTGGTGACATAAATGACAAACTGCTCAGCTCATGTTGAAATTATTAAATAAAAGGCCTTATTCTGCATCTACAAATGATTGCTAGTTGAATTGTATACAGCTATAATGCTATTTTGTTTGACAAATAGATAAAGCCTGCTCCATGTTATTTGTCTGTGTTAAAATGTTTCTCCTTTGCCATTTCAAACTTTGCCTCAAAAAATGGTCGACCTGCCTGTTTGTTGAACACTGACAGGAATTCAGTTTGATGCCCCTAGTGGTGCATTAGCTACACTTTGCCTTGAAGTGTTTGCATTATATATACCGTATATCAGCTAATATATGTTTCTGTTGATTCATGCACATTCTGGATTCCCAGGCATAAAAAACGTGGACAAACCATTCACTCTTGTTCAATGTGAATGCCTTTTATGCTGGAATATGAGCAGTCATTTATTCCATCATCACCCGAGTGCTGATAGCGCGAGCTTTGTTGTTTCTCCGATGCAGACATGTTTTTATGTTTACGCAGTACGATACACAACCCAACGGGTAAAAGACAGTGTAAGTCATTATAATCAGTAATCATGTGCCCACTGGATGCCACAAATGCCTCATTTGATTGGTTTTGTCTCAGCGCTCCGGGACACACAGCATCACAGTATGGTAAGGGGCATAACATTTCCATCACATGTTTGAGGAATTTGGCCAATCACAACGCACTGGATAGCTGGCCAATCAGAGCACACCTCGCTTCTCAGAATGATGAGCTTTGTAAAAAATTATGCATTTCAGAAAGGCAGGGCATAGAGGAGCAACAATAATGTACCTTATATGGAAAATAATGTGTTTCTTTTTTAACCTTAAACAACAAACACATTGCATTACACCAAATACACAAAATAATGTTCTTTTTAGCAACATCATATAACCCTTTTAAAAACATGTGTTTTGAGTCTGGTTTAGCCTATGCTACCCTGGTGAAATGTTACTGATACATAAGCTTAGCAAACACTGGAGATTTTTCTGTGCCCTCGTTTAGATAAAGAGCTGCACTTGCATGACTAGAAAAAAGCTGCCCAGGGTGTTTCCAAGATGGCGACAGAGTGAGCTGAGTTGATTAAAAATGACTTTGGCTCTGTTTATGCAATGTGATTTTATTTATCAAGATACAGCATATTATAATATTGAAAAAAAGACATCAACTTGAGGTATGAGAGTTGAAATGCCCTTTTCCTTTATAAAGTAAACAATGCATTTCATCCCCCACAGAATGAACTGACACAATTAGCTTCTGTTTCCTTTTAGCATGGTGAGGTGATATACCATTTTTCATTGAACTTAAAATTTAATTTAGCTGAAAATATTCAGTTATGTTGTGGGTTAATTCCATTGTGGTGTGGGCTAAATCTCTTGTGTTTTGAGGTAATTCTGTTGAGGTGTGGGCAAATACTGGTTCACTGTAGGATAATTCTTTCTTGCTGTCCACATTGGTTTGCTTCACAAATGCATTTGAGGCTGAACATTCACATGCGCACACACATTCAGACCCATTTTGTGGCGGTAAATAAGGTTGTATTTTATTTCAGCCCTGAGGAGTATAATAGTAAAGTGACCTCTTAGATTGACCGTTCATCTAGCAGTTGAAATGACCGTCCTGCCTAGTCTGTTCCACACCATCAGGTTTTCATGGCCTGTGAACTGCGTGTGGTCCATTTTGATCCAGCCCATCTGAGCAGTCCCAAAGTAATTTCTGAAGCTACAAATCTGATGGAACATTTTCACATTTAGGTCTCTTAGAAACACAACAGAACAGCAGACATATTTGTTTCTCTTTCATGTTTTGTTGAACATCAATGATGATGAGCTCCTATCAGCAGAGCAGAAAAAAGAAATAACAGGAAGTGAGGAAAACTCTGTATTCATGCATGGTAAACTCAACGTCATGACTCAATTATTTAAATTGTTTTGGTATCAAAATGCATTTGTCTGTTCTATTCCCATCTCTACATAAAACGTGTTCTATCCCTGCACTAACTAAAGCTAATCTCGCCAAATCAAACCCACTTCTGCCTAAAAAGAGTAAGAGAACAAGAACTGAGGGGGAAACAGCAAGAACATGTAAAACTGAGTATTATGATCTTGTACAGATTCAAATCTCTTGCCTTTTGTAATTATTGTATAATGAAAATACATCTGAAGTCAGTAAATGTACCTATATAAATACTATAGTCTTACAGATACAGATTTTTGACCGCTGCACATAGTCTGGCCCGCTTTTCCATTCATTCTGATAGACATGCAAAGGGATCAACCAGAGATTTGTACAATTTAGGGTGAAATAATCAATGCACATAAAAGGAAATGTGTGTTAAGTTGTTAAATATATTTTTCAAGGTATTTTTTTTATTTTATATTTTTTTATCCATGGCTAAATATCATTACATTTTTTAATCACACCACATGCCATTTTACAACCTGAAGTTTATCTAGTCAAAGTCCAATTATTCAATATTTTGAGAGAACTGTTAACCTTGCCACACAGTCAGAATGTGCTTATGTATGGATCCAACTTCACATCAGGTTTAATGCAATGGCCTTGTTACCTCATTATTGAAATATATATCTACTGCAACAACCATGCAAATCAGTTGCATCCATTGAGAGCTTCAGTCACATACAGGATCTGTTATCAGCTTTGCTCTAGAGGTACAGAGCAAACAGCCACAGTGTCTGAACACTGGCCCATGAGAGGCAGAACAAATGGTCCAATCATGGTACTGGCGGGTTGAAAAGAGATTCTGATTGATGTAGTGCCATAACATTGAGGAGCGCTAATTACTGCAGCCTCCATGAGAGAGAGCATGATTCTCCACATTGGCCCCTACCAGAGAACTATGGCTTACAACCACTCCAGACTCCAGCAGAACATAGCCAAGTTTGATCGATCGATCATTAATGAGATTGGGTTAGTGGCAGAGATGGATTGAGGGAGAAAGAGAGAGAGAGAAACATAAAGTTGCCCCTAAAAAATGTGCTGAGGTAAACAGTGTGATTAAGAGGTTGGTTAATCAGAGACTGTCCATGTGCACTAATAGATTTGCAATAAAAAAGAGGAATAAATCATGTTGCGCTTAAGATGAGGACAGTGTACATCATCCATTTCAGGTTTACACATTCTTATATGGAGCATAAAAACTAAAATAAGGAAAAATTGTTAACCTGAAGGCAATGTAAGTCGCTTTGGATAAAAGCGTCTGCTAAATGCATGAATTAAATTAAATTAAATAAACTTGTGGTCTATCTCTTTACATGTCAATCAGATTACTTTTCCAATCTGAATCCAAGGGTTTTTTATGCTAAAAATAAGCAAAATGGACTAGACTATGCCAAAAGAGACCCTCTGCATGTGCTATTAGGTCTGCAGTAAGAAGCAGAATGAATCATGCTGTGCTTGAGATGGAGATATGCTCATATAGTCCATTTCAGATTTACACAGCCCTAAACAGCACAAACAAAGCAATCTGTTATTTGTTCTTTTACATGTCATTCAGAAAGTTTGATCCTGTCTAATTGGGTGGGATTAAGCCAGAATCAAGGTGTCCAGTTTTAGAATTTGGACCTTTTTACTGTCGCACCTCAGGATGGCAGTGATTGATCCAAAGCAGGGGCGTCGGACTTGGGGTAAAACCAGTACTGATTACCAGGGCCCCAAAGTAAGAGAGGGCCCTTGAAAAGTTTGGAATATATATTTTCAAGGGGAGGGGGGCCCATTAGGACTGCCTATGCATAGGGCCCGGGACCTTGTGCAGCGCCCCTGGTCCAAAGGCCTGCTCCTGGAGACCCACTGTCCTGGGTCTGGCATGGAAGATTTCAAATTGTGTACAGTACTTCCAGGAGAACCTCTGCAAGGCCAGGACTGCAACTGAGATGAACAGGAATGACACATACATTTCTCATCAAATGATTAGGGAGACCTGCAAAATATGCAGAGGTGAGGGTACTCCAGGACCAGGGTTGGAAAACACTGTTATAGACTAAGCTGCAAAGTGAGACTAATGTTATGTCGATTTTCAAATATCTGGCTCTCCAAGACTAGTTTTAATGCTATGTTACCTTATTTATTAAAACACCCTCATACCTCAGGGTGGGTTTTAGATGGAAGTGAGGGGTTGGCATGGGCTTGGTTTGGTTGTGGGTGAAGATATATTTGGCAGTCAAATAGAGAAAAGGCACTTGCCTAGGGTGGAGAGGTGAATCAACCCACCTCCACCAAGAGAAATCATAAGGGGGCAAACGGAACATTAGAAAGTGTGAATCTGGAAGACATACACGCAAATCCCTGCAGACAAACAAAACAAGCTGTGAAAGAGAGAGATGAAGAGGATACGGCAGGGTGAAAAAGGCAGGAAGCTTCCTTTCTGTTCAGAGAAAGCGTGTAGGCTTTAGAACCTACTAAAACACGCATATACGGCCGCGAGCGATCGTGTATGCTAATCGTTCAGAACCGACAACGACCAAACTTTGAGTGGGTCAGGAACTTTACCTTCCACAAACAAGTAAACAGTCATCTTGTTATCTTTGTTGTGCATTTTTATTGTAGATGAATTATAATTTCTGCATAAATTAAACTCCTTCTTCTAAAGAACACGAAAGTGACTATTTTGTTTCACGGTTTGTGGCTTAAAATTCACACAGGGAAGAACGGGAAAAAAAGATGTGTATGTTCCACAAATCCGCACATGCTCTCAACAATAGCGGCGAGGTAAAGAAATAGAGCGAGAGAGAGAAAGAGAGAGATACCAAGGGAATAAACATTGACTTCCTTTGAACGTGTTCCTGCTTTATATTTCCCTTAGCTGGGGGAGTCTAGGGACCCAAGCTGGATCATTCTGGACTTGCTGATTCACTCAGCCTCTGTAGATACTGACGTGCTGTTTTTATATGGGCTTAAAGTGACCCAAATTAGTCGGAACCTGTTGGTGGCTTTCTGAAACGGGTCAACAGAGCTGCCCGGCTGCACTCAGCCCAGGCACAATCTCAATGTCATGTTTTATTCATCACATGTGAATGTGGTTGGGTGGGGTCTCTGCTCATGGGCAATATGGATGCTGCCTGCTTGAGCCAAGCCCTGGCAACAAAACAAAGACACTCTCTCGCACACACAACATGCACACACACACACAGAATAGATGTCATATGGCATTGAATGGAGGAAACAAGAGAAAAGAGCTCAACAAGCCAAGGAACAGAACAACAATGGAGACAGAGCACATGTGAAAGAGTTGGGAGACTTGGTAATGCTAACGCCTATCAGCACATTTTCGAACCCTAACCAGATTAGAGGGCTGCACTGAATGGCTGTGTTTGAGTGTGGACGATAGATAAAGTTAGGGTTAGGTTTAGGGAAGAATCTTTATACAGTTATTTACACAGTTTAGGTCTGACAGACAACTATTTTTGCTTAAAGGACAAGCTGTACAAAAATAATCTGTAGTAACAATATACATAGTAAAACAGTACATGTTACTTGCACTATATATAAAACCTATTAAGTCATGCTTTAGTAGTTAATTACTGATTAGCTTCACTTTCATGGAAGCTCTCAAATCTCATTTGTGTTCACAAGATTAAATAAGAAATGGTCTGCCAATGTACCAAGTTTGAAATCTTTGATAACACTGGGTAAACTACAAAATCATCCTTTTTTTACTTCACTGAAAAACTCACAGCATATGGGTTTGAAAAGACAAGAAGGTGAGTAATGACATAATCTGTATCAATTTTTACTTTGTCCTGTGTATTTATTCCTGTTCTTGTTCTGCTTTGTCCAATATATTATTCTCTTGTTCTTGCTATATTATTTGTTTGCCAACACAAAACATAATTTGGTCAAACCAATTAAGCACAGTGAATTAAATTAATAGAGATGGAAGATACATCAGCCTCTCTGCATAGATTTACAAATGAGCAGAAATGATTTTTCCCACAACATCTCCGCTTTAATTCAGTAATTGCTGCTGAGATGAGGGCATGGTTGGTGTGCTGTGTCCAGTTTGGAGTGCTAAAGTGCATCCCTGCAGCTAGAGTCTCAAACACACGCTGGGGCTTTATGAGTCTTATTAATTATTCAGCATTTAGCATTATTTGGCACTGACTACTGCACACACACACACACACACACACACACACACACACACACACTACCATGAGGAGGCTAAACCTCGTACAAATATAGCTACTGTATATGCCCCCACAAGTTACAAGCTAATTACTTCCTCCCCCATGCAGAAAGAAAGAATCTAACTTGAAGTGTTTTCTGTTCCCATTGTTTTTGTTTAATGGGGTTTAGACTTAAAACAAGAAAAATTGCCAATGGGCTAGGGAAAGTGAACTTTATAGAAGATATATTCTCTGAAAAATGAAGATGTATAGTCACATACTGTTTTGCTTCTTAAGTAGATTTATCTTGTTTTAAGAAGAAAACCATTTTGTGCAGTGCAGTCTTTAAAGCAGGCAGACTGTAACTCATATTTGCAGATTCATTAAATTCTCAGGTGTGTGTTCAGCCAGTCCTCTAAACACGTGCTTATATCACACCCGAACAAAGCGCCTGTGAATACAAACCTTCAGCTGATCTCATCGTTTCTCTCGCTGCGACTTGCAAAGAGTCACGGATAACTGTCACCCCCATAGTTTCCCATAAAAGTAGCCTCCCCAAAATCAAAACCTGAACCAATCACCTTAAACATCTGCTACTATACACTAAGCACAGATCTAGAGAGACTTTCAATCAGCAGAAGGAAGAACTGCGAGGGAAAAGGGATGTCTGAAGTGTCTCTCACACATGCACAGCTAAAACAAAAGCATCGAAAGATACCAGGGACTTACGTTCTGATGGGTTTCTGCAGGACACACACGCGAGAAGAGAAGGAGGGGGAGAGTGCGCTCCTCCACAAGCAGGACTGTCACACGCTCAGACTGAGAGACAGTGGTCCACATGCACGCTGCTCTCTCTGTCATCCACGCAGCTGCGAGGCGGAGTGTGTGTGTGCGAGCTGCGAGCGCAGAGAGAGTAAGTGCCACACACACACACACACCCTTGTCTGTTAAACTCTTGGGAGTTGAGCTCAAAACACACACACACACACATTGAACCCTACAAAGACAGACTGCAGCGGTGGTTCTGATAAAGCCAGGTTCTGGGAGCAGGTTCGGGACGACAGCCAGAGGGGAAGTTGTGTGCTTGTGGTTGATAAGACTTGCTCAGCTGTGGTAGACAAAAGGAATAATGTGAGGCTAATTGATCACTTGCTCCCTCTGCGCTTTATTTGTTCCTCAGAATAACAGCCGTGCATGGCAGGATATGAATCAATACATTGTGGCGATATATATTGAAGCGATTAGCCGACACAGACAATATGATTTCCTTCTCGTTTCCCCTGAGCAATGCATTACCGCAAGTTCTTTTATTCGAGTTTCATGGCAAAGCACAATAAGGTGTGGTGAACATTTCTGAAAGGAGTTTGTGGCGGCGTAATTGGTGCTGTCACTCTGTTCTGAATTTACCACTTTTAATAATCTGAGAATTTTAACAGAAACATAATGAGTCCAGGTGTGAAATTAGCATTCAGACTTTGCCACACAGAGAAATGCGAGAGAATGGAAGTGCAGTTTTGGAGTTTTTCTCATTGTCTTCAGGCTGTTCTTGAGCTGTGAAACACAATAAGCCCACACTGACAGTTTGAAGACAATCAGACACTCAGTCGATACTTGCGGCACGGGCAGGCGACCAGACCGAAAACGCAGACGGCCCTGAGGGTGCTGTCTCGGCTAAATGCACACACACTCTTGCACACTCGCTGTGACCCATCCTCCCCTTTTCCTGCTGGCTTTTAAGAGCACACTTGCGCTTCTGCACAGTAAGATAAGCTGTCCTGAAAGGTCACAAAAGGTCAGCATGGGGCAGAAATCATTTATGCAGTACGAAATGGGTCATTAAGAGATGTTAGGCCTGGGGTGTCCAATCATGTTCCTGGCAGGCCACTATCCTGCAGAGTTTAACTCTAACACAGCTGCCTAGAAGTTTCTAGTAATCCTGAAGACTTAGATTACCTCATTCAGGAGCTAGAGGTAAACTCAACAGGAACGTGGCCCTCCAGGAACTGGGTTGAACACTCATGCATAGGTTACTGTTCGAAGGAGCTTTTTGATTTTATTCCATGTTTGTTTGGTTTTTACGGATTTAAAATTTATATTCTTTCTCTTATGGGAGACCACACTAAAAATACAGATGACTCATCTTGTAGTAATAGGCATATACAAATTTTTGTCCAATAAAAATGCCTCCTCGATTGAAATTGTGCTCCCTCTAATACCACTGCCAAGCAGTAGCAAGCAATCATAGTTCAGAGCTGTGTTCTAAACTGAACAAGAACATTCATCCAGGACTTACAGCAGGACTGCACACTTGCAATGCATTCACATCTGTGTACTGTACATGTCTAGAGCTTCTTACCTAACACTCTGCTCCCTGTTTCTCTCTCTCTCTCACACGCACACACTAGCACTTTTTCTCTTAAATGCTTGCATTGCAAACCTTTGCGTGTTGTTACATCCCGTCTAGGGGTAGAGCATAACATGAAAACGAGTGTGAACAATCAACTTCTTTTGAATTTTTATTTGGGAGTCCAATTTCAGGAGCCGATGGTGCCAAAATAATAAACAAAATTTTCTAAATATTAAACCCTCTAAATGAACTATCCAAAAAAAAAAATAATTCTATAACCTAACTACCCAATCCAAAAACAGATATCCAAACGTCACAAAAACAAAAAGCTGGAATCTGACTCTTTACATTCCCAAAACTACAATATTCACAATAAATATTTACAAAGAAACATCAAGTTCAGAGGGATATCGAAAATCTAAATTGTACAACAAACAAGGGTTGAGTAAGCCAGAGTACCATTACAAAACAACAAATATCCAAACAATCTCTCTCCAATTATACAAATGGGGAAAATCAGCAAAAGCACAGCAAAAAGAGCATGGTTCACAAAATGGCCCCTTCATTAAAGGAAATGCTTTCATCTCTTTTAAGGGAGAGAAGACCAATCAGAGGACAATGGCAGTGAGTCTGCAGGAACCAATCAGCAGCAACCCTGGGCAGACACACACAAACACACACACACACACACAAAAACTATAGGGTCGTAACAATGTCAATTGAATGGCTCAGATAACTTCAACACTGTACTGAACCACAAACATATTCCCACTGGTCGCATAAACCCCCAGCATCCAGGTCAGATGCTCTCTGCACACGCACACACTACCTGTATGAGATCGGTAATGTCAGGCTCTATAGCTTGCTTTCACACATGACCCGACAACATTGATAGGACACATGCTGCAATTTATGTGTGTGTGTTGACAGATGAACATGCTGTTTATTATGGGCTGCATCAGATGACCTTACATTTGTTTCACTGCTGTTTATCAATGTGCTATCTATCTATCTATCTATCTATCTATCTATCTATCTATCTATCTATCTATCTATCTATCTATCTATCTATATATATATATATATCACAAGTATATGTATCTATATATTAGTGCTGTCAAAAGATTAATCGCGATTAATCGAAACCAAAATACGTTTTTATTTACATAATATGTGTGTGTGTGTACTGTGTGTTATTTTTCTAACCTGTTTTTTTAGATGGCACACTTGGCATTTTTTGAGGATCTTGCTAAACATAATTCAAGCCAAAGCACATCTTTAGAGAGGATCCTATGTTTATTGAGAGTGAGAAAAAATAAAAAAAAAGGTTGTACGGGAAATGTCTGATATAGAGATGGTTTGGATGTCTTTTATGCAAATTACTACCCTCAGGCACATTATCGCTCATACAGAATACTCCAAATTCATTAAGTTTAGAATGAGGTTAAGAACAAATCCATGTGTGCATGCACATTTTTCTTGCGAAGTTCTCCTGAACATACTAATATGAAATAATCTTCACAATTACTAGTTATTTCTTGTAATATAGCAGAATGGATCATTGTAGTTTTTTTTTGATTTTCAGAATTCTGGCCATATTTGAGTGATGCAGATTTATGCAAACTGAACTAACGGCTTGCTATTTTGATGAAATGATGTTTACCAAATTTGATTAAATAAAGAGCATGCAGAAAGTTTCCAAGAATTTAGAGAACATCATCCACCAGTGTTTAGGAGAGGGGTAGCATCTACCACAGTGATGTTTAATCATCCAGAGAAATTACACACATTTCGCACAGTGAGAATGTAAGTACCCCCCCAACACACACAAAAACACTACATATTGATAATATTTAATATATGGCATTCACACTTTAGGAACTTGTATAACTTGTAATTAATGGTTGCTCCCAGGCACCGTTCTTGTTTAAAAGTGTGTAAATGAGGGCACTGGGTGAAATGCTATAATGGTTAAAGATTTGACAGTTCATAAAAAGATAACAGATTCAATGCCAGGAATAGATGACTACTATGCTAAAATCTATAGATAAATAAATTAATATATAATAATAATGATAATGATTATTATTTATTATGATTATTATTTGTGTATGTGTGTGTAAAACTTATAAAACAGAACAAACTAACATCTACTCTGTTGTCTGTCATTAACATTTCAAATGCTTAGTGTACATAAGTCATCAGACTGACTTATTCTGCTATTTGAAATGATCGTTACATTTATAAGCTCATGAATTTGCATACGGCTGAGAATACAGATGCCTAGAAATAATCTATTTCTGCAGGCACTGTATTTGTTGATGAAGTTTTATACAGGAAATTCAGCTTTGCTGCTGTTGATGGCCCATAAAAGTAAACCATTTGCTTGTTTTCTTTCTACTGCCTATGAAACAACAAAACAATAAAATATGAAAATATTTCCCAGAGTAGCAGCGAAGCAAGAGGCTTTGCTGTCTATCATCTAGATAGACCCCATGCTGAGCTTCCGTGCATATGTGTGTGTGTTTGTTTGTCAGAATGTTCAGCTTTATTCAGATTTCCTCATGAATATGTAAATTAGCCAGGTCAAGTAGACATCAGTGAATCTCCTCCCCCTTTTAGGTACCCTAAACCAAACTAGGAGAGGCCCTTCCTGCTAATACAGCCATCAAAGGTGTGAGTGTGCTTGTTAAATAAATGATTGTTCTCTTATGACAGAGAGAGTATTTAGCATATGTGATTAATCCATTTTGGCACTCTGGTTGTGGTTCTGTGTTTTTTTTTTTTTTTTGGACAAGACGAGAGCTGAATAAATCTGAAAACAATAGATTTTATGACATTTCAAATGCATGCATAATCACATTGTCTTTATCAGTATGCACACACACTAAAATCTTCATAGTCTTAGCGTTAACACCCAGTGGCACTGTACCAAATCGTAGTGAGCTTCCTTTCTGTCTAGTGCCTACATAGTCAGCTTTCCCTCTTGCAAAATAAGTGACTTGAAGTGCTCTACATAGAAAGCAACTCTGTGCATCATAACAATAGAGCTCAGAATTTGAGCATACGGTATACTCGACTCAATAGAATTTGATATTAGTGTGTTGCTAAGCTAATAACACAATCCGAGCATAAAACATCACACACACACATACACTCTTAAAAATAAAGATTAGCAAAAAAATTGGCATCTGTGGTTCCATAAGGAATTTTTAACACCCATAGAACGTTTCCATTGTACAAACGGTTCTTTCCAGTGGAAAAAGGTTATTTAGTGTGTGGTAACATTTAGTTCTCTAGGCTTCCTTGGCCTGGAACAAAACATAAAATACATTTGCATTCAGTTCTAGTTTGCTTAGTGTTCACTTGTTTTAACACTAAGCATAAAGATACAAAACAAAAGGCTTGAGGATTAAATTTAAATTAAATTTATGCATTTAGCAGACGCTTTTATCCAAAGCGACTTACAGTGCATTCAGGCTATCAATTTTTACATATCATATCAGGATAAGGTCACAACCTTACTAAAAATCCAAAACAATGCTGTGTGGTCAGCTAAATGTGCTTGTTGTATGTGTGTACATATGGTGGTATTTTTACCAGCTTAGAATTAAATAAAAGCTTATAAAAATGTCTAAAGAAGTCAAATCGGGGGCAGGAATTTCTCTGTTGCAAACACACACACACACACACAAAAAAAGATCTGCTAGCATTTTTGTTGCACAACCAGGGTTGTTTGATGTCAGAGTTTGGTTCGTCTGGACAATGTGAATGCTATTTTCCATGAACCATACATAAGTCTGCCTAAAAAGGCTGGTCTGGTCTGGTATGATTTGTTTCTGAAGTAAACACAATTATACTAAGTCACACAACTGAACCACTGTGATGTATTTGTAACTGCATATTTATGTCTTTTCTCACCCACTTTTCTGACAAGCATGACTAGCGTGAAGAATTTATATCTCATTAACGCTCATCTTCAGCAGAAATTGACACCAGTGTCCTTTTGAACCTTTGCATTACATTTGTGAAAAATAGACACGTGTCATTCTGTGTTGCTGGTTTGGAAACAAAACCAAATTTTCCAAATCTGAAGAACAAAAGTGAAGCCATCTTCTTCTGCATAGTCAATAACTGCTGTCACTCTGACGCAGGAAAAGTACGATGGTTCGGATCCAAAAAATAAAAAGAGTGAACAGAATGAACACAGTCCAATGGGGATTGCTGGAGGGGGATCAAGCGAACTTGGGTTTTAACCAGGCAATCAACCAAGTGTAAAAAGCACCCTTAGAGTATGAATTTTTTTTTTTTTTTTTTACACAAATAATAATTAAAAAGTGGTTCTTTTTAGAACTGCTTACTGAAGGATTCTTTGGGGAACCCAAACATGGTTCTTCTGTGGCATTGTTGTGAAAACCACCTTCTGAAAATTTTATTTTTCAGAGTGTGTATTAGGAAAAAAATACACATTTGTAAAGACGATGGCTTTTTTCTTTCGTGAGGGGGTTTGGCGTCATGGCATCTTTTTTTCCAGGTGGAACATTAAAGAACCCCCAACACACGTCTCCCGAAAATCCTGTATAATTCAACCAATCCGATGATGACTTCGAAACTCCTGAAGTGTTTCAACTTTCGTGTGCCGTATGCATCAGAGGTTCAGCCAGCGGTCCGTGGGCGTGATGTCTGAGGCTGAGACTAGATAGAAGGTGCCAACTCCTAGTAACAGGCTTCATGTCAGGAGCGCATCTACGGTATCATAAAACAGCTTATGTAGGATGCTCAATAAGCTCAATAGGAACAAACACAATATCTCAGTCCAGAAAGTCATGTCAGTGGTAGCAATGATTGATTGATATTCCTCTGTGTAAGTGTCTCATTCTATAAGCTCACCTGTCAGATGCAGGGAAAGGTGTTTCTCTAGTGTCCTGTTGCATAAAGACAGAATGCCATTTTGGATTTAGCCATTCCCCTGCATTAATTTTGAGGGTTTATCTTGCTGTTTTGGGCTCAGGGTGATTGCACATTTGAGTTCAATACTTATAAAGGCCCAGATGATCAGATGCATGCTGTGAACTGGAATGAAGAGGCTTGAGTGTGGGAGCAGCTAAAGATAAATTACCTGGTGTCTGCTGACAGAGCCAATAATGTCTGATTATGTCGGGTCTGATTAGTGTTTTAATAATGTATACACATCAGGGAGACGTGAAGCATAATCAGGTGTTTGAAGGCCATAATAACAAAGGCAACAGTATTTGTATTGATGGATGTTCAACTGTTGTAGAGAATGTTGATAAACAATAAAGCAGTCCGTTTAAAACCAAGACTGACCTGAGTCTGTCTGTGTCCTTCCTACCTCAACCATAAAACAAAGCTCAGGGTGAGATCATCTTTGAGCTGACATATCACATATATATATATATATATATATATATATGGCATTCGGGTCCTTTTATGACCCTTCTGCTTCCTCATCCTTTATTAGGGTCAAACTTAATTAATAATTATAAAATAAATAAATAAATAAATATATAAAAAGTTATAAAAATCATAAATAAATAAATAAAAGAGTGAATGAATGAATGAATATGAGTGTAAGAAAACATTAACATTTACAATTACAATTACATTACATATATACATTACATTCTATATATATAGCATCTGTTTAGATGTATGTGGAGAAATCGGAGATGATTGTAACCCACTTGGAAAGGCAGAAGTCTGCTGGGGAAACACAAAACTCTAAGGCTCCAGTGGGCCATCCTCTGCTTAGAGACAGCATTCCCCTTTTGCTGGCCTCCATAACAGATGAAAATGATCTGAGGTCTGGTATACGTAATATCTTAATGCTCGGACAGGACAAGGCAAATCCAGGACTGGTTCTGCCTCCTTGGAGGTTCACCACTTGCTCTTTGAAAAGTGTAGTGGGAACCTTGGAGTCACATTGCCGGGCCGGAGCCTCAGGATTACCTCGGAGTCAGCCGTCCCAAAATCTAGGCACGAATCGTCGACCGAAAATGCATGCAGGTCCCCTACCCTGTTGATGGAGGCCAGTGCCACCAGGAGCTTAGTTTTCAATGAAAGACTCAACTGAATGCAAAGGCTCGAATTGGCCCTGCTGTTGTGATTTTAGCACTAGAAACAGATCCCAAGAGGGTTTAGAGGGGAGCTGGGAATGGTTTAACCTCGTGGCCCCTGATGACGAGGTCATGCTTACCCAAAGACTTTCCATTCACTGGGTCATGGTACGCAGCAATACCTGGACTTTGAGGGTGGAGGGAGACAGCCTTCGGTCCAGCCCTTGCTGCAGAAAGGAAAAGATGACTGCAATCGGGCATCTCCGGAGGTTTTCTCGGCAAGAAGAACAACACTCGATGAACAGGTTCCACTTCAAGGCATAAGCGTGTCTCGTAGACGGTGCTCTCGCTGAAGTGATGGTGTTTGCTGCCTCCTGGGGAAGGTTACCTAAAACCTCCGTGTCCAAACCTCCGAGTTTCCAAAGGTCTGGACGTGGGTGCCAAATGGTGCCCTGTCACTGAGTCAGTAGATACTTCCCAAGACTAATCAGCCAAGGAGAGGAGTATTAGTTTGGGGAACCAGGTCCGAGTTGGCCAATACGGCACCACTAGCAAAACTTGCTCCTTGTCCTCCCAGACTTTGCACAGCGTCTGTGCTAGAAGGCTCACTGGGGGACACGCATATGCTCCTGGGAGAATGCGACCGTGCTGAGTGTTCCCTTGGTCAGGAAGTAGAACAACCGTCAGTGAGAGGTTTCTGGAGAAGCAAACTGGTCAACCTGAGCAGTTCCAAAATTGTCTCCAAACCAGCTGGACCATCTGGGGATGGAGTCACCATTCTCCCATGAGCATGTTTGCCTCGTAAGCGCCCTTTGAGATGGTTTAAGGTAAGGCAGCTGCAGGCCCATCCAAACCCCTGAGACTGCACGCCCATTGTACGTGGCAAAAGTTTGGCAACAGGCCAGTGTGACTTGGACCCGGTAAGTGTCGTGCTTCCACACCCACCTTGGGACTTGGCCATATAGCCAGTGCTGGAGCGGTCTCATATGTAACAGTCCGAGTGGTGTAAGTGCCGCTGCGGCCGCTATATGCCCCAGGAGCCTCGGAAAAAGTTTCAGTGGGACCGCTGTCCTTCCCTTGAATACATTCATGCAGACTAGCAATGACTGCACACGTTCCTCTGTGAGGCACGCTGTCAGTTTGACCAAATCCAACTCCATACCAAGAATAGAGATCCTCTGCGTTGGGGAGAGTTTGCTCTTTTCCCAGTTGACCAGAAGGCCCAACAGGCTGAGGTGCCTCCAGGTCCCTGCGCAATAAGCCAATTGTCTAGATAGTTGAGGATGTGAACACCTTGTTCTCGGAGGGGAACAAGAGCCACCTTCATGATTTTTGTGAAGACACATGGAGACAGGGACAGCTAAAGGATATGCCTTATATGCCTGTCCTTCGAATGCAAACTGCACTACATGAAAGTACGCGTCCTTCAGGTCGATCACTGCAAACCAATCTGGGGGACGGACGCACCTGAAGTTGCGTTTCTACATCAACATCTTGAACGGTAGCCAATGAAGGGCCAAATTCAAAACTCACAGATCCAAGATTGCCTGTAACCCACCGTCTTTTTTGAGTACAATGAAGTAAGGGCTGTAAAACCCCAACCTTATATAGGCTGGAGGGACCAGATCTATCGCATCCTTCACCAGTAGGACTGTGCCTGCAGAAGAGAGGCATCAGCCACTTTCACTGTAGTGAAGCGGATACTGCTGAACTTGAGGGGGACACCAGCCTTACCTTCTTGGCGGCCCGGGAAAGCATAGCTGACATCTCTGTATCTGATTCAGGCATTGCCACCATCCCAGAGGTGGCAGCATAGCCGAATTTTCCTCAGAGAGCCCTCCCTCCAATGCAGTGATCAACATCCGGTCGTCAGGAGGAGCACCAAAGGATACTGCTGGTACCCTCTTTGAAGAGAGCCCAGCACATTCCTTTGGCCGCTCAACTGGATCCGAGTGCTAGGGGAGCTGTGACCCTTAAAAACACCCGTCCCAATGTTGGAAATAGTTCTCGACAGTCGACCGCCAGGACAAGCCTTAGATCGCGCCAGTGGCAACAGAGCTCTGCCCCCTTGAGGAAACGGAGCCTGGCCTGCAGGTCCAAGAAGTTAATCTTCCCACACTGGGAACATGACTCATCCGTGATCGCCGCCTCAGCGTGTTTGCCCAGACACTTGAGGCAGCGATGGTGACCATCACCCAGCTCCAGATAATGACCACATCCAGAAACGCACAGGTGAAACAGCATCTTTACAAACACACACTGGTTTATTGCTCTTTTAGAGAAATTGCTCTTTTAGGGAAATGCTCTTTTATGTTCTGAGGTGCACAGGGGAATGGCCACTCGCAGCACAACAGAGGGTAGTGCAACCTGAAGTGCGCAAACCACTCAACACAGGAATGACCACCACTGAAAAACCGTACCTCCAACACCGAAAGCGCACGTTGAACTCGTAGCTCACTGAAGACACTTGGATGGAGCAGAACGATGTTGTTGCTTGACTCTGAAGTGAAAAGCTGGTATGCATTGCACCTGCTGCCTTATTACAATCACGCTGCAGCTGGATGCAATAATTGCATGCCAATGTGCATTGGCTCATTTAGTTTACACTCAAAATATATTGGTCTATCAAAATGATATCCTAATTCATCGGTCACCAACGTGACGTCAAGAGTGACCGACTGAAAGGGAAAAAGAGTTATTAAGCACAAAAAGAACGTCTCGGTTACGTATGGTAACCCTCGTTCCCTGAAGGAGGGAACGGAGACGCCACGTCGGTGACCGACGAATATGGGATATCGCTTTGATAGACCAATCTACTTTGAGTGTAAACTAAACCAATGAACATTGGCATGCAATTATTGCATCCAGCTGCTGCTGATCACTGCGTGAGTATAAGAGGGCAGCAGGTGCAATGCATACCAGTTTTTCGCTGAGGAGCTGAGCCAGGAAACCGGCTGCCCAGCGGCGGTACAGCAACCATGGCGACGGGACGTGGCGTCTCCATTCCCTCCTCCAGGGAACGAGGGTTACCATACGTAACCGAGACGTTCCCTTTCAGTCGGTCACTCTCGATGCCACGTCAGTGACCGACGAATATGGGATCCCTATCAAAGAGCCATGGATGCTGCCCCTTCCAGTGCCATGTGCGAGCCGCTTGTTCCCCTATTAGGTGTAGGCCGGGGCTCAGAACAAGTAGCTCCACTCACCATTGTCAAAGCACTACCTCACTGGGTGAGATTGTATAACACTGGGAAAACGTACCCGGTCCGCTTGGAGTCGGGACGCTGCGGAAGTCCCATCCTTCCCGAAGGAGGTCTCGGAGGCAAATACACATATAGCATCCATTTAGGAGTATATGGATAAATTTGAGGTGATTAAAAACCCTCTTGGGAAGGCAGAAGTCTGCCGGGGAAACGCGGGCTCTAAGGCTATACCGTGGACTATACACATATGAGTACCGCTTAGGTCTCAATATGGAACCCACCCTTCCATGGTTCTCACAGATTCATCATGAAGGTCTGGCGCCGGACGTTCCGCCGCGTCCAGCTGCTTAGGGTGATGGAGGATCTCAACAGGGTCTACAGTACGGACACTCTGGAGCGGTTTAAGCAAGCCGACAATAACCAGGGCTTCTCAGTGCCACTACCCGTTTGAGGTGAGAACACAAGAGGATACCGGCTCTACACGAAGGCTATAGAACCTAGCGAATGTGTTAGGGGTCGCCCAACCCGCAGCTCTACAAATATCTGTCAGCGAGGCACCACGAGCCAGCGCCCAGGAGGATGCAACACTTCTAGTTGAGTGAGCTCGTAACCTGAACGGGCAGGGCACACCCTGAGCCTGATAAGCCATGGTTATGGCATCCACAATCCAGTGGGCCATCCTCTGCTTAGAGATAGCACTCCCCTTCTGCCGGCCTCCATAACAGACAAAGAGCTGGTCTGAGGTCCTGAAGCTTTGTGTCTGGTCTACGTAGCACCTTAATGCTCGGATGGGACAAAGCACAGCCAGGGCTGGGTCTGCCTCCTCCAGGGGCAGCGCTTGCAGGTTCACCACTTGGTCTTTGAAGGATGTAGTGGGAACCTTGGGCACGTAGCCAGGCCGGGGCCTCAGGATTACCTGGGAGTCAGCCAGCCCGAACTCTAGGCACGAGTCGTCGACCGAAAATGCATGCAGGTCCCCTACCCTCTTGATGGAGGCCAGTGCAAGCAGGAGCAGAATTTTCAATGAAAGAAACTTTAGCTCAACTGGGCCCTGCTGTAGTGATTTAAGCACTAGAGTCAGGTCCCAAGGGGTTATAGAGGGAACTCTCTAAGGAACCTGACGATAAGGTCATGCTTACCCAGAGACTTCCCATTCATGGGGTCATGGTAAGCAGCAATAGCGGCAACCTGGACTTTGAGGGTGGATGGAGACAGCCTTCGCTCCAACCCTTGCTGCAGAAAGGATAGCACGACCGCAATCAGGCATCTTCGGGGGTCTTCTCGGCGAGAAGAACACCACTCAACGAACAGGTTCCACTTCAAGGCATTAGTGTGTCTCGTAGACGGTGCTCTTGCCGAAGTGATTGTGTTCACTACCTCTTGGGGTAGGTGCCACCATCACCCGGTGCCAGGTAACGACCGTACCCAGAAACGCACAAAGCTCTTTTAGAGAAAATTTGCTCTTTTAGGAAATGCTCTTTCAGTGCTGAGGCGCACAGGGGAGATGGCCGCTTGCCACCTGACAGGGGATAGTGCAGCATGAAGTGTGCAACCCACTCGATATTGGAACGACCGCCGCTGTAGCGCCGTCCCGCCAACACAGGAAGCTTCCCAGAGCGTGCTGAACTCGCAGTTCACCATAGACACAGTTCAAGGTAAGCAGAACGACACTGTTGCTCGGCTTCGAAGCAAAAAGCTGGTATGCATTGCAACTGCTGCCCTCTTATACTCACGCAGTGATCAGTGGCAGCTGGATGCAATAATTGCATGCCAATGTGCATTGGCTCGTTTAGTTTACACTCAAAGTAGATTGGTCTATCGAAGCGATATCCCATATTCGTCGGTCACCGACGTGGCGTCGAGAGTGACTGACTGAAAGGGAACTGTATGCAGTTTTGTGTATTTTTGTGACTTTGGAACAGTTAAGTGAGTGGAATTTACAGTGGATAACTGTGCACATGCAGCTTTGATAAGGAGTTACAGTGTTTTATTTTATATTTGATTCAACTTCTGTAGCACATTGTATCTGAATACTAACCTACCTGAAAAAAAAACAAAAAACAACAACATTGTAAAACCAAAACATTTTCCTATTTCAGAATTTGATGACACAAACACAAACAAAGAAACAAACAAATGTCATTGGTAGTTTTGTTCAATCATACCGGTGGGACCGAGAAATGTACTTCAAAAAACCCTTGTGTGCTTCAAAGTATAATAAGGACTACAATATCATCATTTCATCAGACATGTAAACTTGGATGCTTGTAATAGCTGCAGTCCATATTGAACTGTAGCAAATTCTCCAGGGAATCCATGGGCTAATGCTAATTCTCTTCTAGGTTTTAGGACTTTATCTAGGTTATAAACTGAACATCCTCTAACATCTTTTTTTGCTAACTACTGGGTTTGGCCAATAAAATTAAACCCATAAATTGAGAGACAATGCACTACTTACCCAGCCCTATAGCCCCCCCTCGTTCAATTCAAGCTAACACAGTGTAAAACAAAAATGAATTAAAGCCCAAACATCGTAGCACTATGTAAGCTGCTGTGTCCAAATGACAGTCAGGGGTCATTTAACAAATATAGTCAGCAGAGACATTTATTTTGTCAAGCTCATGTTGCGGCAAATATGCTAAATGTGCAGACATGTGCATGCGATTTTTGTGTGCGACTCAGAGAAGATGTTATTCTGGGTCAGATCAATTTTGTCATGGCTGTATCAGCACGTTAAGACAGGTGTTGTGTCACAGGCCACTGTGATGGTGTAAATCAAATATGTCAGGTGCAGAGGTGAACATCAAAAAAGCTTGTGCGCAGTTCAAGGATGATATAACATGAATGACAGTTCCTCGTATGTTTAATTAAGTTGCACACACTCACCTTGTGACCCTATTACCCCTCCATAGACTGACTATATCAGATCAGAACAGACACATGGAAAAACAGACCAGCTGATGAAACCAGAGCAAAACATTTAGTTGTATGTATTTGTGCATATATAATTTCTTTGTGTGTATCTCTGTGCAAAGGGAACTGTATTTTTTCCAATAGCATAACATTAACTCATCAGTTTACAAAACAGCTTATCTTTTCAGGTACAAAAAGTAGCTTTTTCTGAATAAGTAGCCATGTAGTGTGACAAAATTCTGCATTGATAGTTTATGTCACATTGAATCACCACTCAGTCTGAGGCAAAGAAGAGTGAATATATTGAGTGTGCGCTACAGTATCTTATTGTTATGAATTCTCATCAGTTCATTATAGCATTTTTTAAGCTTATACTTGAGGAGAGAGAGAGAGAGAGAGAGAGAGAGAGAGAATCAGTTTTATTCAGAGGCCCACACTGAGCAATTTTATATGGGCAAAAAGTAATATGAAATTCTCATAACATAATCTTTTGTCACTTTATATCTCCCAATATCAAAGTAAGATTATATTTAACTGTTTGGTTTAATGATCTAAGCTGTGCAATATGCATTTCTAGGTGTTTATGAGTGTTTTTGCTGTAAGTCTGGTTTGTAACTATAGCTGTGGAGTTTCCAGAAAGCTAGTTCTGATCGCACAGATGGATTGGTTTATTTAGTGGTTATATCAGTGGTTTAAAAAGTTAGTTTCACACAGTGGATTAAATTTACAAAAACACACATATCTACAAATACAGTCTCTCTGTCTGGATGAACAATGTTAGATTAACACAAATTATAGTTTCAGATGACCATAATGATGGAACTGCAGAGCAGAAGAGATTGAGAAAAGAAAAATTAATGAGATGATAGCATCTGTGTGTGCGTGCGTGAGAGAGCAGAAACCTGTGATTGTGTTTCGGCTTTATTAGGATCAGATCAGTCTTATTATGTTTTAATGACTTTGGCCTACCTTGGTTGCTGCAAGATTCTTGTTAGTAAATTAGCAGCTCTATGATGATTTCATCAGATGAAATAACCTAATTTGTGTTTTCCACTGCTGGATGCATCTCTATGCCAAAGACACATCACAGAATGCAGCTTGATGAGGCCAAGGTCTCGCCTCTCTCTTTCTCTCCTCCCCTTCTTTTGCTTCAGTAATCTTTTTGTCCAGTTGTCTCCTACTCATAAGTGGGCATTTGTACAGTCCTTCATCTAGTTTAAACTGCTCTCATTAGTTCATTAGCTTCTCCAGCACGCATGCTCTCTCTCTGTGCATTTCTTTCACGGATGTGTCAGTTACAAGGATGGATTATGGACCACTGGAGCCCATGCCCTGGGACCTCTGACTGCCAGGGGCCTAAAGTTTAGAGGTCAGCCTGACAGCTAGAAAAAAGCCAGCACATATATAAAATTGAGACATACAGTACTTGTGTCACACACCTGGACTCATTTTGTGTGTTTTTGCCCCTGTGACCCAGTTTCTGTCTTCCGTGTTCGGTTTGATTAGTTCCCAGGTGTGTCTATTCTATTTCCCCATGTGTTCCATGTCCCTGTTAATTTAGTCATTCCATCCACCTGTGTTTTCCCTATTATCCCTTGTATAACAGCCTTGTCCTTTCAGTTCTGTTTTGTCGGGTCTACTCGTCTACTTGTTACCTGTCAACTTGTCTACTTGTCCACTTGTTACCTGTTACTTGCCACTTGCCACTTGCCACTTGCCACCTGTTATTTGCTACTTACCTCGCCTATGTTTGATTTAATAAATCCTTGTTTCGTTTATCCCTCGGCTCCGTGTTCCTTCCAGCAGCGTAAGCCGTGACAGAAGACCCGACCTAAAAAGTTAAAAACTGCGTATTTTCCCTCCGTTTTGTTTTCCGTTTTTTCACAGTCTTTTTCTTTCCGCAGTGTGTCATGGATCCCCTCTATCGCCCCGAATACCTCCTCCTCCTGCTGGAGCAGGAGGGACTGTCTCTCGAGGACCATACCAGACGGTTTCTCTGGATAGCTAATACCACCAGCTACCCGGACCACGCGCTCTGCACCTTTTATCACGCCAGCCTGAACTCCAGGTGCAGAGCGTTGTCACCCGAAGATGGTCCTCGGGAGGATTTCGCCGCATTCATAGAGTGGAATCTGGTGAGAAATGGGTCACCTCTCACGGTCGGCCCAATGGAGGATCTCGCCAGGTCCACTCTGGACCCAGAGCCCAGCCTACAATCTCCCCACGGTACGAGGCATAAGCCCGAGCCCACCGATGACGGAGAGCCAGAGAGCAACCCGTCAGACCAGGTGCGAGAGCCGGCGACACTGCCCACCACGAGGGAGCAAAATGTGGAGCGCCAAATGGGTCAAAATGAGGGGGTTTCCAATTCACCTATACCAGATCCTCTGTTAAGCCCAGGAAGGGCTCCTGATCTTCCGTTAAGCCCGGGACGGGCTCCTGATCCTCTGTTAAGCCCAGGAAGGGCTCCTGATTCCCCGTTAAGCCCAGGACGGGCTCCTGTTCCCCCGTTAAGCCCAGGACGGGCTCCTGATCCTCCTGTAAGCCCAGGATGGGCTCCTGATCCTCTGTTAAGCCCAGGAAGGGCTCCTGATTCCCCGTTAAGCCCAGGACGGGCTCCTGTTCCCCCGTTAAGCCCAGGACGGGCTCCTGTTCCCCCGTTAAGCCCAGGACGGGCTCCTGATCCTCCTTTAAGCCCAGGACGGGCTCCTGATCCTCCTTTAAGCCCAGGACGGGCTCCTGATCCTCCGTTAAGCCCAGGACGGGCTCCTGATCCTCCGTTAAGCCCAGGACGGGCTCCTGATCTTCCGTTAAGCCCAGGAAGGGCTCCTGATCTTCCGTTAAGCCCAGGAAGGGCTCCTGATCTTCCGTTAAGCCCAGGACGGGCTCCTGAACCCCCGTTAAGCCCAGGACGGGCTCCTGAACCCCCGTTAAGCCCAGGACGGGCTCCTGATCTTCCGTTAAGCCCAGGACGGGCTCCTGATCCCCGTTATGCCGAGGACGGGCTCCTGAACCCCCGTTAAGCCGAGGACGGGCTCCTGAACCCCCGTTAAGCCCAGGACGGGCTCCTGAACCCCCGTTAAGCCCAGGACGGGCTCCTGAACCCCCGTTAAGCCCAGGACGGGCTCCTGAACCCCCGTTAAGCCCAGGACGGGCTCCTGATCCTCCGTTAAGCCCAGGACGGGCTCCTGATCTTCCGTTAAGCCCAGGAAGGGCTCCAGCCCCAGAGCTTACTCCAATGCCTGCTCCTCCAAAATTCCCACCCTCCCACCCACTCCTGCCTCCTCCTCCGCTGTCGTCTGGCTGCCCCTCTGCTCGCCCTCAGCCTACCATCATTGTGGTGCGAGCTCAGCGGGACCGCCATCCTCCAGCGACGCCTTCGTCGGCGTCTCCCTCACCTCCGCCTCCAGCCTCTGAGGCCTGGACTCCGCCTCGGCCCGTTGACCCGTCGGCTCCACCATGGCTCCTAGCTCCTTCCTCTCTGCCGTGGCCCGGCAGTCCGCAGGCTCTGCCTGGCTTCCTCGTCCCTCCGGCTCCGCCTTGGTCTGGCGTCGTCCATCCTATGCCTCGGGACTCCACTCCTCCGGCTTCGCCTCATCCCTCCGTCCCTCCGGCTCCGTCAGGCTCCTTCATCCCCTCGGCTACACCTCAGTCCTCGGTCACTCTGGCCTCACCGCGGCCTTCCGGATCCACATCGCCGCGTCAGTCACCAGAGCCATCAGTTCCACCTAGGACCTCCGGCTCATCCCCGTCACCCTGGCTCTTCGGCTCTCCGTCTCCGCCTCGGGCTCCTCCTCCACTTGCTCCGTTGCCGTGGGTCGAGTCCCTGGAGTCGGTGACCATTCCTCCTCCATGGCTCCTTCCACCGTCGGCCCCACCTTGGGCCATTATGGCTGTGGCCTGGGTCCTGCTGGGTACCTCCTGCTTCAGATCCTTCCTGTCTCCTCCCTGGCTCATCCCTCCGTCATCTCCTCCCTGGCTCCTTCCTCTGTGGTCCCTGTCTGCTGGCCTCCCTTTGTTGTTTCTACGGTGCGAGGACGCACCTACCGGGAGGGGGGAGTACTGTCACACACCTGGACTCATTTTGTGTGTTTTTGCCCCTGTGACCCAGTTTCTGTCTTCCGTGTTCGGTTTGATTAGTTCCCAGGTGTGTCTATTCTATTTCCCCATGTGTTCCATGTCCCTGTTAATTTAGTCATTCCATCCACCTGTGTTTTCCCTATTATCCCTTGTATAACAGCCTTGTCCTTTCAGTTCTGTTTTGTCGGGTCTACTCGTCTACTTGTTACCTGTCAACTTGTCTACTTGTCCACTTGTTACCTGTTACTTGCCACTTGCCACCTGTTATTTGCTACTTACCTCGCCTATGTTTGATTTAATAAATCCTTGTTTCGTTTATCCCTCGGCTCCGTGTTCCTTCCAGCAGCGTAAGCCGTGACAACTTGAGTGTGTGGCAATAGTATTAAACTTGAAAAGGAAATTGTATTAAGGCAAACTTTGATGTTGGCTTGACGAAGACTTTGTTTTAAAAAGTATTTTTAAAAAGCCTTGAAGGTTGTATAGGCCATACGTACTTTGAATAATTTATAGCATGAGAAGTTAAATGCAACATATTTAGTATTCTGAATATATATATATATATATATGAAGAGTCTGGTTCCAAATCACATAAACACCTATTTGCAGAATGTGATATATCCGCTCAACTAATCACAGTGCACCATTCCACGCACTCTAGACAGTAATGGCGGCACTTTGAATACACCTGGAATCTTAGTTTTCTTCATCTACTTTGTACTTTGTGTTCAACAATCAAGGGCTGCACGATAAATCGCATGTGATAGTCATGCGCATCTCATCATTAAAGCCGGGTCTGTGATTAATACTACTGGTTAATCTCCATGTGCTTTCAGATGGAAATTAATCAGATACATTTAATACACAGAGTCGTAGATCACTGACAAGCTATGCTATATCGCGTTCATTAGATGAATCACATTCTATTGTGAACACAATATTATGTAGCTTTTCAGTGTTTTTATTAATGCCATTTATGTTTTTGTTAATACAGCACATAGCACTAGTCAACTTATTGAATATAACATGGCAAAGATGAATGCACTTTAGGAAGGTGGATGTAAGGGAAATATCATTTTTGAATTTCTGTGATCTAATGTTATGTTGTTCATGTTCTTGTTTATGATGAAATTTAATTTTATGCTGTAATTAATTTATATCATTAACAAGATGAACCATTGAATTAATTTCGGAAGAGATGACTGATGAATGTATTTTTAGTCCAGTGCCTGTATGTAGGATTAGTATTAACCAAGTTCAGAGCCTGTGATATGTTAGGGTGACCAAACGTGCCATTTTCCCCAGACACATCCTGACCAGGATTTCTATATTGCCTAAAATATCCAAGTTTTGGCTTTGTTTGCGCTGCGCAGACCAATTGTTGTATGACAAAGTACCGTGAAAACTCTAGAGAGCAGATGAATTCTTGTGCTTTTGAATCGCTCTCAAGGTTCTTTGATGTCACACACCGATCGGTATGTTCAGTGCTGCTTCAAATCGAACACTAATATGTACACGTATTTGCATCACTTTGACTGTTCTCTGTAGATCCCACCTTCTCACACACCACGATGATCGGTGTCTGCATGTTATTGTTAATGATCATTACCTTCGTTAAGTATGAAAGCAGGAAACCAAAGCCAAAACCAGGATATTTTAGGCAATATAGAAATCCTGTCAAGGATTAAAATTTTATAATAAATCTTTGAAAATCAAAATCTGGATTTTAATAATGGATTTTGTAATGTTATTATAACCTAAATATGCTATGTGAAAATTTGAAACAGAAAATATTGCTGTTCGTCTAGCCACTTTCTTGGCATTTAAAACACATTTTTACTCAAATTACAAGAACTATAAGATTATGTCACACTATATTATGTCACACTATAAGAACAGCACACACACATGCTCACATTGCTGATGAATGAATTATAGCCTGTTATGATTTCCTATTTCCTGTGTTCCCTAGTTTTTTATTTTATTTATTTATTTTGATCTCTGACTGTTTCCTTGTTTGAATTGTTTGCTGCCTACCCTGACCATTAACTGTGAGTTGGATTGTTCTATGTCTTCGACTACGCCTTTGAATAAAGCCTGCATATGGATCCAGTCTTTTTGTCACATCCCCTTTACCACAAAATCACCAGCAATACTCAGATTCAGTGGTTTTATTTTGTGCATCCAGGCCTACTATAAATCTAGCAGCCAAGATAATGGTTCTCTGCCAAGATACGTGGCCTATTGAGGATTATGTTTCAGACTTTAGTGAACTGGCCCATTTAACTTCTTTTGACAATACATTCCCAGTCATCTTTTTCAGTGGAGAGCTTTCTGAACCACTCAGCTCTTTTATGTCTCTCCATAACCTGAACTGGACACTGGAAGAGTATATTGATCTGGCACTTCAATTAAGCAGCTCAGCATTCACTCTGAGTGTCATGGAGGAGTAACGTGTTGCCATTCCAGTGTCTTGTAACATCATGGCCGCCATTTCAGAGTCTTGTCACGTCACAGCTGTTATCTCAGAGTCAAGTGAAGTCACAACTGATCTCCCTGAGTCAAGTCAAGTCACAGCTGATCTTCCTGAGTCAAGTCAAGTTGCAGCTGATCTTCCTGGTTCACGTCAAGTGGCCACTTATCTTTCTGAGTTAAGTCACCGCTGATCTCCTTGAGTCATGCAAAGTCACCGCTGATCTTTCTGAGTCAAGTGGCTGCTGATCGTCCAGAGTTTTGTCATGAAACAGCTGATCTTCCAGAGTTTCATCACATCACAGCTGATCGTCCAGAGCCTCGTCACATCACAGCTGATCATCTAGTCTCGTCACATCACTGCTGATCTCGTCACATTACAGTTTATCGTCTAGAGTCTCATCACAGCTGATCGTCCAGAGATTCATCGCATTAAAGCTGATCGTCCAGAATCTCATAATGTCACAGCTGTCTTCCCGAGTCACACAGAACCTCTGCTCCTGAGCAGTGTTGACTCTCCACTCCCAAGCAACACTGACTTAGTGTTATCAAGTGACACTATTTCTATGCTCTCAAGCCTGCCCCAGTTCTCCAGACACAGCACCTTCGATCTCTGAGATCAACTATGTACTCTCTGTCATACCAGATATGAGTATGACCAGTCTGTGTGTTTGGGCTGCACACACCACTGTAGTTTCCTCAGAGGTTGCAGCATCCACTCAAAAAAACTATCAAGGTGGTGGAGTTCACTATAGTCCCATTCACTTCTGATCTCACCACAGACACTAGCTTTGAAATCTCTATGTTTTATGATGACTCTGTTATGGCCGTAACAGCTGTCTATGAACTCTCTGTGCTTTGGGAAGTTCCGGTTTCCATTGCTGCAGAACTTCCAGAGGTGGTGGCATCCACTGCAACACCTCTAGAGGTAGTGGCATCTACTGAAAAACCTCCAGAGGTGGTGGGAGACTTCACTTTAGCTCCTCTCCAGACAGGGGTGCTCACCTATGAACTTGTTGTCTGTCCTGACAAGGTCATGCAGACCATTAGTGAATTCACTGTTAAATCCATCTCAGCCCTCAAAGCCAATCATTAACTTTCAGCTCTACCTATTACGATTGTAAAGACTGCCTATGAATTCACTCAGTGTCCTGTCCCTGCCAAGGAGGCCTTTCCTATACATGGCTATGGAGGCCATCTGTGAACTCTCTGCTTATCCAGTCACGGCTATGGAGGCCATCTGTGAACTCTCTGCCTGCCCATTTATGGCTAAGAAGGCCGTTTCTGAACCCACAGTCTGTCCTGTCATGGCTATGGAGGCCGTCAGTGAACTCTTCTGCCCTGGCTATGGAGGGACGTCTGTAAAATCTCTGCCTGTCCTGACATGTCTATGGAGACCGATCTGCTCCACCCTGGTGGTCTTCTGCTCCACCCTGGCAGGCTCTAGCTCCACTCTTGTGGTCTTCTACTCCACCCTGGTGGTCTTCGGCTCCGCCTGCTCTGCTCTGGTGGTTCTCGGCTCTGCTCTGGTGGTCTTTAACTCCACCTGCTCCACCGTGGGGGTCCTTACCTCTGCTTTGGTGGTCTTCTGTTCCACTCTGCTGGTCTTCAGCTCCGCCTGCTCCTACTTGGCTCCCTGCTCTGCTGGCTCCACCCTGTCTCACTACACCACCCTGGCTGCCTGCTCCATTGGCTCCACCCTGGCTTACTGCTCTGCCCTGGCTCCCTGCTCCATTGGCTTTGCCTTGGCTCTCTGCTCTGATGGCTCTGCCTTGGCTCTCTGCTCCGCCGGTTCTTCCTCAGTTCTTTGTACACTTACACATGGACCGGTCCCTCCATTCCACCCTCTGTTCTGCCTCTGCTCCACCTCTCTCCTGGACTTTAGTCTATTCTGTTGTCAGGGGGCTCTGTCACAATCTCTAGCTGGAGTGCCTGTGAGCTTCGCTAGAGGGCACTCCATTCCAGACTCTTCCCACTTCACCTCGGACTCCATTTCCCATTATCCTTTGCCCAGACTCATCATCAATTGCAATCACATGTCTCCCATCACCTCATCAGTCTCTCACTATAAGAACAGCACACACACACACATGCTCACATTGATGCTGATTCAATTATAGCCTGTTATGTTTTCCTAGTTCCTGTATTCCCCAAACTAAAGTGTGATTCTTTTTTGTGAATATTAGATTAGAACTTAAGCTAGTAAATAATTTTGAAAAAAATACTTTTTTTGCAGCTAAGTGGAATAACTATGTGTTAAAATTAGCAACTAGAAAAATAAATAAAAACTAAAACTTAAAACCAAAAAAAATGAAATAAAAATAATAATAATGTATATCAAAAAATGACTAAAAGTGCCCAAAGCACATAACAAAATTACAAAAAAATAAATAATAAAATAAATAGATAAATAATGAATAAATAAATTAATTTAAAATATATAAATAAAACATATTATATAAAAACACTAAAATATAAAATATAAAAGTGGTTAGTTTCAATGGCCGCGGCAGCGCTCGTGTGAAGACCGACGAGTGTAAAGACCATCGACTCTACCTGCGCGACTCCACAGAGCAAGGACACCAACAAGGCACTTGAGTATTGCTTTTCTCCCCTTTCTTTACTATTTGTATAGCTTGTTCTCAAATACTTATTTAGGTTAATTGTACTCACTATGTGCTTTCAGATCTCTACAATTACTACGAACACTCAGAGAGTACGCACTGTACGTCAGAGGCAGGCCTATCCCAAAAATCTACGGCCTGTCCTTCTGACCTCTACTACTTTACTCTATATTCCAGTTGGTCTCTGGAACTGGCAGTCTGCTGTTAACAAAACAGATTTTATTTCTTCTATTGCTACTTATTACGGTCTCAACATCATGGCACTAACTGAGACTTGGATCAAACCTGAAGACCCTGCCTCCGAACCTTCACCTGTTCTCCTAGAACCTATGTCCAGACATGTTGTGGTGTCAACAGATACCTCTGCCACCGGCTGGGGTGCCATGTGCAATGGGCATGCTGCGTCAGGCTCCTGGACAGGATCCCGACTTCAGTGGCATGTCAATTGCCTGGAGTTGCTTGCAGTACGGCTTGCTCTGCAACGCTTCAGGGCCCTGCTGAAGGACAAGCACGTTCTGGTCCGTATGGACAAGACTGTGACCGTAGCGTACATCAACTTTCAGGGCAGTCTACGATCTCGCCGCATGTCGTAACTCACTCGCAATCTCCTCTTGTGGAGTCAGAAGCATCTGAGGTTGCTTCATGCCATTCACATCCCAGGCAGGCTAAATTGTGCAGCCGATGAGCTCTCAGTCTCATCCCGGGTAATGGAGACTCCACCTCCAGTCGGTTCAGCTGCTCTGGGAATGCTTCGGAGACGCTCAGGTAGACCTATTTGCCTCTCCAGAAAACTCCCACTGCCAGTTGTTTTACTCTCTGACCGAGGGCACCCTTGGCATGGACGCTCTGGCGCAGAGCTGGCCGCTGGACCTGGGCAAGTATGCATTTCCCCCAGTGAGCCTTCTTGCACAGACGTTGTGCAAGATTAGGGAGGACAAAGAGCAGGTCCTTATGGTTGCGCCCTTTTGGCCCGGCCGGACCTGGTTCCCCGAACTTGTACTCCTCGTGACCGCCCCTCCCTGGCCTATTCCTCTGAGGAAAGACCTTCTTTCTCAGAGATGGGGCACCCTCTTGTACTCGCGTCCCGATCTTTGGAACCTACATGTGTGGGTTCTGGACGGGTCACGGAAGGTTTAGGTACCTTGCCACCTCAGGTGGTAGCTACCATCACTTCAGCTAGAGCCTTGTCCACCAGATACGCCTATGCTTTGAAGTGGAACCTCTTCGTCACTTGGTGATCTTCGCAATGTGAGGACCCCTGGAGATGCCTGATCGGGTCAGTGCTTTCCTTTCTTCAGGAAGGGTTGGAACGACGGCTGTCTTCATCCACCCTGAAGGTATACCTGTTGAAGGTAAGTCTCTTGGGAAGCATGATCTGATCATCAGTTTCCTAAAAGCGGGGCCAGGAGGCTCAATCTGCCCCGCCTTCAGCAAGTTCCCTCTTGGAACCACGCGGTGGTTCTATCGGCACTGCAGAGGTCTCCCTTCCAAACTTTGCTGGCCAGCAGAAAATAAAGGCTGTCTCCAAGCAGAGGTTATTCCACTGGATAGTGGATGCTATTGTCATGGCTTATCAGGCTCAAGACCTGCCATGCCCCCTAGGGGTGAGAGCTCACTCAACTAGGAGTGTAGCTTCCTCCTGGGAGCTGGTGCATGGCGCCTCGCTAACAGACATCTGTAGAGCTGCGGGCTGGGTGACACCTAACACATTTGCAAGATTTTATAAACTCTGTGTAGAGCCCGTCAATCCGCTTGCTGTGCCATTCAATTCAATTCAATTCAATTCAAGTTTATTTGTATAGCGCTTTTTACGATACATATCATTACAAAACAACTTTACAGAAAATTAAGTTTTTACAATATTTAGTAGTAGCTTATAAGTGGTGACTGTCAATTTGTGTGCATATGACAGGATTTTTCAGAAAAATTAGTCAACCAGAAGATGAACATTATTAACGGCAATTATTATATGATGCAATCACACTTGTAGCAATATTTGTTCATTCTGTTTGTTGATTCAGAGTTAGCATCATCTGAGGTCCTTTGAGGGGTCAGCAGCATCTCTTCTCAGGTGTTCTGGATCCAGACTGGAGCTTGTGTATATCCTAGTTACCTGTTCCTAGCAAAACAGAGAGACAAATAAAGACATAATTAGCATAGCTGCTGTTCCAACAAATTAAAATTAATTAGTTTAACCAACGCTAAAGAATAAGAATGCGCATTTGATCAGATGCAACTGCAGTCACAATTTAAGAGATGCATTATTCGAATGCTTGGCAAAGGGGTTCCTTTTTAATCTAGATTTAAACAGAGAGAGTGTGTCTGAACCCCGAACATTATCAGGAAGGCTATTCCAGAGTTTGGGAGCCAAATGTGAAAAAGCTCTACCTCCTTTAGTGGACTTTGCTATCCTAGGAACTACCTAAAGTCCAGCATTTTGAGACCTTAGAGAGCGTGGTATAAGACTAGTTAGGTACACAGGAGCTAAACCATTTAGGGCCTTATAGGTAAGTAATGATAATTTGTAACTGATACAGAACTTAATAGGTAGCCAGTGCAGAGACTGTAAAATTGGGGTAATATGATACTATTAAAATATATTATATAATATATAATAATAATATAATATGATAATCATATTTTCTTGACCTGGTAAGGACTCTAGCCGCTGCATTTTGGACTACCTGTAGCTTATTTATTGAAGATGCAGGACAACCACCTAGAAGTGCGTTACAATAGTCCCGTCTACAGGTCATGTATGCATGAACTAGCTTTTCTGCATCAGAAACATGTAACATTCTTCGTAGCTTGGCAATGTTTCTAAGATGGAAGAATGCAGTTTTTGTAACATGGGAAATATGGTTTTCAAAATACAAGTTGCTGTCTAATATAACACCCACATTTTTGACTGTAGAGAAAGTACCAGTACATCCATCTAGTTGCAAATTGTAATCTACAAGATTCTGTGTACTGTTTGTTGGTCCAATAATTAATATCTCTTTCTTATCCGAATTTAATAGGAGAAAATTATTGGTCATCCAATCTTTTACATTTTTAACACACTCTATTAGCTTAGATAATTTAGAAGTTTCATCTGGTCTCGTTGAGATATATAGCTGAGTATCATCAGCATAACAGTGGAAACTAATCCCGTATTTTCTAATAATATTACCAAGGGGCAACATAGGACGGATCCTTGTGGCACTCCATATTTTACTGGTGATAAATGAGATGACTCCCCATTTAAATAAACAAAATGGTAGCGATCAGACAGGTAGGATCTAAACAATCTTAGAGCATGCCCTTGCAATGGTGGGGCCTGAAACCTGACTGAAATTCTTCATAGAGATCTTTTTTTTTTTTTTTGCAGGAAGGAGCTCAATTGAGCAGACAAATTTTTCTAAATTTTTAGACATTAATGGAAGATTTGAAATAGGCCTATAATTTGCCAGTTCACTAGGATCTAGTTTTGGTTTCTTAATAAGAGGCTTAATAACCACCAGCTTAAATTGTTTTGGGACGTGACCTAAAGATAACGTCAAGTTAATAATATTGAGAAACAATTTTTCGGCTACAGGTAACAACTCTTTCAGTAATTTAGTGGGTACAGGATCTAATAAACATGTTGTTGGTTTAGATACAGTGATAAGTTTATTTAGCTCTTCCTGTCCTATAGTTGTGAAGCACTGCAGTTTATCTTTGGGTGCGATGGATGAAACTGAAGTATTAGACGCTGTAGAATCTACATTCGCTATTGTATTTCTAATGTTATCTATTTTATCAGTGAAGAAATTACTATTAAATGTTGATGGAATATTTGAATCAGGTGGCGTCTGGTTATTTGTTAATTTAGCCACTGTGCTAAATAAAAACCTTGGATTGTTTTGGTTATTTTCTATGCTTTTGTGGATATGCTCGGCTCTGGCAGTTTTTAGAGCCTGTCTATAGCTGGACATACTGTTTTTCCACGCAATTCTAAAAACTTCCAAGTTATTTTTTCTCCATTTGCGTTCAAGACTACGAGTTTCTTTCTTGAGAGAGTGAGTATTACTGTTATACCATGGCACAGTACATTTTTCTCTAACCTTTTTCAATTTGATGGGGGCAAAAGCTTCTAATGTATTATAGAAAATAGTGCCCCTGTTGCCAGTCATTTCGTCTAGTTCATGTATATTTTTAGGTACAAATAGCGAGATAAATGAGATAAATCAGGCAGGTTATTTGCGAATCTGTCTTTGGTGGCTGGAACAATAGTTCTGCCCAGACGGTAAGGATGAGCCATATAGTTAATATCAGTGAGACACAGCATTTATGATACAAGAAAATGTTCTGCAACATCATCACTTTGAGGTACGATATCTATATCAGTAAGATAGATTCCATGCAATATAATTAAATCTAGTGTATGACTAAAACGATGAGTGGGCCCGGTGACATTTTGCTTTACTCCAAAAGAGTTTATTTGGTCAGTAAACGCAAGTCCTAATGCATCATTTGTATTATCAGCGTGAATATTAAAATCTCCCATGATTAGCGCTTTATCAACTGTAACCAGAAGGTCTCAGAGGAAATCTGCAAATTCTTTTAGGAATTCTGTATACGGCCCTGGTGGTCTATACACAGTAGCCAGAGCAAGATTTACATTAGATTTATTTTGCATATCTGACAGTGTAACATTAAGCAGAAGTATTTTGAATGAGTTAAACCTGTATTGGGTTTTCTGGGTAACATTGAGAATATTACTATATATTATTGCAACACCTCCGCCATGACCAGTCTGACGGGGCTCATGCTTATAACAGTAGTATGGTACAGTCGACTCATTTAGACCAATATAATCATTTGGTTTTAGCCAGTCAAGCAGTCAAGCAGAGTATATCAAAACTATTATCTGTGATCATTTCATTTACATTAACTGCTTTGGGTGTGAGTGATCTAATATTTATGAGCCCAAACTTTAAAAATAGTTTTTGTTCATGCTTTACATTTTCCTGGTTTAATCACAATTAGATTTTCTCTAGATCCTACATTAAATTTATATTTTGACCTCACTATTCAGGGAAAAGACACAGTCTTAATAGATTGGACAGCGCAAGTACTTCTATTATTTGAGAGTGTAGAACAAAATTCATGATAATAGTTATTTGAGAATTGGCTTACTAGTCATATGGAGCGAATTGTCCTGGAGATGTTGTCAGAGAGCAGCTCCGCTCTGACTCTGCTGGGGTGTAGGCCATCAGCGCGAAACAGCCTAGGACGCTCCCCGAAAAGATTCCAATTATTAACAAATAACAGTTTCTGTTCGTTACACCATGACAACAACCATTCATTTAAAGCAACAAGTCTACTGAACCTTTTGTGTACTTGTTGATACGTGGGCAGTGGTCCTGACATGATGATTGTCGTTGCGGGTGTCGTGCTGCGAACCGTCTCAATCAGGCTCCTGAAGTCCCTCTTCAGTGTCTCCATCTGCCGCAGCATGGTGTTGTTAACCCCGGCGTGAAGCACGACCGCTCTGGGGCTCTCGTCTGCCTTCAGAATCGCGGCTATCTGCGCAGAATCATCAAGAACACGAGCACCAGTGTGCACTTTACCTTCAGCTAATGTAGCACGGAAGTGTCGGACGATAGAGTCTCCGATGATCACAGCATCGCATCCCGTCTCGCGGAGGGGAGCGAAGCGGTTCCGGGTGGAGATCTCGAAGACTGGAAGGGCAAAAGTCGATGCCTGTGGCCTGGCTGGCGTCCTCCGCTGTGGATGCACCCAGGGTCCATGGTGTCCCGGCGCCGGAGTGAAGGACATCTGGGAAGATTGCGTCCTGGGTGCACCGGGCCTGTGCAGAGAAACACACAGAGTAGACATGGTGGGACTGTTAGCAGCACGCTGTATACTTACCCCGGACTTGTGAGCATCAATCTGGGAAGTTTCCAGCACGACTCTCCGCTCTCTCAGCTGGGCCGGCCTCACCACTTGTTTTTGTTGTAGAATATGATAGAGGATATATTCACACGTTATAGAAATGGAAATTATGGTGTATAAAATTGATTTTTAAGATAAAAAATAGTCAATAAATGAATATAGTGATGAAGCTCAATCTCAGTACAAACGGCAACAACAAATAGGACTTTGATCCCCTGACGGAGGGAATGGAGACGTTACGTCCCCTTGCCACATCGCTGTTCCGCTGAACGGCCAGGTCTCTGGTCTCGGCTCCTCAGCAAAGTGCGAATTGCTAGTGCTGCTCCTTATATACCCGCTCTACGGGGAGGAGCTCGCGATGCAAATTCCGCAGACCAAGGTACTCTGTGTACCATTGGCTCGTTTTGTAACCACTCAAAGGTGATTGGGCACTCGGGTGAGATCCCATTCGTCAGTCTCTTTCTGCCGTAACGTCTCCATTCCCTCCTTCAGGGAATGAGGGTTACATATGTAACCAAGACGTTTCCAAACTTATCCTGTCCAATCATCCTTCTACTCCACTTGATCCCATCCCCACTCAACTCCTTCAAGCGATTTCTTCTTCAGTCATACCTTCACTTACTCATTATCAACACCTCTCTTCACTCTGGTACATTTCCCTCAGCATTTAAGCAGGCTGGGGTAAGCCCACTGCTTAAGAAACCTTCTCTAAATCCTGTTATTTCTTGTACAGAACAACCTCCTGTAAAGCAATCAATCTGGCTTCAAAAGTGGCCACTCAACTGAGACTGCCCTATTCTCGGTTACTGAAGCCCTGCGACTGGTAAGAGCAGCTTCCAAATCCTCCATACTCATCTTGCTGGATCTGTCTGCAGCTTTTGACACAGATAATCACCAGATTCTATTGTACTCCCTCAGAAAGATGGGCATCTCTGGAACCACACTCCTATGGTTTAAGTCCTAACTCTCAGATAGATCCTTCAGGGTGTCTTGGAGGGGTGAAGTTTCTAAGTCATAACTTCTACTGGGGTTCCTCAAGGCTCGGTACTTGGACCACTTCTCGTCTCCATCGTTTCATCACAACTAGTCCATACAACTGGGTTCGTCAACTATAACTCCTTCCAGGACAGCCAGAAACCTATGAGTTGTGATGGATCATCAGTTAGATCTCATAGACCATATTGCTACAATGACCAAGCCATTCAGATTTGCCTTCTACAACATTAGGAAGATTGGACCCTTCCAGTCAGAGCAAGCCAACCAACTTCTTGTCCAAGCTCTCATTCTCTCCAGACTGGACTATTGTAATGCTCTCCTGGCGGGCATTCCTGCATGTACTATCAAGCCTCTTCAACTGATCCAGAATGCAGCAGTGAGGGTTGTCTTCAATGAGCCAAAAAAAGCTCATGTTACTCCTCTCCTCATCAGATTATACTGGCACTGTCTACACAGTAGCCGCTCGCAACAAATTCGAGGTACTGATGCTTGCCTACAAGATGACCACTGGCATGGCACCAATATACTAGGGCTGGGCGATATACAAAAAAAAAAAGATATCTCGATATTGTCAAAATTTTTACGATATTCGATATATATCTCGATATGTTTGCATTTGTATTTAAATAATAAAAAATAAAACATGATTTTCTTTTGTCCATAAAAAAAAAAACAAAAAAAATAATTTAGATTAAACAGCTAATTTAAGCAGTTAAAAAATCTAGACCAAGAGATCACTTACTGCTTTTTATTAAATGAATACATGTAGGCCTATATGTAACTGAAGCAGTGCAAATTAAGTAACAGTTACAGAAAGTGCATTCTGTCAGCTTTTTAGTGCATGCAATTCACAATTTAAACTATGCAACTGGGATAAGTATTTTATTTTAAGTTTTTTAACAAGTTTTTAAGCTAAGAACACAAGTCTGTCAACTGTCTGTGGTTTTAAGAGAAGCTCTGTGGCATGAAACTATGTTCCTACTGACACTAAAAACCCTCTTATATGGGGAGCTAGTTGCTGAAGCACATAGGTATTTCTTATATATAAATATATATAAATGAATACCAAATACTTTTGCATTCTCTCTGTCTATATTATGGAAACTGGTAAACATATCAGTGAATTCCCCAATAGTAATTCCAAATGGCCATAGCCTATGTTTCTCTATTCAAACATCAGCGTTCGAGTAAGTGCATTTATTTTTGCGATCACAAATGCAAACAATACAGTTGAGATCTCACGACAGAACACAGACCGGCTGAACGACACTTTCATTAGATCGCTCAATTCCAGCTTGTTAGTGTTTTCAGATTATCGTCGGCGGCTCTTCCGCAATGAGGAGTGAGCATGTGCGCATGGTTGCCAGATTGCTTAAAATAAGGAAACACCAGGCAGAAAATGTATCCTTGTAACAGTGGAGCTCTGATTCGGAGATTTAAACTCTTGTTATCTGGCAACCGCTATCATTACAGCTCTCGTAGTAGAGGGGCGTAGAGCAGTCAGCAGTTACAGGTTCCTTTTTTGGACATTCGGCGCGTTCTTTTGGGAAAGTATGCTTGAATTTGAAATATTCGATATTCCCGATATATTCAAATTGTACATCGTCGTCAAAATTATTCCGATATTATCGCTAATATTCGATATATCGCCCAGCCCTACAATACACCTAAACTCACTAGTTCAAACTTATGCGCCCTCTAGAAGCTTGCATTCTGCAAGGGAATGACGCCTTATGGTGCCACCCCAAAGTGGTTCAAAATGACTTCCACGGACCTTCTACTGGACTGTGCCCAGCTGTTGGAATGAATTCCGAGTCTTTACCCATTTTCAAAAATACCATCTAAAACTCATCTTTTTCGCTAGCACTAGACCATCTAATACTAGGACTTACCTTTTCTTGTCTATTCTTGAAAAAAAAAACCTTGCGACTTTTCATGGTACTTGTTTACTGTTGTTGTTTTCTTGTTGGTCTGATTGCTTCTATTGTTCTCATTTGTATGTCACTTTGGAAAAAAGCATCTGCTAAATGATTAAATGGAAAAGATTAAATGTGGAATGACACTTAGTTCCAGGCCCATAAAAAAAGGCATCCATTATATACATAATACACATTAAACACATTACAGTCCTAGGGCCCTATCATACACCTGGCACAATGCGGAGCATGTCTTGGTTTCAGCCTGATGCAGTTTTTAATTTTTCCCGTCCTGAGCCGCATTGTTTAAATCAGAGGTTTTCAAACTGTGGGTTGCGACCCACTTGTGGGTCACAGAATCGAACAAGGTGGGTCACACAAAGTCACTTGGCTGCAGCTAAATTTGCGTTTCAATGACACACTCACACATTTCAGACTAGGGCTGCACGAATGTGATGAGTGGGGCGGGGCCGAGAGCCGTGGGAACGGAGCAAGGCCGGTGGAGTGATTTGGAAATGAGCCACACCTGCTACACTCACCGTTCTCGAGAACCACAGAGGTGGTCCATTAAAGGGAATGGAAGATGAAACTCTGATTGGTTTATTGCATGTTACGCCCAAAAAACCATCTCTAGGCATGTAACCATAGTTCCTCGAGGGAATGAGACGCTGCATCGAAGTGCTACGGGGAATGCGTCTAGCGTGAGTGACTCTGAATATCATGTGTTTACAATTTAGCTTCTCTTGGTCGGGCTCCCGAAAGGGAGGAGGACAGAAAGCCTGCAGCACTACATGTTGTGGTGTGATAGAGGGAACCTTAGGAACATATCCTGCTCGAGGGTATATGAACGCTTTGGTCATGCCAGGTGCAAAGTCAAGATAATAGGGGCCACTGAGAGGGCCTGTAGATCTCCTACTCTCCTCAGAGGGGTAATAGCCAACAGAAAGGCATTTTTAAGGGTCAGATGTTTGTCTGAAATATCTTGTATCAGCTCAAATGGAGCTTTGCAAAGAGCCTCTAACACCACAACCAAGTCCCACGGGACTTGAGGGAGCTCGTTGAGGGAGGGAGCTCTGAATTGGAAGATGGTCTCAAAAACCTCGGTTGAGAGACTGGATGCTATGAGTTGTGCCCCCTAAAGGACCACACCCACAGCTTCCACAACTTTCGGCAAGGGTGATTTATCGTGCCTGTGAGAGTAGGTCTGTCCTGATCGGTATCTCCCATGGAGAGCTGTTGAGGAGCGAAACCAGATCTGTGAACCATACTCTGCCCGGCCAGAACGGGGCTACTAACAACAGACGGACCCCGTCCCAGCGTACTCTCGCCAGAACTCCCGGGAGCAGAGCAATAGGGGGAAAGGCGTACAGACGAAGCCTCGGCCAGGTCTGTACCATAGCATCCAGTCCCAGAGGAGCTGGATTAACTAGAGAGAACCAAAGGGGACATTGTGACGTCTCTTGAGTCGCAAAGAGATCTACTTGAGCTCTGCCAAAAATTCTCCATATCTGCTTCACCACCTCGGGGTGAAGTTTCCATTCCCCGGGCCTCAGCCCCTGCCTCGACAGTATGTCTGCTCCCATATTTAATTTCCCAGGAATATACACTGCTCTGAGTGAGAGGAGTTTGCCCTGGGACCACACAAGGATCTGGCGCGCCAGCTTGTACAAGGGGCGCGAACTCAGAAGTCCCTGGTGGTTGATGTAAGAGACCACCGATGTGTTGTTGGTGCGCACCAACACATGGTGACCTCTTAGGTCTGGGAGGAAGTGCTTTAGTGCACAATAAACTGATAGCATCTCTAGACAATTGATATGCCATGTCAGATTGCGACCGCTCCACAAACCACGGGCAAGGTGCCCACTCAAAACCGCACCCCAACCAGTGAGGGACACATCCGTTGCTAGTATTGAACGGCGACAAGGAGCTCCCAGCACCGGGCCCTGATTCAGGTACAAAGGTCTCTTCCACATTTCCAAGGCACGGAGGCAACACTGCATGACCTTTATAGTTTGAATTAGATTGCTCCTCGGGGAGAATCCCTTGGTCTTTAGCCACCACTGTAGGAGTCTCATGTACAGCAGGCCTAGAGGTATCACATTGGACTGGCCTTCTTTGACTCTCTTGACTGAAATGAGGATCTACTCGATACGAACAGGGGAAAGACGTGCCTGCATCGTGGTCGAATCCCATACTAAGCCTAGATAGGTGGTTTTAGATAGGTGGTTCTCTGAACTCTGAACTCTTCTTGGCGTTCAGTCTCAAACCCAGCTCCCCCATATGTGTGAGAACGACATCTCGATGTTGAACCGCAACCTGCTCTGATTGAGCTGAAATCAACCAATCTATTGTGACAAACCAGTCCTTGGACCTGATTTGAGCTACAACATGCATGATCATGAACATTTTGAACTTCAGTTTCATAACTGAGTGATTTAAGACCTGCAGATCTATGATCGGACGTAACCCCCCATCCTTCTTTGGAACTATGAAATACCGGCTGTAGAACCCGGACTCCCTGTCTTGAGGAGGGACCACCTCGATGGCCTCCTTCCCTAATAGGGTTTTCACTTCTTGTTCCATAACCAGAGCCTGCTTGGGGCCAACTATCGTCAGAGTAACCCTGAATATCAGCGGTGAAGAGCTGAACTGAATATGGTAGCTTTGTTCACCTGTGCGCAGGACCCATTGAGATATATTTGGCATTAGGTTTCATGCTGTTAAATAATCTACTAAAGGGAATCAGTCTCTCGAGACTGACCTCTGGTGTAAGAGGCCCCCGAAGGGGCAGAGAGCATATCAGCTCCACTACGCACGCAGGTGGAAGATACTGAGAACGAGGCTCACTGGGGACCGCCGTGCCCTGGAACTCTGGCAGTGTTGGCAGACCGGCCCCCAGAGGGGCCTGCTAATTCTTTTAGCAGGCTTGGTACACCTGTAACACCACCATGGTGTGCAGACACGCACCAGCCAGCCCTGCTGCCGCATACCATTTGCCCACCAATGCCAAGGTTGTTCTGAGCGGCTTGGAGGGCAACGCCGGTGCCTTCAGAGACGATGCAGCTCCGGGGGACAGATAGTTTGCGAGCGTCTGTTCCACTCGAGGCATCGCTCTATAGCCGTGCTCTCCCATCCCCACTACATTGCCGTAGTAATCAGATGCGGGGATGTAGAGGGGGGCTGAAAATGGGCATGACCACGATCTGGCTATCTCTTCGTGCAGCTCGGGAAAAAAGGGAAGGCCCCGGCTGGGAGGTGGTTGACTCGCCTGCAGGAAGCGTTCATCAAGCTTGCTTCTCTGCGGTTCAAATATCGATATTTAGTTCAAATGTCGATATTTAGTTTGGCCACCGCGTGAGTAACCACCTCTAAGAGCTCCTCATACTGTGGCGAATGGGGTGGCAATCCCTGTCGACAGACTCCACATTGACCTCCTTAGAGGAAGAGAGGCAGAGTGTCGATCCCTCTCCCTGGGTGGAAGGAACCGCAGAGCGTGCTTCCGAATCCAGGGATTGGGTGTCAGATCTGGCCGAAGCGGAAGGTGATAGAGACTCACCCGTCTCCATTCCCTCTGATAGATCCACTTGCGAACCCCACGAGTGCAGCTGCCATTCTGCCTCGGCAGAAGCGGGACCAGCACCGCGGGGAACGCTGGCGAAGGCTCCCTCCTCGAAGCAGCCGCATCGGCAATCTCTGACAATGTGGGCGGTTGGCTCCCCCGAGAGCTGACTCAGCGTGCTTCAAACCCAGGCAGACCACGCACAGACTGTGTGTATCCCCACTCGTAATGTATCGCGGGCAGGGAGGAACACACAGCCTGAAACGTGATCCGGATTCGCCTTATAAATGCTTAGTTATCGCCTTGCTCTTAGACATGTTTTGGAGCTCTACTGGACAGACAACAGTAAATAAGACTCACAAGACAAACTGAGGACATTCACACACAGAGCGCTTGCTGAAGATGTGAAGCTGACGCCAGCTGCGCGGCACGTGCATATATAGCTTCCTGGTCGCTTATGTCACCCCGCTCGTGATGTCACGCTCTTCCATTGGACCGATTACACACGATATTCAGAGTCGCTCACGTTAGACGCGTTCCCCGTAGCGCTTCAAAGCAGCTCGAGTTCCTAAAGATGAACTATTACTCATTGGGGACAACCCGTTTAGACCAAGCACCCGGGCACACCAACCATTTTCCCGTCATTAAACTAGCAAAAGTAGATTCGGACACAACCTAAATGTGCACCTGTTCCGTGCTCTTTAGACCATTGGCTTAGATCTTTAAAATAGGGCCCCTGATGTTCATAATAATAAGTATATTTTATACTATATTGTGTATAGTCCCAGTATGCAAAATGTAATTTCATTGTGATTATATATGATTGTGAATTGATATGTAATGGTCACTTCCTGAGTGAATGATTCTTAGCCATAGAAATCTGCAGCATGGAGCACACTTCATCCTGAAAAAAAAAAAACCTGGCTCATGAAGCTTATCTTGTATTATATTAATCTCTAGTCATATTAAGTAGTTTAAATAGTGTGTCATATTGTGGCGTGAAAGGTCTCAGAGTTCATCGTCATTCTCTCTGGCTCATGGCTAATCATCACAGATAGTCATGCTGGGACAACTCGCTGATTATGAGAGAGATTATGAATGAACAGCATGATTGAAACTGTTTAAGACTCTGCTGATCCTTCAGAACTGCACACTGTCATAAGAAAATGACTCTCCAGTGACTTTAATCTATTCCATTACTTTACCCAAGGGTACACTTAGGGTCAAAATAAAAACCGTCATCATTTCTAAACTCTTGCTATGCATTTAAGCATTTGCTTACTATCAGTTGATGAGTGTGAATTAGAATTTCACACACGCTACTGAATGCCAAATGATTATGAATGTACTAAAATGCATTTCAATCATATCAAAAATGGGACATATATATTGTAATCATATACATTTAAATGATTTGGGAATCAAAACCACTAACTAAGTAACTAAATAAATATTTCATGGCAATGAAGTGTTCTTCAGCCATGATCTATTAGATATTAAATAAATAAATAAATAAATAAATGGCATTTCAAACATTTTATACTCCATTAAGTAGGTTTATATATGTTTATAATGTTATAATACAAAATATGTTTAGAAGTTCATTTTGAATTAGGATTTCAATTCAGCATTCTGTTTGCTGCCTTGATTCTAAATGAGAAGACATTTTTGTGGTACAGGATAAAAAAATCGCTAAAGCAATTTTCCATTTATGTGACTACCCTTCTCAGACCTGATAGAATTTCAGATTCAAGTAATTTATAATTTAATTTCACCTAATAAAAAACAGCTCAGTAGTGAAGGCTATTGAACATGTGTAGTTCTTCTTCATACATTTGTTTTATATTTGCATACCAAATCAAATCACTGTTTCACTTCTGGGGATTTGTGGATGTGCTATGTTCAAACAGCAGAGAAAATCACAATTATTCAGTCACTGCACCAGAGACATGGGGGTCTGAAAGGTCTTGAATCTCAGAAAAAAAAAGCTCAGAAAATTTTAGAGGTCAAATTAGTTGCTTTATAACCACTTGTTATACGTACATGTGATTCATAAATGGTTTAGATATTAGTTTTCTTATTTAATTATCTTTAAATCTGAAATGTGCTCAAAATACAAGTAATACCAGTATCTGTTTCTTTCTCGAGACACTATAGGATTGAAATACTCGCTGACCTATGAAAAAACTATCCATGCAGTCAGGCACATGTGGAGAGATATGAGTGTGTGTGTAACTGGCATGCTAATGTGTTGAGCTCTTACCCCGATCCTGTGACCTGGTTTTAAAGACGTCCTAGTGTGAGAGATTGTATTTGTTCTCTGTGGTCCTGAGATGGAATGTGGCGTTTTGTGTGGTGTGTAAGATGGTTTTACTCACAGTCAGAAAGAGTTACATTTGGTTCACAATTACACACAAATCTCACTCTGTCCCCATTTTCATTTTTGAATTATGGTGAATCTCATGAACATTACCAGTATAACATCCAGGTTATATTTTACCCCTTTCTTTCTTTCTTTCTTTCTTTCTTTCTTTCTTTCTTTCTTTCTTTCTTTCTGTCTTTCTTTCTGATCAATGAATGAATGAATGAATGAATGAATGAATGAATGAAGTGTGACTGAATGAATGAAGTGTGACTGAACAAAATAACATGGAAATATGACTCTTCCCAAAACATGTTAAAATGGTGAATATGTGTGTTGTACATGAACTGGTAGATTTCAGTTTGGTTTCTTATTTTATACAGTACCTGGAACTTTCATTGCAAATGTTGACTCACATACAAAGACTTTTAGCGAGGAAATGCTTCTCAAAAAAATAAAAATAAAACAAAGAATTAAAAAAAAAAAATTATTCTGCCCTCTGAGAGACCAGCAATAACTAATGACAGAAGTGAGGAAACACAGCTGAAACTACAAACAACAGGCAAAGAGAGATGTGGGACACTGAGAGCTCCAGCTGTGAGGCCCTGCATAAATGATAATGAACTCATAAAGCTCATCTGTGCTGGATAAGAAGATAAAGTGTTGTAATCTCACTCTAGCTAAACATCAGAGTAGAATTCAAACTGCCACTTTAATAACTGCATGTGTCTATGAGTGGGAGAAACAGAGAAGGAAAGATAGATAATTGTTGAAAAGGAATTACATAAGCCACATATAACCCAAACACACATGCTTGAATGAGAACACATGTAGTACAAACACACACACACATGGCCTTTATTCACAGGTTAGTGATGAAATATTGAGAATATATTGCAGATTGTGTGATGATGGGTTTGTCGGTGTTATGATAGCAGGCTAATATCAGCCTGAAGCAATCAGCAAATTCAATATAACAACCCAGCCATCTGACAGCCATTATACCCTCCATTACAAAACATTACAGCTTAATAATACATCTGCCCCTCACTGGGGCCTGTGTGTGAGAGAGATGTGAGATGAGTAGAGAGTGAATATATAGAGTTAAGAGCATTTGTGAGTGAGTGAATCAATGAGTGTATGTCTGTGTGTGTGAGTGTTAAATGTGTATTGATCAGTGTTTATAATTCCAGTAGCAATATTAATGCTTTAAATAGAATAATCCATTAGGTCACAGCACCAAGCAACAGTATTATAGTGTATTAATACAATTGCATAGTGTATAAATAAATATATGTAGACCTAAATGCAGAGTCACAATCATATTCCATCCTGTTCATTAAATCCCTGTGATGTTCCTCAAGGTTCTGTGTTGGGACTGGTAGTTCCAGGTAATCAGATCGGCTGACTGTTTTGGCATTTAGTCTCATTTGGAAATATATTAGTACAGCTTGCCTTTCCACTTTCTTGCTTTCTTTCTTTATGTTTTAGGTCTACTTTTGTATGAATAACTTTTTGCTATATTGCCTGAATATACAATCAGTGTAAGTTTTTTTTTTTACATTTTTTTATCAGCGGCTATTGCTCAGTATTATTAAGTTTTACATTATTACGTCCCCAGTTCTACATATTCAATTTGAGAGAAAGCTACATTTTAAATATTCTATCAACTGCAAAAATATATAGCATTATCCTGGCAACCATACACCTTAAAATTGGGAGGTATCAGTGAATTTCAGATCAGGAATTCTTGAATTATTAATACAGAAATTCCAGTATCAATCAAAGTTATATAAGCAATTAGATATAGGCAAGTTTTTGAAACATGAGCACCTATGAAGCCATACTGAAGATGCTTCTGCCTGTCTGCTGATTAAGGTGCTTGTGTGTTTAAAAGGAGCTAAGGTTGTCTGTAATCTCTAGCCAGGATGTTCTTTCTTCTACTGTTCACACATTCCAGCAAATCGCAGAGGACAAAAACACTTTCTGGATTCTTAAAAACTAGTTTCTTTGATCACTCATATATCTGTGATTTATTCCACTTTAATTGTTAATTTAAAAACATGCAGAAATAGCAGCATTAAAATAAAAATTAACAAGGGAATTGTTTACATATATCCTCTGATCTGAATATTAGAGATTGAAATAGTCACCTCCAGGTTTCATGGTGGAGTACTATGATTAAAGCCACTGTGTTTTCCATTCTCTTAGGAGGGATACCATTGTTATTTCTTGTGTGTGTCTCTAGGTTAATGGGGTAGGGGTTAAAAGACAAAACTAGAACACTCCAAAAACACATATACACACATGGCCTCGTTCCCTTATATGTGGTTTTGGAAATTAAAGAACATATACAGACTCTTCCTGCAGAATAATTAAGCTAAAGAGAAAAGATCAGACCACTGGGGGGGAAATAACCTTCAAAGTAAAACAGGGGAGAAATAATTGTAATTGCTTCGTGGTGCAGTTTTGTATTTAGAAAAATTAACAATGTGATGGTCTATATGCATGTGTGTATCTCTGTTTGTGAGACCCTTGGAGCACTTTGCGGAAAGTTCCTGTTCTCTTTCATATGCCTGTTCTCAAACACAGCTTAAAAAAACAATCATAGCTTTCATCAGATTGTATCTGACAAAAGTCAGTGTTTAAAACATACACGTATGAATTATTTTGCATTATTCAGATTTAAATTACTATTATTTGTTTTAGTGCCTGGAATGATCTACAACCCAGATCAGTCCAATAAGTTAATTACATTGTAATAGGCAATTGTAGAATATCTATTAGCATGCTATAACAAACATTAGTTTGATTATTATTCACAACTGTTAGGACTACTGATATGTTTTTTTGTGTTTATCACAGGAGTGGAACTTGAAACATGTAATCTATCCTCTTGTCCTCAGAAATACCTTTTCACAATGTTCCCCAATGTTTCAAATTTGACCCAATTTGCCGCTGACCTTTTGAAGCACAGCCATTACCAGACAATCTGCATGACATATCATTATTTATTCTAGGCTGGGGTGAAAATCCAATCAAGATGAACAATATATCAAGTTGTATGACAAATGTTAATAGGATATCATTTGTTTAACCTAACCCTAACACAAAATTATATACTTTGAAAAAGATTGGTGACCAAGCAAGCAGTCTTTGTGCCCAGTGACTTCCACTGTATGAACCAAAATCCTAGTCCTAGTCTGTTGGTATGATATGAGGATGAGTAAATTATGTAATTGTTTTTTTTTTTTTTCATACGTAACTAAGCCTACTTAGTTACTTATAATTGTCTCTACATATTAAGATGGACACGAGAACGTATTTTAACAGTAAAAACTACACACATCACCTTGAAGTCTTGGAGTGATGTGTAAAATCTGGAGAGAGAGAAGCGTGTGATTTGACCGTGGGTGTTCTTGACCCAGCTGTCAGTCAAAGCGCTTCCAGGCAGAGGAGCTTTTCCTGGGCACAGAGGGGCCACTGGCAGCTGCAGCTGGTGTTTTCAGTGTCGTGGGCACTGCTGCGCTCCCCCCAGACCTCGAGTGCATTGCTCACTGCTTCTCATGTTTTTAGTGCGTAGTGATTTCCATTCCTCGGTACTCCTCTGTCAGAGTGACTCACTACTGCCCACGTTAAGCCGCGAAACATGCCGCTAATTACACACTGCAAACAGGAATAAACTGTGTTGTCAGAATCTGAGCCTGTTTAAATGTTAGACAGCTTCACCATCTGTAGAGCATTCCAAAAATGTTTACTGCGGAAGTAAATCATTTACTGTGGGTTTTGACTGTTCCTTTATTCTTTTTTTGGAGAAAAATAAGAGCAGACCACGTAAAAAAAGCCTTGAATAAATCACTGTCACACTAGCAGATTATGCAGATGCTTTTTTCGAAAGCGACTTCAAGATATGTATTTTATGAGATCATGATTACCTTGGAGATTGAACCCATGACCTTCTTGTTGTTGTTAGCTCCATGCTTTAATGGTTTTATTGGGAAAGAGACTAAATTCACAATTAATGTGTTTTGATTTTAGCTTAGCTAAAGACAATGCTTTGATAAGCATAAATATTTTAGCTAAAATTTAATTTTGGCCTTATCTGACCAACACAATATCATAACAATTTGTAACTGTTTTGCAAGTTGGTGATCATTTTGTATGCATTCATACAACTTCATTCCTAAGATTTCAAGATTATGTTTAGGGTTGGGGTAAGGAGTGGATATTCATGTATTGTATTTATTTATTTATTTATTTGGTGAAATATTCATATGAAATCCGTACATTGTAAAATAGTTGTTTTTCCGTGAGATCTGATTGGTCCAACGGGAAACAAAATCATGCTTGAACTAATCCCTCAAGGTTTTGCCTTCAAATCTTAAAATTAATCAATTATATATTTTTAAGCATGGGATAAGCCTTTATCATTGCACATTATCATTGGTTGGACTGTTAAAACATTCTTCAAAATATATTATTTTATGTTTCACAGAAGAAAGACAGTCTGAAAGGTTTGGAACAACTTTAAGATAACTAACTGATGCCTAAATTGTCATTTCTGGGCAAAATATCTTTGGATTTTCTGAACAAACAATAACAATTTCATTTTATTCTGTATTTTATTAGTAAACTATCGCACATAATGCAATAATAATTGTATATGATATTTTGAAATTAATAATAATAATAAAATGGACTGCACTGGACTGTGGCTGGTCACTTTATATGTTGGTATGAAAAAGACTGACTACTTGAGACTATGAATGCAGCTTACTAGATTTTGGAACTAGCTTCTATCTGTTTCTCTTCCTGTCTGTGTGCCCAGGGGTGATACAAGCAGTCATTTCCTTTTCCCTCTATGCTTCAGTGTTAAATTTAAATGTCAGAATAACAGTGCCATGTGCTGCTATCTCTCCTTCATGGGCTGGTCACGCACACTGGTGGCCTGTCAGAATATTCTCCTGATAGATCAGTGCTGAGACCATGATTGCATGACATGGAGGTTCAGTTGGAGCGGGTCACCTTAGTTACAGGAAATGAAAGGTCTTACGTTTGATTTTGACTGTTTACCTGCCACATAGATACAAACTAAAGCACAACAGAGAGCACAAGAGTTGTGACAGGTACGTTTACCAACAACTCAAGGTTTTAAAATTTAACTGCTGTATGGTCACGCTAGTCTTTAAAAAGAAAAGAAAAAAAAGGAAAAGAAAGTTGTAGTAGTTGACAATCTACACAGACAAAACCATTCTGAAGATTTTAAAGAGTTCAAAAACATTGACAATTTAAATTGGCGAAACATATTTATTTGTTTCTAATCAAATAAGTTTCAGATTGATAATGGTGTCATACAGTATATATAAGACAACAGCTAGTTTTAAATGTGAAATGTGTCAATTTTTCAAATAAAAATGGCACTTCATAATAAATCGTTTCCGATCACTGCCATAGGTTTTGCGTCACATTTCCCTCTCTTTCTCTTTCATGAAAATTATGTCTAGATCAAATAATTCCCATGTGCACACACTCTCTTTAATTAAACTTTTATTTATTTCAAATTACACTACACAGCTTACACACAATAACACACATATTTCCAATTATTTGTTAATCAGTTGTATAATGGCAGAAGTCAGACAGAGACGCTGTCCCACAACGACCAATAAAATGATAATTACTCATGAAACCTGCAGAGGATAACAAGGCTGAATCTGTTTTCTGCAGCATAGCACTCTTTTGAGAGAAGCTGCTTTCTCCTTAACTGAAAATCTCTCTTCCAGGCTTTCTCTGGTTTTCATAAATCCAGTTTCCCAATCAAACTCAAAGTGTTCAAGGAGTAAAAGTCAATGGAGGTGTTGCTTTAATTAGGTAAAATAGGTTTGAGATAAATGCAGAGTTATTTGTCTTGGGCTGGAGCACTGGTCGATATCTCAGTCTGTTAATTAGACCTGCTCAGGGGCTGCCATAGATTGCAGGAAACAGCATTTCCACAAATAGGAGCAATTCGCTGATCTTTAAATTTGTTTAGTTGCCTTGCTTTGTTCTGCCAGATTCTGAGCTCTGGACATCAGCTTTCAGAGAAACTAATAGTATATAACAGTTAAAATATCCTCAGTGCCACTTAATCTTTTAGAACTGTTTCATTTTTATATCAGAACGAGTCAAATGTTTAGAGGGCTTTAATTTAACACTCTCAGCAAGTGACCTGGTGCTTCATGTATGATGGTGTTACCAGGAAACACCCATCCAAATCACCATCTGATCAGTTTGAATGTAAGCTTATACAGTATGCAGAGGTTAACAGGCACTGTTCAGTGGATATTCAGGACTTTAGCCCAGACCTGTAAATCGGGGATTTTGGAATATGATAGACTTTAAAACAAATGCTGAAATATTACAGCTGTGATGAGTTTTTTCATTAAATAAATGTATCAATGTTATGGAGTTACAGTAAAACAAAAAAGTCCACTAACTCGTTTCCACTGCAGACATGTCCAAAGATCTTTTATTTCTGTATGTTTGGTAGAACAATCAAGTACAAACAAAATTATTCTCCTTATTTTTATTTATTTTATTTCTTTATTTGACAGACATTGTGCAGTCAAATGGACATTGAAAATTGATGACAGGTTTTTTTTTTTTTTTAGAAGTCAGCAGGGTGTTACAATGAGTTGTTCTAATAAATAAATTGGGGAGACTGGAATTAGCAGTGACACTTTTTCAAGATTTATTTTTGAAAATTGGTTACTTTATATCACAAACCTTAAAGAGTACATAACACACAACATTTTGTGATTATCTATAGTGAAGTATTGCATCCTTTATATCTCCAAAGAGTCTTTAGTTTTATCATATTTATAAAAGAAAGATACAGCTTTACGATTCTCTCCGAAAACAGCCAAGCTCCTGGAGGCGTGCTGTGGATAGAACTAAAGAGTCATGAGCATTTATGCGCTAACTGCCAACAAAACACAGAAATTTGATGCAGTTTTACTTACCACTTGCAGTTATGTATCATGACCATGATCTTTTGTTGAGCTGGGCCTTGTTTATAAAACATTTGTCCCCGATATGATGGAAGTGAACATACAACCCGAATTCCGGAAAAGTTGGGACGTTTTTTAAATTTTAATAAAATGAAAACTAAAGGAATTTCAAATCACATGAGCCAATATTTTATTCACAATAGAACATAGATAACGTAGCAAATGTTTAAACTGAGAAATTTTACACTTTTATCCACTTAATTAGCTAATTTAAAATTTAATGCCTGCTACAGGTCTCAAAAAAGTCGGCACGGGGGCAACAAATGGCTAAAAAAGCAAGCAGTTTTGAAAAGATTCAGCTGGGAGAACATCTAGTGATTAATTAAGTTAATTGATATCAGGTCTGTAACATGATTAGCTATAAAAGCTTTGTCTTAGAGAAGCAGAGTCTCTCAGAAGTAAAGATGGGCAGAGGCTCTCCAATCTGTGAAAGACTGCGTGAAAAAATTGTGGAAAACTTTAAAAACAATGTTCCTCAACGTCAAATTGCAAAGGCTTTGCAAATCCCATCATCTACAGTGCATAACATCATCAAAAGATTCAGAGAAACTGGAGAAATCTCTGTGCGTAAGGGACAAGGCCGGAGACCTTTATTGGATGCCCGTGGTCTTCGGGCTCTCAGACGACACTGCATCACTCATCGGCATGATTGTGTCAATGACATTACTAAATGGGCCCAGGAATACTTTCAGAAACCACTGTCGGTAAACACAATCCGCCGTGCCATCAGCAGATGCCAACTAAAGCTCTATCATGCAAAAAGGAAGCCATATGTGAACATGGTCCAGAAGCGCCGTCGTGTCCTGTGGGCCAAGGCTCATTTAAAATGGACTATTTCAAAGTGGAATAGTGTTTTATGGTCAGACGAGTCCAAATTTGACATTCTTGTTGGAAATCACGGACGCCGTGTCCTCTGGGCTAAAGAGGAGGGAGACCTTCCAGCATGTTATTAGCGTTCAGTTCAAAAGCCAGCATCTCTGATGGTATGGGGGTGCATAAATGCATACGGTATGGGCAGCTTGCATGTTTTGGAAGGCTCTGTGAATGCTGAAAGGTATATAAAGGTTTTAGAGCAACATATGCTTCCCTCCAAACAACGTCTATTTCAGGGAAGGCCTTGTTTATTTCAGCAGGACAATGCAAAACCACATACTGCAGCTATAACCACAGCATGGCTTCGTCGTAGAAGAGTCCGGGTGCTAACCTGGCCTGCCTGCAGTCCAGATCTTTCACCTATAGAGAACATTTGGCGCATCATTAAACGAAAAATACGTCAAAGACGACCACGAACTCTTCAGCAGCTGGAAATCTATATAAGGCAAGAATGGGACCAAATTCCAACAGCAAAACTCCAGCAACTCATAGCCTCAATGCCCAGACGTCTTCAAACTGTTTTGAAAAGAAAAGGAGATGCTACACCATGGTAAACATGCCCCGTCCCAACTATTTTGAGACCTGTAGCAGAAATCAAAATTGAAATGAGCTCATTTTGTGCATAAAATTGTAAACTTTCTCAGTTTAAATATTTGGTATGTTATCTATGTTCTATTGTGAATAAAATATTGGCTCATGTGATTTGAAAGTCTTTTAGTTTTCATTTTATTAAAATTTAAAAAAACGTCCCAACTTTTCCGGAATTCGGGTTGTACTACAAACATACTATATAGTAAGTACAGTATATATATATATATATATATATATATATATATATATATATACAGAGGTGTCAAGAAACGAAGTACAAATACTTCGTTACATTACTTAAGTAGAAATTTGGGGTATCTATACTTTACTTGAGTAATTATTTTTTAGCCGACTTTTTACTTCTACTCCTTACATTTTCACGTAAGTATCTGTACTTTCTACTCCTTACATTTTAAAAATAGCTTCGTTACTGCTATTTCATTTCGGCTTGTTTTCATTCCGGCTTGTCATCATTCAAAAAAAAAAAAAAAAAAAACTATCCAGACAAATCGCGCCATCCGGATGGAGTGAATTTGATTGTGGTTGGATGATAAGTATAAACAGATACCATTCCGACACCCTATTGGTTTGTACGCGATCCATCGCACCTGCACATGACACAAATCACGTCACACTCCAGCCAGGACATAGCCAGTTTTGGGTTCGTTTATCAAAAAATATATTTCTTAAAAGTAAGGTTGGATATGGAACCGGTATGCACCTTACTGAATAAGAGGAAGCAGATTTCGGTGCCTTTTAAATGCCTGAGCGATCGATTGAAATGTTTGTCCTGGTTCTCCGAAATGTACAAAAGAAGCACGGGCATTGCTAGGCTTTTTAGCGGGGCTGTAGCATTTAGCTCCATAAACTGTATACAAATTTGTGATCGCCTCAGAGTCAGTCCCCTTAAGTTTCATATGAAACCGGCGTCAGACCGGTCTCCTCTCCGTCTTTCAGCGCGCTCTTCAATCCGCAGACCGCGGCGGAGCAGCGCGAGCGGAAACAAACACAGAGGACACAAGGTATGTGTTTATCGAAAGATTGTTAGAATATCCGTATCTGTGCAGTTCTTTGTCATAAATACAGTTTACAAAAGGTCACGAGGGAGCAGTCGGTTTCTCATCTACTGTAAAGTTTTCGCTGCTTTCACCGCTCATCACTAAACAGCTGTTTCCTCCAGCAAAAATCTAGCCCTTAACACATATGAACGAACACTTATTTAAATATACTTAATTTAATCGTACGTACTTTATACATACACCAGCTACTGTGCAAAAGTCTTGGGCACGTTAGTATTTTCACTAAAGAATGGTGTTCGGCCAGTTATTTATATACTTTGCTGTTTCAGTATAAAATATCTGTTTAAATTTCCAAACATTCATTTCGCCGTTGTCAGACTGCTTGTGCATTCAAAATCGCACTAGATTATTAATTAAATTAATGGCAAACTGATATTTTCTACTGACACACTACAGCATATATATAAAAAACTGGCTTAAAACCCTTTTTTGGGGTGAAAATACTAATGTGCCTTAGACTTTTGCACAGTACTCTACTTTACAAACGACTGTTGCTACTTTATAAAGAATGAGCATACAGTCATTCACAGAATGGATTAAAGACAGTGACAGCACTGGATTTTATTTTATCGAAATGGCACTGGATTATTTCTCACTTGCTCATTTACCAAATGGGTGCTTTCTCTTTGTCCTCCACAAATTAAGCTACTGTAGGTAGTTCGGTAGCGAGACGTTTTAATAAATTATCGTTTGCGATTGACGACGCGATTGACAATGTTGTGATAAGTAGGCTATACCAACTTTGTAACTCGTTACCCCCCCCCCCCCCCAACACACACAGACTGGACATAGCAAATACAGGAGGCTATCAATCAAGAAGGTATCAGGATTATGAGTTATTTTTTCATTTTTAGTTTTTGATTAATCACTTGGATTAATCATTCATTTTGACAGCACTATAATCTTTCTTGTATATAGACAACCATACAAGGCTAATTGTTTTTTAGCCTCCACCAATGTTCTTGTCCATTGCCCTCGCAGATTCCTGCAGCTAAACTTGGATGTACATTTACATTCCATTAAAGGTTATTGATGACATGCCTCTGAAGTTTGACTTTTTGCACCATAACAATACTTATAGGCAACTATAGGGTGACCATATGAGCCATTTTCCCAGGACACGTCCTTACCAGGATTTTTATATTGCCTAAAATATCCAGATTTTGGCTGTTTGTGCTTTGCAGATCGATCATTGTATGGCATTCATAAGTGTCATACAATGATTGGTGCGCAGCGACGCTTCAAGTTGAATGAACGAACAAACACCTAACATGTACGTGTATTTGCATTACTCTGATCGTTCTCTGTAGATCTCACCTTATCACACGCCACGATTGGTTGATTATGTAACATACCTGCATCTTATTGGTCAAACTACTTTGGATGTTTTAGGACGCGTCCTGGGAAAATGGCTCATATGGTCACCCTAGGCAACTAGTCATCATATCTCTAGTTCTTTAATGTATTTGCATTGTACTAAAGTACGTTCATTTTCAATGGGCATATATGCGGCTGAATCAGGTAGCCTAGTGCATCCCAAATTTTTCAACATGAACATTTTAATATAACATTATAGTCATTATGGCCTATGGCTTTTAGAATAATGTTTTTTTGAGGAGGTAGGGTAGTGAACAATAGGCCCCTGAGGCGCCGCCTAAGCTTTTGTTCTAAATGGCATTTTTTTCCCTTACATTACTTTTACTTTTATACTTTAAGTAGTTTTTTAAACCAGTACTTTTACACTTTTACTTGAGTAAAAAGCTTGAGTTGATACTTCAACTTCTACAAAAGTCTTTTTAAACCCTAGTATCTATACTTCTACTTAAGTAATGAATGTCAATACTTTTGACACCACTGTATATATATATATATATATGCTATACTATGCTGTCATACTATAAAATGCAGATTTTTATAGTGGAATCTGATATTAAATTATTTATTATGTTAATTATTTTCATCAATTTAAATAAAACAATTAATGAAGACCAACTTGATACGAAATAATAATAATAATAATAATAATAATAATAATAATAATAATAATAATAATAATAATAATAATAAAAATAATAAAGTAAATCAATTTAATAATATGGGTCAATAATATGGATGTAATTGTGCTAGTATTTTAAAGTATAAAGTTTTATATTAATATTTGAATATGAGACAGCTTTGAGTTTAAAACCAATATGCAAAAACATGTTATTTTGCCCCAACAACCTTGTAGATATTTTATTTAATTTAGTTTGCATGCCCCAGTGTCTTAAATAATCAGAGAACATATGTGTACATGTAAAATGCACGAAGCATGAAGTACCTTATGAAAATATTATAATGTGATAAATGTCTATATAAGTTATTTATTAGTTGCATAAAAAGTGTATTACAATCCATCTGTCGATTTGGCGAGGCATGAACACTTTAGCAAATGAGCTAGAGACATTTCTTTGTCCTACTGCAGTAGAAGCACTCTCTGTTTGTTCATTTGGAATTATCAAGCTCTTAAAGGTGCTCTAAGTGATATCACACATTTTTTGGGCCAAAACATTTTTTGTCACATCCAGCAAACATCTCCTCACTATCCGCTAGCTGCTTGTCCCCTGAACACACTGTAAAAAAACGGGGTCTCTCTAGACACCACAGGCTCCACAAACAACAAGAAAAACAAACTGGGCTCACCTGCACCACAAAACATAACAAACTGTTCCAGCCAATAACCGACAAGAAAGATTTGGGGGTGGGGTTTGGGGGGTTAGTGCACGGATGGGAGGGAGGGTCTAGCTAGCCTCCGTTTTGTTTGACAACAATTTGAACATCAACAAGAAGTTCTCCCGGCATCGCTTAGAGCACCTTTAATCTGAATCAAAGAATAAGTATCTTTGATATTTTAATGGTGTTTTGGGGTGCTTTTTTGGAAGACTGACAACTTCAGTCCCCATTCACTGTAAAATCATATTTGAACAATCTTCAGAAATTCAGCTTTTGTGTTTCATAGAAACGTTCTTTTTAATGTATCTATCACCCGCAAGCAGCTCAAATCACTCCAACGTACAGATGGAGTGGTGCAACATGCAGTATATGCCGTGTATTTGTCATTTTGGTTAACAGTAAAAAGTGTTTGATCTAAGGAAGGAATCACAAAAATCCTATGTTTTCATGATGCAGGAGTCCAGGCCACTAAAAGATACATCTAATGCATTTAAAAGCTCCCTGAGACTCCAAATCACCATATTTATCATTTACTATAAATCCATTAAATCCTCTAAAATTCCCCTGTGAATCCTGGGGCCTGACATGTGACATTAAGATCAGGTTATGCAAATGACATGAGTCCTCTCATCTGAATATGGAGTCCTGCTACTGTATGTCCTCTGTGAGAGACCAAGGACATACTGATTGGAATATTGAGTCTGAATATGCAAATCCCCAAATGCACTAGTCAACTTTAAAAGCAGAATATGTAAAAGTGGTCATGTGCTCCCTGACAGACTGTCAATACGATGAGTGTGTACAGATGTATATGGGGAAAGTAGCTTTGAAGGGTAAAATGTTAAAGTACTTTCTTTCTTTCTTTCTTTGTTCTTTATGATTTAAAGTTCTATTCCAGAATGTATTTTTATACTGACGTCAGCAGATCAAAGTGATGTGTTCCCTCTTTGGATCCCTCGAGGAAAACCAGTAGAGCCACAAACCGCAACTAAAAAGCATCTCTGGAGAAAATCCCTCTGGAGATGGACACCTTCTGAGACAGACACCTAAAACTTTCTTTACTGCCATCAGCGTCCTATATTCATGAATATTATTCAGGACACAGCCTTGTATTGGGTGTATAATGAATGCATTAGAGTTTATTACAGTCCTTCAGAAATAATGATTGCATCCGACCCACATTATAAACACAAATGCAACAGCATACCTCTATGAGCTGCGTATTCCCTCATTTAAAATCATACAACACATTACTCAGTAGAATAATTACTCTGATATTTTCAAACTTGAACAGACTTAGTATTACCATACATCAAATGTGTTTAATGATTAAGCTGAATAATTAATGCATGGAGAGAAGCAAGCCATGAGAACATTACCCTGAGGACTGCAAGAAGCTTTGCATAGTATGTTATATGCCCGCTTTCATTTGAGAAAAACTCAAACTTATATTACATCCTAAACATGTAGACGTTTGAACAGTGGTTACTTTTATATTACTTGTTCTCACTCATGCGTCTGTGATTAATATTGTAAAATGATGCAATGGATATCTAATTTAATATGACTTTGGAGGATATGCATTATGGTGATTTACCATGGTTAAGCAGCACAAAGATGCAACAAGGACTAAGGACACAAATAACAGTTAAAAAAGTTTATTTTATAACATATTGTCACAATCTAAAAAAACACAATGTATGTTGAGTATTGGCGTTAACGCATTACAAGTAACGTCAGTTGCGTGATCAGATTACTTTTTTTTTCAGATAACTACTAAATTAACAAGTTACTTTTTAATTTACAAGAAAATATCTGAGTTGTATCTTGAGCGATGTGTGTGCTGTGTAAACATGATACAGTCTAGACTACATGTGAATGTGCATTAATTCATCCCACTCGCAAAAAAAAAACAAAAACAATTTAGAACATTTTAAACATATAACATTTAGAATTCATCAAAATGAATTACAACAGTGAAATAAAAAATCTGAATATGATGCAAACCTGCAATAATTGAATGTTAAAATGTTTTTTAGGGAGTAACACAATATTCTAATGCATTACAAGTAACTTTAAAAGTAATTTTCCACAACACTGTATATATGGTAATTAAATCTGAATATACAGTTATAATTGCTGGATTTGTTCTTTTAAATCTAGTTCAAAATCACTGTCAAAAAACAGAAGTCCCTGTCCTCAGAGGTAGCACTGATCTGAGAACTGCAGAAGGAATATTAGACAGGGACCCCAGCACTGTTGCACTGACTTTAATGTTCCGCATTTCAACTCCTCCACCGAATCATTACAAAATCAATGAGAGAGCATACCACTCTCCGCCATGTGAGTTTCTGTCCCAGGAACCCTGAATTTCAAGAGGTGTGTGTGTTCCAGCAGAGAGGATGGGCTGTGTATCTTACTACAAACTCTTCGACAGACCTGTGGAAGATGTTATATTGACCTCTGTCAGTTCCACCCGCTCCACTCCAGCAGAAACACTTTGTGTCCTCTGGGGTGGAACACTTTTAGTGGAACATCTTAATCACGGAACATGTGTCACTGGGAAGGAATTAACCGCAGAGAGGAAATCTCCCCTCAGGACAAACCACTGCTGGTGTCAGCTTCCTGCTCAGAGTGTTACAAAACCAAGCGACATATACTGTAAAAACAGACATGCTGTAGGGATAAATAACACACACGTTCGAGACTCAACTGAGATTTCTGTTTATCATTTATGGATGAAATTTAATGACAAAACATTTGTTCTGTAGCTCTGTTAAGAAATCCCAGTAAGATGCCTACCTAGTTTTGTAAGGTCAATGACGTAATAGTGTATACACGATGAGAAGGAAAAATCTTTTTAAAATCTAGTTTATATAACAAGTTCTTGGAAATGTACTCATACTTAAAATAGTTAACCCTGGATCCTTCTAAGCTTTCTAAATTGTGGATCCTTATATACTGCAGACTGTATTATTAAGTTTTTCATGAATTGAGCATTCAACATTTTTCTGCCTCAACCTTAAACTACTATTTGGACAACGTTTTTTTTTTTTTTTATTAACAAATGTTTGGATAGATAAGAAAATGCTATGTATTTTGGGAGTCACACCACATGACATTTGACAACCTAAACTAACCCAGTTAACTAATTCAGTTCACAGGTAAACAACAGTTCTCCTTGTTACACTGACCACCAAAAGCGAGCCATCTACATCCAACTGCCTCAACACACTTGAATAAAAGATGAGTTTCTTTTCATATACCTCATGAATGTCAGACACACTGCTTTTTCTCAGTTTCTCCAGTTTGCCGTTGGTTTAATAGGCTCAGTCTTTGGCCTCTACTGGGTGTTGGGCTCATAATAGAGCCACATTCCAGTCTTCAGATATAGGGCAGGGATCTGAGTGCTGAGACGAGGATATCTCTGAGAGAACACACACAAACACACACCGACATCCACAGAGTGGCCAATAAGACTAACCCAGGACACCCCAAAGAACATGCCCAGAATCTTCATCCTCTCTTGAGGTCTTCCGTCCTGCAGGTGACCCGTCCTGACCGTGTGTTTGTTATCTACACCTTGCCAGCATTGCCTGCTGGTCCTGTATCCGCCCTTTGGCCTCCTGGGAGATTGTGTCCTGGCAAATATATCCACAACAGGACGACACTCTGACCTTGAGCCATACATTCACTCCTCTCTGATCTGTATGTCTTGCTGTTTACCTTTCCTCCCCTTCCACTTGTGTGTCTTTTGTTTTTCTATGTTTTCTACTACATTCCCTACCCGCTTTGCTGTTGTCATTTTCTCCTCTCTCTGGGAATGTTTGCAATGGCATACTGCATATTACTCATGCTATATTTGCAGAATGCAATATACTGAATACAGTATGTATGTTTTCATAGAATCCAGAGAACACCCAGGTGACCAGATGAAAATTGTTCAGTATACAGCCAGTTACCCAGGGAGGAGTGCAGTTTCCCACAATGCGATGTTTTTGACATTTATTTACAATGTGATGAATTAGAAGTTACATCTACTGCGATTTTTACTTAATTGGGCTGCTGAAAAGGCCATTTATTTCAATATTTACTCTCCTTATACATTCCTTATTAAAGCATCATGTGAAAATCGATTACTCAAAAAATTGTTGTTAAATATGAAGATGAATATTAATTTGGAATATGGATATGGTTTAATTTCTCCATTCTTCAATATTTTGATTGAAATGTAACATAACACCTATATATAATATAAATGTCAAAATTCAGTCAATCAAATAATGATTTTTGTGCACTTATTTTGGTATGCCAACTCATTTAATCACTTAAGTGATATTCAAATAATTTATTAAGTATTTATTAAGTATTAAGGTTGTTTTGTTAAAGTGATATCGACAAAGCCACTGGATTATTTTAATTATCTAATTATTTTTTAGATTGCAGGGTTCAACTATTGACTATTAATATACTTGAATATATTGATTAAATCATACTTAAAATGGACTGTTTTAAGAGATATTTGTATTTATTTTTATTAGACTGGCATGCAATTATATTATAAGCATTCTAATGTCAAACTTTATTTGAATCAACTATGAGTCATATTTATTTCTAGTGCTATTTGTGTGGTATGCCTATTTAGGCAGTTAACAAAAAGACAATTAGGTTTTAAAACTACAGCTACAGTATGCACTTCACAGTGTATTGTGTGATATATAGTACACAGTATGCTTATATTCCTTTCCAAACATAGCTGTATCTTCATTTCCTCCATTTTGTTCCATTTCTTCTTGTGGCCACACCTCTCCTGATGTCTTGGGTCTGTTTATTCTTTCCCCCCCCTCTACTCCTTCTCTTCTCCCCCTCCTTCCCTCCCTCCCTGCTTCCCTCCCTCTTCGTGTCCCGCTTGGCTGATGTTAGTGGCGTGTGTGACAGGGTTCATTCAACATCGGGATTAGCTGTCAGACCGCATGTGTTCACTGCCACGGTAAACAAATGGACAAGTCTGTTCAGACACGGCATCGAGTTTTAGATGCCAGCGCCTTCGTATTCAGTATATGACAGTCACTAAATACTGAACTGAAAATGATTTACAGTGTCCCTACATGCGCTTAGCATTGCCTCATGAAGATTTGGAAATGGTCTGTTGAGTTGATTAGTTATCACTACCTTTCAGGTTGACCTTTTTGACCTTTATGTTTAGAATGGAATATCAGCATATTGAACTAGCATAGTGCTTATTACACACACACACACACACACACACACACACACATGAAATATATATATATCGAACAACATAAAAAACTGCATTAATTACACGGATCTAAGCAATAAAAATCACGTAAAAACATTTTACCATCTGTTCAAATAATAGGTCAAGTACACTGTATATATACCTATAAAAAAAAAAAAAAAAAAAAAAAAAACCTTGGTTAATATTGCTTCCAGATCATTCTTTACACTAATGATGCAAGTTTAAGTAGAACAATTTGCATATTTTGCCAAGTACATATATTGCACACTGCAAAAGTATTAGAATCTTAATGTAAAAAAAAAAGAAAAAAAAAAAAAGGAAAAAAAAAGAAAAACCCGGAATAGGAATGAAGGCTCCTTGGGGCCAATACAAGTTAAGGTCTGGTTTTTTTTTTTTTTTTTAACTTCCGCCTCATTATGTAAAATATTATTCATTTTATTAATTTCAGCTTGTGGACTGTCATCATGCATATGGAAATGTCTTTTCCCAAGTTAAAGCTGCATTAGCTGTGTTCACTGCAGTGGGGAGAGACATTGCCTCAGCACACAAATGCTTTATGAGAATTCAGCATCAGTATCTATCTCTGTCAGAGCACAAATCGCAGAGAGGAGAACACTTTATTGCTTATATCTATCACCGGGTTCAGGGGGTGGGCTGTGTTAATGTTTTGGTGCAATGGTCTTCTATAAAACGAGCCGTATTGAATCGAGGCAAACACGGCGAGTGTCCAGCACTGTTCTTGCTTAATGTTTTGTTTAATTTTTGATGAATTCACTAATAGAGTTTTCCAGGATTATCGGGTCTTCTGATGTAGACAGAGCTCACATAAAACACATTCATTTACTGAAACGGAGATGGAAAATGAGATGGATTCTGTTAAAATGTCAAGAGGAAGATGGAGAATTTTCTACAGCACTCTTCTGAGTTATCAAAGAAAGATATTAAAGATATACCTGTGGTTTCATGCTGCAGCCCAGAGCCACACAAGAGTTGCCTAGGGAAGTATCTTTATACGAGACAGAGAAAGAAAGATCAAATGAAAGTGTTCCCAGGGAGGGTAGTGAGGAATCTGTAGCAGCCAAATTCATATTTGAATTACACTCCCTCTGAAACCAACCACTGATACTATTTTTCTGAATATTTTTTTTTTTTCCTGATTTCCATTCATTTCAACATAAAATAATAATAACAATAAAATCCCATTTACTTTCTCAATGCACTTTACAAAGTGTACTGGATAGTAAACGTTATTATTATTTTTATTATGTAAGTGTCACGCTTGTAATGGAGGACAGGAGGCAAATGCAAGTAAATGATGTTTATTGAATGGAGGTTGTGATGAATGGATGCTGGAGAGTGACGCAGGGACCTCGACGGCAGCACAGACAGGTGAGTGGGTGATTTGAGTGCGTTGGTAGAGGTGATGGTGGTGATAGATCCGTGAATGGTGGCGGTAATCCAAAAGCGGCCGAACAGGAAACAGAGCATGAGCAGGAAGGCTGAAGGACGAACAGACATGAACACCGAGGACCTCAAACAACGATCTGACAAACAAGAGACGAAAGACAGGGCATTAAGTAGGCTGTTGGAATGAGCTGCAGTAACACCCACATGAAACAATCAACATGACGTTACATGAACACAGCAGGAGACGGTGCATTCATGAACCGTGACAGTAAGTATGTACAATACGTTTTTATGTGTGTGCATTGATGGTTTGACAATTTTTATTCAAAGCAATCACTTCAGTAAAGTACTCAAATTGAAATTTTTATTAAGATAAATCAGGGCATGGAAATACATGGAAAAAAAGAAAAAGAACAAGGCTTTCCAAAATGTAGAAAGGTTTGATTAATCTAAACATCTAATTTGTACAGAATGCTTTTTGTTTATGGATGATTACTTTTGCTCAGGCTTTAATATATTTTTGTTGTCAAATCGTTCTACAAGGATGGCAAAACCTGAAATTTGTAATTGTGTAGAGGAAGCCTCATGAGTAAAAGAGCATAATAAATATTAACAGAGCATAAACGTATGAAATAATGAATTAATGAAGTTGAAATTGACTAGCTCAGATAAACAGAATAAATACAACCATAGAATACAATGGAAAGTCTCCACAATGACAGAAATCTTGCAACTGTATAACCTTATAATAATAATAACAATCCCCTATAATTACCTAGTCTTTGACTAAAGGCCTTTTTGCACCAACAAAAACAGCAGCAGATCTGGTCATATAACCAAAAGCAGTAATCTAACTTGCTGGCTGTTTTTCTTCGTAGTGCGATAGAAAAGAGTTTACTATTTTCCCTTTTCTGTAAAAGAAAAATCTGTTGACAACATGTGAATGTTCATATCAGTCTGAACAGACTCATTGCTAGCTGTTAATTCAAATTAAAATGTATATTAAACCAATATTTACCTTAGTGCAAAAAGGCCTTAAAGGGTTAGTTTACCCAAACATTTAAATTAGCTTGTGTTTAACTCACCCTCGAAGCATCTTAGGTGTATATGACTTTCTTCTTTCAGACGAATCCAGTCAGAGTTATATTAAAAATGGTCCTGGCTATTTCAAGCACTATCATTGCGGTCAGTGGGTGTTGCAGCTAGACAGTCCACAAGTCATCAAATAAAGCACACACATTCATAATAAACAGGGGTTATTCACTCCGGGCATAGGCGCCGATTTATGTTTTTCTCCGTGGGTGCTCAAGGGCGCACGCCATTTAAAAAATAAAAAAAATAGACTAGGCTATTCAAAAAATATTGCATTTCAGAACCTTAGGCTAATGGACAGCGGCCGATACAAACAAACACAACAGCATCACTTCTCAAAAATACAAACAGGATTGGAGATGAAAAGTTTAACTGACACGTAACCGCTAATGCGTTCAGCTTCTTGGGAAATTAATGTTTTGTAAATATTTATTAAAAAACTATTGCGAAAGGACAGCGTTTCCATTAACCGATTGTTGCGACTGAAATAATGAGTTTCTGTGAATGTCTACCTCATTTATGTTTCGAGGTTTCTTTTGATAGTGGCATGGCTTTTCTTTGAGGTTTCGAATCCATTATTCACATAGGCTAAAAAATATTTTTTTATTTTATGTATTTAACAAAGAACTCGTATTCTGTCCAAAAGTAGGCTACTTTTGTGTCCATTAGTTTTTCCTCTTTTAAACCGTATATAGGCCTATACTTGAGCAGAAAAATGTTCCCATTTAAACCCTGTTACGAACTTTAAGGAGTCTAGGGAATGTACCGTAACATTTACATATTAACGTACTGCTGGGTATAATGAGGTGGAAGAACATGACAGACAAAACTTTGAAAGAGAAAAAAGACGTTTATTCACAAAAAGCCAAAGCCACTAGATCCAGTAAAATAACAATAATAATGTGCGCTATGTACAAGGTGAAAATGTAAACAAACAAACAATAAAGTGGGAAAAGAACGAAAGCGGCGCCAAAGGAAAGAACAAAATATAAGAAAACAATCCTTAATCTAAACCTAATCTAACCAAAGCAAAATGTAGAAAATAAACCGAAATCTTCAGTGCAGTTTTTTTTTATAACAAATCTGTCCATTTTAGTCTGATTAATGATTAGTGATTACGGAAAGCAGTAAATGATTACATACTCGCACGGCACTGTATAGTGGGGGATGGGACGTTTTCAGAAACGCTGTGATTGGTGGATAGGATATGGAACATGCATGCGACTGGTTATGTCACTGACAACAACATAACCAATCACAGTGTGCCAGACGCTTCATAGCGCCAACTGCAATGTTTAATTTTAAATAAATGTAGCCTACTGGCAGTCTGGCACTGGCACACGTGGGTGCTCATTTTCCGTGGGTGCTCGGTATTTTCCGTGGGTGCTCGAGCCCCGGAGGACCCACGGTATCGGCGCCTATGACTCCGGGGTTCAATAAAGGTCTCCTGTAGTGAATCCATGTGTTTTTGTAAGAAAAATATAAATATTTCAAATGTAATAAACACTTTTCTTGTGGGTTATTTTGGTTCGGCCTGTATCCCGAGCTTGGAGCCCTCCCTCTGGACAGCAAGCCAAATATGTTACTAATTGCTCAGTCATATTATATGTTAATTGCGAACTTGTGAATCACACAATGTCGACGTCTTATGTTATCCACGTATGACAGATAACGGAAGTGAGATTAAAAATGTTTTATTACATTTGAAATATGGATATTTTTCTTACAAAAATGAATGGATTCACTACAGGAGACCTTTATTCACCCCCGGAGTCATGTGAGGCATGTTTTATTATGGATTCACATGCTTTATTTGACGACTTGTGGACTGTTCAGCTGCAACACCCGCAGACTGCAATGACAGAGCCTGGAATAGCCAGAACAATTTTGAATTTAACTCCAACTGGATTTGTCTGAAAGAAGAAGGAAGAGGCTATTGCATGTTCTTATACTTTACCTTGTTGCTTCTCTGTTTTGCCGCCTCCGTTTGCAGCATTGCTCCTCTGCAGATCATGCTAAACAATAAGGCATGCTAATTTCAGCTCTGCTGCTAACTTCCTTCAGCAGCTAATTACAGCCAATTAAATGGGAGACTGTCAGAGCCGACAGCTTTGCCTTCTGATTGGTATTGTTCCAGTGATTACTAAGAAAAGAGGATGTCACATTCAGAAAGAGAGAAAGGGAGAGAGTGTGCGTAATGCTTGACTGTCTGTGCATGATCTCATTTTCAGTTCATTTCTCACTCCTTAGGACATTGACAGCATCTACGTACTAATGAACACACGACCACCCTTTATGTGACAGAAAGAAAGAAAGAAAGAGCAAACGAACGAGTGAAGTAGGATAATGATCTTTCTGTGGAGCCTCTCAGGATGTGCAAAGCATTTGTTTCCTGTGGAGGGCAATGATGTTGTCCCCCCAACCCCCTCTAGTAATAAATGTGGTGGGTGTAATTCTATTTCCAGTATAATTCCCCTCTGTGTGTCTTTAATTGCATTCTTGTGTTTGTTTCAAGCCACTTGTTTGTTTCAAGCCACTCGTCCGTGTTTTGCCACTTTATAGATGAGGTTGCCTTCGCATTGTTTTTATATATATATATATATATATATATAATTGGTCACGTATGATGATTATTATGATTTCTGTCCAAAGGTTTAGACCAAGAGCGCGAACCAACAGTGAGCAATGTAATTGAATGCAAAAGGAGAATTAAAGCAGCTGTAAGCATTTATTTATTTATTTTTATTTTTTATTTTTTTGGGATACCATGAATAAAATGTTCCTACTATCTGACAGATAATCACACCGCCTCTGTAACAGCACTATAGGCTCTGTAAAAAGCCTATGCTCTGTAAAAAAAAAAAAAAAAAAAAAAAAAACTGAACACAGCCTGAGCATTTTTGCCATTCAAATACGCTTTTTGCCTGTCAATCATTTTGTGCATTCAGGTTTACTAACATGTCTTTGGTGAGTGGGGCTTTGGAAAGAGTACATGTTGTTGCGGTTGGCAAAATGGTGTAGATGAGCAAAACATTTTAAATCATTTATAGCACCTTCCAAGGGGTAGTTCACCTCAAAATGAAAATTGTTTCATCATTTACTCATTACTTTACTTTGTGTTGTTAAAAACCCATAAGACTTTTTTTAATCTACAGAGATATTTTTAATGAAAACAGATATTTTTGTCCTTCTACTGAAAGTCCAGGTAACCAAACTTAGAAGATCCAAAAAGGTCATAAAGGCATTGTAAAATTAACCTTCCTGTCCCTATATCCTACGTCATCTGCCCAGAATGGCTTTTAAGTATGACACTTAGCGGAAGTGAGAGAAAAAATGTTTAGAATGGTTTAAATATGGATACTTTTCTTACAATTTTTTTTTTTGACAGTGTAAGTGACATAGAGGAGAATGTGTCTCTGACAGATGATAATGTTGAGGAGGACCCTGATTATGAGGCTTCTTCCTCAGATGAGAATGAGACTCCAAGTGTCCACCCTCCTGTTGTCTCTCAACCACCAGCAGACACATTAACTTCCAAAAATGGAAAGTTATTATGGTCCTGCTCCCCATTTGAATGACTAGTTAGATCCAAGATATAAAATCAGCATTTGAGCAGTTGAAAAGGATGTACTTGAAATGACAAAGAGGGAGGAGGGTGTATGAGGACAGTTGCTCATTTTGGCAGGAGTGTACAAGTAAAAAGGGAAACAAAAGCAAGCCTTTGAAATGCAGGCATTTTAATGTCAATATTTACAGTCATCATGTCTCTAAAGACATTCCATGTTTTCTTCATAGGCTTTGATGATAGGCATATGTCATAGGCTTTGATGACAAAGAAACAAGACAGGGTCGACAAGAGCATGACAAACTCACAGCAATACGGGATGTATGGGACAAGGGGGTCCAGTGATTACGCTTTCTTTATAATCCATGCCCCCAAATCACTGTGAATGAATGTCTAGTTCCATTTCGGGTGTGCTGTCCCTTCAGATGATACATACCAAGCAAACCAGCCAAATATGGCATAAAAAATATGGGCCACATGTGATACACAGTCCATCATATGAAGGTGTACACTGGTAAATCCCCTGAAAAAAGCACCTGGAAAAATATCAGGGCATGAGGGTGGTACTAGATGTGGCTGAGGGACTAAATCGCCATAACATCACATAGATGTTTTTTCACATCATACACCGTGCAAAGTAATGCAGACAAAAGACTGTAATGTACCTTTTGGCAGGCTTTAAAAAAATGTATTATGTCAAACTCATATATTTGCTTTAAAAGCACTTACAGTCACATAAATCCTGACTCAGTGTTCACATTTACTTTTCAAAGGTGTTTTGTTGTTGTTGTTGACTTTGTTTTACTGTCCTTGATCAAATAAATTCATATTCCTTCCAAATTTTATAAATTAAAAAAAATATATACACTTATAAATAGTACAAAACTTTTCCAATTTTAGGTCAGTCAAATTTATAGTGATTTGCAAATGTGTATATAGTCAGATGAGCGTTGACACAACACAATGCAATGTGGTCTCATGCGTTTCTATCCCTGTTTACACTGGGCACTAAAATGTATTTTAGTCAATTTGATCACAGATAGGTGTACATGGGGCCTAAAATGTTTTGAGCTTGTACATTTTTTACCACTTCCAGAGGCAGTTGAAAACACATTTTTAGTGTAGATGCTCATGTGGTTTGAACAGCCACAAAAATAAACAAATAAATAAATAAATAATAATAATAAACAATAATAACAAAAAAACACACACATATTTTTCACATATTTTAAAGCACACAGATAGTAATGGAAATTGCAGCTGCTTTCTTTATCCCTTTTAATTAATTTCCTTATTAAAACGTGTAGCATGGGTTTGTTTAGTTGAGTAGTTCAGTTCAATAATGTTCATCCATAACACTCAGCACTCCTGCAAGTGATGTAGAGTGTGATGAAATAAGAGGATTAACAGATGTTAATGTTAGGTGTAAACTGGGTCTGTGGTAATCTGATCTCTAGATATGAGTCAGGTCAATTTTTTTATGCATTTCCACTTGTATTACCATACACCGTGAAAAAAAAAAAAATTAATAATAATAAAAATGGATGTATATATACATTTGCTTGGATAAGTAATAGCACACCATTCCTCAATATGTATAACTGAGATAGACCATACTTGTTTTGAGGTAAATGCTTATAACAACACTATTATAACAAGACTACTTGCCTATAGGGTACGAGAGGAACACATTTCAACACATATTTTCTTAAAATAAGGCTTATTATCTATAAATTTTTCTTTCTCAAATAATTTTATATTTTAACTAGAAATTAACAAAAAGAACACTTCTTTTGAATTGAACTGTTAAATCACTTTAATGAATAGTCTTGTAGCATATGGCTTTAATGTTCTTATATGAAATGTTTCAAAATAATTGATGTATGCTCAGTGTTAGCGGATGTTTCTGAACACTTATGAGAGTTAAGCTGCCAAATATGTCATATCAGGATCCCACAGCGTTTGTTGATTACATATCCAGGAGATCTAAGAACTTGTGTATGTGTGTGTTTCCTGCAGTTTACGCTGAAAAAGCTGCTGGCTAGAAAGAAGTGCAAAATCCAACAGACCAAAATAGCTTATTTATTAAACTCAAATTCATTCAAGATGAAAAGAAAATAAATTAATCTATGGTTTCTCTCTCATGCAAGCCAGTGGCAAATCAGATTCAGTGCATCCAGGAGTAATGGTAGTGTGGTGCTGTTGTTTAAGGACTGTTTGTTGTTTATTTACAGCAGTGCACAGATGTTTGTTGATGAGGAGAATGCTCAGGAGACTTCTGGACTACACAGCACATGCGGAACCACTTCTGCCCCTTCATGGACTTCATGTATAATAATAAGAAAAACAATATGTTTCTCTCTCCCTCCACCCCCTCCTAAGAGAGCATGTGGGTTATTCTCATTCCCTCTAAACTCTGCCAAGATTTTTGACGTTATAGTGCTATCCAAACACTCCAGATATGGTTCGTTGCTATGATTCTAAAATACATGCATAATTTCAGATTTTTGTTTACACATTCCAAGACATGCTATCTGTTCAGGTTGGCATACTTTTAGCTGAACTTTCAGGAACTGGTATGAAATAATGTTCAGAAACACTCAGGTTGCATATACAGATATATCCAATACAGACACAGCGAGAAAGAGAAAAAAGAAAGAAAGAAAGAAAAAAAAACCTTCCTTGTGCTGACATTTCTGTAAAACTGTATTAAATTGGTTGTTGCACATTTCGTAACACTAAAAGTGGTGCTAAAAGGGTGTTCAGTATTTTTTGAGACAGAGGAAAGTGAATCTGCCACTGCTTTATTACTTTGGTTGTTGTACGCATTGTGGCAGTTCATAAATTAAATGTCTGGTAAGTGTTGCTAAAAGGTTAATGCTCTATCGTGTTTGGACCACCTATACTAAACCATCCCTTTAACCTATCAGATTGTGTTAACATAAGCATATGTGAGATAAAAATGCATTTGATTAAGCAACTATGCCATTTTAGCTTTTTTAGCTCTTTATCAAAATTCATGTGAATACCCTATATCATGTGTAATGTTGTACCATGTGTGTACCATGCATGTTAACTATGTCAGAAAAGCCATACATATGAAACCAGTTATGTGCAAATGTCAAAATCTATTGTTTATTCTTAAATGGAAAGGCAAGCTGTTCATTGAAAGCTGATTGAAAACACAAATTGAAGCAAATGGAAAAGGGAATTTAAAGGAAATTATATTTTGAATTTAGTCTAGCCTTTCACTTTACAGTCAATAGTAAGTAACAACTTAAAGAGAAATCCGAAGTGCACACACACCCAGAGCATTGGGCAGCCATTTGTGCTGCAACACCAGGGGAGCAGTTGGGGTTTGGTGCCTTGCTCAAGGGGCACCTCAGTCATGGTATTACCAGCCCGAGACTCAAACCCACAACCTTAGGGTTAGGAGTTAAACTCTCTAACCACTAGGCCATGACTTCCCCACTTTTAAAAACTAAAAGTGGCACTTTTGACAGTAGTAAAACTTCTGTTTGAGATAATCATTCAAATGTTAACAACAATAGGGACAGTAGATTAGACAGGCAAATAAAGAAAACATATGAGACTAGGTGTAATACACAACCAAGGTAACATAATGGTTTTTGTTAAAAATGGCTTTAGCTGTACAAAAACACTAAAAAAAGATTCAATTTTCATGAAAAATCGAATCTGCACCAAGCTGCAATTAGTGCTGTCAGTGCTGGCACAGCTGGTATTAATATTGCTCGCTCTTTAGGTAAGCAAAAGCATATGGCAGAGGCAAGAATTGCTTTAGTGGTTGTTCTATTCTCTATCCAATATCTTGCATGACAGGGGTTAGCAATTCAAGGACACACAGATGAGAAGTCCAATTTTCAGTTACTAACTTTTGTTAAAACTGTCCCATAGCTGATGTCATGGAGAGCAAGTGGCCTTTTTGTGATATTTTAAATAAGATGACTAAAATGATGGCCCATGGTGTACAGTAAAACTAACCAAAGAAATAAGACTGAAGAAATGTTGTGATTATGAATGAGTTGGCTGACAATACAATCTAGAAGCAGGTGGCTATGCGCATACAGATCAGAAGCCAGAAGAGATTTTTCTTTTATCATATTTAAATTTCTTGTAACTAATTTGACTTTACAAGACATCCAACACAACTGCAAATTTACATTTGATCAGATTCTCATACATGACTGGAAACTAGAAGACTGTTCAAAATGGCACAGCAAACATTCTTTGGAGTCAAAGAGATCTAAATGTTTGCATGCAAGAAGAGGATCTCTAGGCGGTGTACATCCACTCTACACATTTTGTTAGATTTATGTTGAAAGATTTCATTCAAAACATCTCACCCTGTCACCACTTGATGGTCCATATACTTTACCTGATAATATACTGTAAAAATGAAAGATACTTGATGTTCTTCAGGTATGACTCATATTGAGGTACCAGACTGGTGATTGGTTGAAAGAACCGACCCTGTGTTTCAACAGACTTGTAAAATTAACTGTAACGTAAAGGTTTACATGGATTTCTACATGGTGCTAACTTGAAACGTAAGAGCTTGGTGACATAAAAAGTGACGTGACATTCAGCCAAGTATGGTGACCCATACTCAGAATTCTTGCTCTGCATTTAACACACACATGCTGCAGCACCCAGCGAGCATTTGGGGGTCCAATGCCTTGCTCAAGGGCACCTAAGTCATGGTATTGCCAGCCCGAGATTCAAACCCACAACCCTAGGGTTAGGAGACAAACTCTCTAACCACTAGGCCACAACTCCACTGAACGTCATCAGCTAAATGTCCCCTATGACATCAGCTAAAAAAGAAAGTCATTTTAAAGGGCAGAGCATTTTACTAAATCAATTTTGACCAGAAGTCCACTTGTCCACAAGTTTTCTATGGGATTGAGATCCATAGAGTTGCCTGGTCACAGATCCAAAATTTCAGTGTAATGATCTTTGGAGCCTCTTTATCACTTTTGCTTTGTGACATGCTGCTCATGCTCATGCAGGACGTTTTGATACCGTTCTCTACTCATGGCAGTGTTTTGGGGCAAAATTATGAGAGAGCCCACTCCCTTTGTTAAAAAGCAACCCCACATATGGATGTCTCAGGATGCATAACTTTTGGCACAACACAGAAATCATGGTAGTGAGCACCTTTTCTTCTCCGAACAAACTATTTTCCAGATGTCCAAAACAGTTGGATGGAAACCTAATCAGAGAAAATAATTTTGCACCAGTCTTCTGCTGTCCAGTCCTTGTATTTCTGGCAGAATGTCAGTCTGTCCTTGAAGTTTTTCTTGGAGAGAAGTGGCTTCTTTGCTGCCCTTTTTGACACCAGGCCGTTGTCCAAAAGTTGTGGCCTCACTGTTCATGCAGATGCTCTCACACCAATCTGCTGCCATTCTGGAGCAAGCTCTGCACTGCTGGTGACACGATTCTGTAACTGAAGAAATGAACCCTTTGGTAAACCAATTGGCTGAAAAGCTTCAAAGCTTCACAAGGCTTCATCTAATCATCACTAGTAGTCGTCCAGCAGAAGATAGAAGATCCATGGGAGACGAGTTTGGTTTGGCAACACTCATAGTCATTGATAAAACCAGAAAGTGGGTGAATGGTTTGTGTTAGTATTTATGGGGAGTCTTGATTAGGTGCAACAGGTGAGATGAGTCAGACAGAGGCTTTTCAGTGCCGTGAAAAGGTATTTTTGCTCCTTTCCTCTTTCTTTCTTTCTTTCTTTCTTTTTTTTTTTTTGCATATTTGTCACAAATAAAAGATTCAGTTTTTCAAACTAATTTAATATTACACAAAGATAACCCGAGTAAATACAAGGGGTACCTTGAGCGACAAAAAGCGACGCCAAGAGGTCTTGGCCATGATGCATCAATATGTGATGAGTTGGGAGTGAAAACATGTTGGTTGAAACAGTTTTGCCTTTTTCCCCACCAATGATGTAATGATGATGTAAGCTGAAACGGAAGGTATTTCAGAGCAAGTTATTAAAATAAAAATTATGATTTTAATATGGCGTGTCATAGTGGAAATTTGAGCTCCGTGTAAAGTCTTTATGGTTAAACAAGGAGGGATGTTCCTGCCACACAGGATGTGTTAAAGCTGACAAGATCCCATGGTCATTATCTGTCCATCCTTCCGCTCTCAAGCATTCATTTGTCAAACCCTTTCTCACTTTGATTCTTTCCTATTCTCTCTTTCCTTCCTTGTTTGCAGTGAAGATGTGGTGATCCTGGCCCATGATAGCGGCCTTTGTGCTTTTCTGCTTGACAAAGACAAACGGTCTTGCTCTCTGCACACACACACAGAAACACTTGAAGGTTGACTAAGATAAATCTGTCATGCTTTTGTGCATTCAGCAGACACAAACATGACCGACAGCCGGTCAATCAAACTGTGAGGAGATTAAATCAGATCAATTAGCTGCCTGCCTCCTCACCCTTTCTAACGAGGAGCTTACCTGTCTGCGTTTGCATTCCTACAGATAAGGATTATTCCTGCCTCCATCCAAACAACAGCACTTTAGCACATACTGCTCGCTCTTATTATCTTTCTCTCTCTCTGAGGAGTACTGCATTGATCAGGACCATGTTGTGGGGGATGTTGGAGATCTGGATCTTCCTTACAGGTACATTTGACCCTCCCTTGCTCATCCCTACAGTGCAAGCAACACAACTGGAATGGTTTTAATATAATCAACAAAGTTGTCTACATAAGCATGCAACTCTGCTGCAACAAAACTAATAGGCTCACGTTATAAAGCTATGTACTATGCAGCCACGCAACAACTTTGGAAGATATAATATCTTAAGGGGCCAATAAGATTCATCACTCTCACATTGCAAGCAAAACATGGGACAACAAATCTGAAACACTTGCCTTAAAATTAAATGTATACTCGACAAGCATGTGAATTTGAGAAGGGGACAAAACTAGAATTTATATAAAAGTTAGATGTGACTGACACTTTTGGCCCTAAAGAATATATATATATATAAAACACACACACACACACGGATATATATACAAAAATACAATCAATTGCATTGTTATACACAATAAAAAAATGCATTAAAAAGTAGTGTATTATGCACTTTTTTCATTTAAAAGTACTGCTAAATGAACAAAATTGCAATTACATTTTGTTTGCAAACACTTTAAACAAATAAGGTGCTTTTTTTACAACAGTATTACTTTTACATATAAGCAGTTAAGATATTTCGTATAAATCTCAATTTATAACATGTAATCAAATTAAATATGAATATTTGCCACTGCCAGGGCAAGTAACATTTTTATAGAAAATATTTTATAGCTTGTTATAGAAAAACAAGTTATGCTCATAGTCCAGAGCCTTGATCATAACATTATAACAGGCACTTTCCAAATAGAGACCTGCACGATCGCGGGACACAGTGCAACATAGTGCAGTGCGGGACAACACTTGATGAGCGAGTGCGGGCAGACAGAGATTTGCGTGTGGGTTAATTTACCCATCCCTGGCTTTGTTGGAAGAGGTGGGCCAGAGCACGGTTCAATTGGGCTTGCGCATAGTACACAAATAGTGTTTAATGATGTGTTCAGCATGATTGAGTGAACATTTCTAAGCGGCAATGGTGATAGATCTGTATAGAAATATATTGGGAGAGGGCTGTGTGTTACTGCATCCCAAACGACTCAAAATAATAGACCACGAAGTTAACAACACGATGCACTCCACTGTGCTGAGCGAGAGCGCTTCTCTGCTGTCTTCACGTGCTATCAGAAATTTCCTATTTCCCACTTATGAAGTTGTGATTAAAAGCATGTTGCATCTTCTTCTTCTTCTTCTTCTCCTTTTAGTATTCTGGCATTTACAGGCCAACGTTAAGGTGCATATCACCTACTATGTTGGAGTGTGTAACATAATAGTTCATTTTGATCATTTTGAAATTATATTCATTAAACCATTTCTCGCAAAATTATATATATATATATATATATATATATATATTTATATATATATTTATATATATATATATATATATATATATATATATATATATATATATATATATATATATGCTTAAATGCCAGTTCCCCATGCCAATCTCTGTAACAAGACCCAGGTGTTAATCGTCTTTCACCTGATCCACTTGCCACCGCTCGTCTCCTTACTCGCTCTCCCTTTGCAGACCTCGCTAAACCACGCCTCCCCCCCCCACAGCACTTGATCCATGAGGCCCTGAAACATAGCTGGGGCCCCGAACAAGCCGAAAGAAAGCGTAACAAATTGGTGTAATCCAAACGGCGTGGTGAAGGCTGTTTTTTCTTTGGACATGGGAGATAAGGGGATCTGCCAATATCCCTTTGTTAAGTCCAATGTCAAGTAAAAGCGAGCCATACCTAACCGATCGAGCAACTCGTCTATCCACGGCATTGGATAAGCATCAAATTTGGATACTGCGTTCACCCTGCGATAGTCTACACAAAACCGCACCGAGCCGTCCGTTTTAGGCACCAAAACTATCGGCTCGCCCAATCACTGTGTGCCTCCTCGATTACTCTCATCCCCAGCATGGCCTCTAATTCAGTCTGAACTACTTTTTTCTTGTGTTCAGGCAATCTATATGGCCGGCTGCGAACTACGACACCCGGTCTCAATATGGTGCTGAATCAGGTCAGTACTACCAGGTAGGGGCGAAAACACGTCCGCAAATTCTACCTGCGAAGGCGCAATGTCAGTGAGCTGCGAGGGCGAGAGGTGATCCCCTCCTAGGGCCAGTGCGAGGGATTTCTCTTTAGTGATCGCTTCTGGCCCGAAATCCTCCTCCTCACTCACTGCCGTCGCTAGCAGCACTGACTCCTCCGCGCTCCATTTTTTAAGGAGTTCGAGGTGGTAGATTTGCCGTGAGTCGCCTCTATATGTTCGTACTACCTCATAATTGAGATCTCCTATCCGCCGTGTGACCTCAAAGGGTCCTTGCCACTTGGCCAGTAATTTGGAGCTAGAGGTTGGCAGTAATACGAGCACTTTATCTCCCGGTGCAAATTCTCGTAGCTTAGTCCCCCGGTAATACAGCTGGCTTTGTCTGTCCTGGGCCAGAAGCAAATTCTCCATAGAGAGCTGCCCCAGTGTATGGAGTTTTGCTCTCAGGTTCAGGACATATTGAATTTCATTTGTGCTATCCTAGCGTCTGTCCTCCCAAGTTTCTTTCAGGACGTCTAACACCCCCCGGGGCTGAAGTCCATAAAGAAGCTCGAAGGGGGAAAACCCCGTGGAGGCTTGGGGGACCATACGCACAGCGAATAAGAGGGGTTCTAGCCAACGGTCCCAATTTTTCGGGTCTTCTTGTACGAACTTCCGGATCATGGTTTTTAATGTGCGATTAAACCGTTCGACCAAGCTGTCCGTTTGTGGGTGATAGACGCTGGTACACACCGCTTAATGCCCAGGGGAAGAGAGAGAGACAGGGGAAGAGAGAGAGAAACAGAAGGAAGGGGCTCGCCGACCCCGGAGCACGCCGCCAGCTGATCCTCCGCCAGTTGGATGGCCAGATCCAGCAACGCCGGGCGGTGGCACTGGACCCACTGGGCGGTCCTCTTCGGGAGACGGGAGATGAACTATTCCAGTACAACCGTGCTGATGATGGTCTCGGCGTCGCTTCCTCCGGCCAACAGCCATTTGCGGCACGAGTCCCGGAGCTGCTGTGCCAAGACAAAGGGTCGGCCCACTTCGGTTAGTTCCAGCGACCGGAAGCGCTGACGGTGTTGCTCGGGGCTGAGGTCGACCCTCTGGAGGATGGCTCTTCTAAGGACGGCATAGACCAAGAGGTTCGGGACGGGCAGTTGTTGTGCAGCCTTCTGGCCCTCCCCCGACAACAGTGGGATCACCCGGACGGGCCAGCTGTCCATCGGCCACCCACATGCCTCAGCCGTTCTCTCGAAGAGGTCGAGGATCGCCTCCGGGTCATCGGTTGGCCCCATCTTCGTGAGCAGCATGTGGGGGATGGGGCTGGCACTGGAGGAGGCCGACCTCGTCCGACCCTCCCAGTCCAGCAAGCTCCGGAACAGCTCGCGGTCCTCCTCCTGGGCCTGCATCATGGCCTGGAACCGGTGTTCATGGTCGGCCCGCAGATCCAGCAGGGCTTTGTGGTGTTCCTGATGCAGGCCTGCGAGCGATGTTATGATGTCCGCAAACGGCGATCCCAATGGTCCCGACTGAGTCTGCATGGCGGAATTGTTCTCCTTCCTCCCGGGTTTCGGCACCAGTGTAGTATGTTCAGTCTTATAAAGAGGAAGGAGACCGGGGGGTCGGCATATGGGGCTCGTGGGATACTTTATTTAAACAATAATAAAACAAAACAAACAAACGCAGCAGGTTTCGCGCACTTCACGGTCTCTTTCTATGTTGTACTACTGCAGTCTTCGTCTCTCTCGGTCGGCAGCTCTCCAGCTCCTTACTCCCATGAGAACCCGTCTCTTTCGCTCTCCATCGGTCCTCTGCTGGCTTAAATGCCGGTTCCCCATGCCAATCCCTGTAACAAGACCCAGGTGTTAATCGTCTTTCACCTGATCCACTTACCACAGCTCGTCTCCTCACTCGCTCTCCCGTTGCAGACCTCGCTAAACCACACCTCCCCCGCCACAGTCCCATTCTCTTCCAAATTTTATAAAGCATTGTTTTCTCTTTTTTCTTTGAATTTCATGCATTTATATTCTACAATTTTCACATTTCACATTTGTCTGTGTTTACTTTATTCATAAGAAATAATATATTGTTAAGTCTTATATGCCCTAACCGTAGTCTTAGTATATATGTATATATTAGTATATAAAATATATATGATTTCCTCCTTTCTATTTCTACTATCAACTGTTCTAACTTTAATAGATTTTTGAATTCTGTAATATTCCCTTCCTGAATCCAAACTTTTTTGCCACTATTTTTCCTTCATTTTTTCCAAGTGGAATATTTACTTTGTCAGTGTGATTGTTTTTTTTTTTTTTTTCTAATTTATCAGCTTCTTCATTACTTACTATCCCTATGTGTGCTGGTATCCAATAAAACTGAATATCTACTCGCAGTCTTTCCAAATTCAACAATGCTGTATATATTTCTATTAAAATTTCATCTCTGGTTGATTTACTAGTAATAATACTCTTTAAAGCTGCTGCTTTTCTGAGTCAGAATAGAACACCACTGTCATGTTTGATTTCCACCACCCATTGTAAACCCAGATTTCAGCTGTATATATAGTTACATTATTGGGTAGTCTTTTAAGTGAATATAGATGCTTAGCCTAAATAATTTTATCGTGAGCATTCATGTGAGTGCTGCTGCAGTCTTAGGCCCACCCCAAATGCTCTCATTGGTTAAGATGCGTGATGACACCCATCCCAGTACTGATCGATGTCCCGCCCCTCCTGTGACCCCTGGTTTGTCTGTAGACTATGTGTATTCAAATAATTGTCAGCATTAATTAATTATGATAATACTGATAATAATAACATACATACATATATATATATATATATATATATATATATATATATATATATATATATATATATATATATATATATATATATATATATATATATATATATATATATTCAACTGTGAGGCAGTCATAACTTAAAAAAAGAAGTAACTATTAACTAACAAAACAAGATATAACTGATGTTTCATATTACTCTCTTTAGTAAACATAATCATAGTTTTGTATAAAAGACGGATTTTATACAGCATTTACAAAGACTGAAAGTCTTGAATCTGCTTCAAGGGTAAAGCAATAAAATCCAAATAAAAGGATTTTTAAAAGTAGCCAAAAAATAAAATAAAAATAAATAAATAAATAAATAAATAAGTAAATAAATAAATCCTACAACAAAAAGAAGAAGAAAAAAAAAAGAATCATTCTCTGAGACATAACTGCAACAAAGCAAATTACAACCTATATAGATCCTGCAATGTCATTTTAGTGCCAAATAAATAAATAAATATTTTGAAAAGAAATTTGTAGCAATACAATATTAATTGTCATAAAATTTTGAGATTTAAGATATTTAAAGTGTTACATTGCATAAATAAAATTAATTAATTAGAAAATTCCACCACCAAATCCACAAAAAACTTCTGTGGTGTCCTACCTTTTATTCTTTACATATACATAGCATTGAAAACCGTAATAAAAACATTCCAGGTGTTGAAGTGTTGAACAGAGATTGTAGCCTACTTCTTAACTTGGATAGATAACCCTAAAATGAAAATTCTGTTATTACTCAAACTCATGTTGTTTCAAGCCGGTAAGACCCTTGTTCATCTTCAGGAAACAAATTAAGATATTTCTGATTAAAATGAAATATAATTTAAATGATATTTCATTTAAAATTATTGGAAAAAAAAAAATTTCTTCTTCCATCTCAGTCTTCAATGCATGTTCATGTTCACTAAACGCATACGTTGTGGTACTCTTGTGAACACTCGTTCGATGACTGGCAATGAAACACATGTCGTAAAGATTCAGTTATAAGTAATATTGACATTCTTTATGTACTGTTGTCTACACAGAGCTGTGTTTCAGTGCTTTCATTTATTGCGCTGTTGACTTATTGCTGAGTTTATTTGTCACAGTAAACTCTCTTGTTGCCTACCTGTTCTCTATAGGGGTCAGCGAACATTTATTTATTACGGTTCTGGACACTCCAAATTCCTGGACCACATACAGCAGGCCAACCCTCATATGCACATCTTACAAAACCTCCATTCAAATATTAATTAAAGTGTCCTTGTGTGTATGACTGTGCAGGGCTTCCCAGAACACCAGGAGGGCACTGGTCTCTTCTATCAGCATTCTGCACACACATGGGCATGCACGCTTGATATGCTTGCAGCAGGCTCAACAGATGGAGTTTAGTGATTGTAAAGCAGGAGAATATGATAATAAAACCCACAGACAGGCCTGATAATACAACTGCAACACAAGAGGAGGAAAATCATCTCCAAATATTAGAACAAGCATGTGGTGTGAGAAGGGGAAGGAGCAGAAGAGAATCTTGTGCTGGAGCCAAATGACAGAAGCTAGCCCAGTATGTAGTTTATCTGATATTAAATGAGACAAGTTGAATACATCTGCCCTGACCTCATTAAAAGTTTTGTTGTGTTTCCACAAGCTCTTGTTCAGACTTGTCTATCCAAATAAAGTCATGATCAGATTAATCTGTCATGCCATGAACTTAAATTGAACTGTTTTGTATTTAAACTCAATATTTGATTGTCCTTTCCAATTCTAGACTCGTAATCAAGTAAAGACCTGAATAAACTGGTGATCAGACTGTATACAGTATATTCAAACTTTGCATTAACTGATGCGTTCATATTTTCGCCGAACGCTGAACTGAACGAATCACTTTTCATACAATGAACGTGAACGAGAGCGGCGCTCACTCTGGCAGGAATGAACAGAACGCGCAGTTCACGTTCACGCTCATTTGAAAAGTCAGGTTTTACCAGGGCTTAATTTGAGCCGGAACATGTTCCGTCACCTCCGACATTGGATCCGGCACCTCCTGTGTCACTAAAATTAATTGCCTAAATGAAAAAAAAAAATACTGTTTGTGTAGTGTTCAATGTTTGTGACACATGACTTGTGCGCTTGTTGTACTAGTTGAGATTGCTGTTAGCCTCGATCGTTTCACGCAGGGGGGAAATGTCAAAAAGACATGAAAGTTTGCTTAACTTTTTCAAATACGCTGGACAGTCAGATCCCAAACAAGCAAAAATCGTTTCCGCTGATCAAAAAGGAGACCACGGTGGACACAGTAGTCTAGTATCGATATCTCGTTATTTCGACATAATAAGGGGACATTCTAATCTGCATCAAGCCACATTAAGCGTTCTTATAATGGTTTTCTTTGGGAGCAAAATGCTTAACCGTTCATATTATGGGCTCATCTGATATTTTGTACATAGTATAGCCTATTTGTTAGGATTTTAGTATCATAATTATTAGGCTAATAAATGCACGCACAATTATCCGTGAACTTGATTTGAACAAATGCCTTTCAACTTGTGTGTGCAAAATTCAGAATTAAATTAATGTGCAGAAATTTGTACAAATAGAGAGTAGGCTATGTAGGCATACTATACTGTTGTAGCCATTAAAAAAAGCGCATTTCACATTTGTTAAAATATTAAATTGTTATTTTTTTTCCATTTATGTTGATTTATGAAAAGTGAACAGCACGACCGAGTAAGATAGGATGCGCAATATGAGACATGGAGCGGGTCAGACATGATTTTGACCGTTGAAGTTGTTTAGAAAGTCCTGGGTAATTTGGTTCATGCTGGCTAAATAAAAGTTTCACTGAACATACAGTATACCTTGACTGCACCTTGTATTTTCCACTTTCTACATATCATGATTACACATTATTTAAGGGGTAAATATATTCTCTATCTCAACATTATTTTTCTCCTGGCTATAATAGTTGTCTCTTGTTTATTGGTACAATAATTTTGATTAGTTTTGGAGTGGCAGTGATTTGCAGCTGGTAATGGATGGTAAAGAGGTTCTATTGAGTAAGATAGTGGCCTATCTTAAAAAGAATTTAACAAATGAACGTGAACTAGTTCGTTTTTAGATATGTGAACTTAGTTCATTTAAAAAAAAAATGAACTATGAACATGAACTAGTTCATTATCATCTGTGTGAACTGAACTTTGAGCTAATTCTTTTTAAGTATGAACTGGCACAACACTGTCTATTCTATTCTATTCTATTCTATTCTATTCTATTCTATTCTGTTCTATTCTGTTCTATTCTATTCAGTCTAGATTCATGATCATATTTTTTCCCCTTCTCCCTGTGTGTATAAACACAATCAGACTGTTCTCTCTGTGTGAACTTGGCACCAGACAGCATCAGTTAGTTTGTGATCATGCAGCTTTGTCTGAATTAACTCATGACCAGACTGTTCTGTCAAGTTAGAAAGTCGGGATCAGACTATTGTTTCTGAATAAATTCTTAATCATTTTTTTTCTGTGTAAACACAATCAGATTGTTCTCTTTGTTTGAACTTATGGTCAGACTGTTTTTGTCAGTTTTGCCAGGATTAACTCATGATCAGATTGAACTGATTTCACTCATTATTAGACTGTTCTGTGTGAATGAATTTATGATAGGACTTGTTTGGTGATCTATGATATTACCTTAATAGGAAATATTTTTTATGTTCTTGATGCTTAGTAGTTGAAATTCATCTATGGATTCTATGTAAAATCAAAATCTTCTGTTTTTGCCCTACACAAAATACTAATTCTGCAAATTACTGTTTGGAGTCTGTCTTGCCAGGTGCACGCTCACAAATGTCCAGAGCAAGCAAATAGTGTCTCTGTCAGGATCCTGCCCTGACAGTCCTGTCCATCTTGTCTCTGTTCCATGTTTCTTTGTTTGTTTTGTGTCTAAGCACATGGTTCTGTCTTTGTTCGTGTCTGCCACGTGCTCCCCTTGTCCCACCCCCTTGTTACCCCTGGTCATGCCCCCTTGTTTAGCCCTTGTCTGCTCGATCGTTTTCACCTGATCCTCATGTGTACTGCTCTATATATCGGGTTCTCTTTCCTTGTGTCTCTGCTGGTTCGTTTTTGGTGTTTACCTGCTTCTTGGGCCAGAATTTATCCTTTTGATCTTGCTCAAGTTGTTTTTGATCTCTTGTCTAGTTAGTCTATATCCTCGGTTCCTTTTTGGCCTTTTAGTTTTATCTAGTTCTTGTTTTTTGATTGTGCACATCCTAATCTAGTTTTTGTTTTTCTCTTTTTGATTTAGGGTTTCATTTATTCCGTTTGAGAGTGCAGTTCCTTTTTGGATCCTGGATTTTTGTTTTAAACTGGTTGATTTTCTTTGGATAGTTTTGGTTATTTTGCCTTTTGTTCACTCTTGGTTTTCTATTGTCTGTGTCGTTTTGAGTCTAGTCTAGTCTTGTTTTGTGTATTGTCCTGTCTTGCCCCCACTCAGATTTCCTGGCCACTGAACCCCACTGCCTGGAAGCCGCTCAACTCTCTCACGTGTCAAGTCTCGTGAGTCTCTACCTGGCGACTAGACTGGTGACATTTGAGTTTCTCTTGAAGCTACGGGTTTCCTGTGTCTGCCTGGCCCTTCCTCTGGAGCTGCCTCCTCTGTGCTCAAGCCCGTGGTCATCTTGGACTCTCTCTGTGGTCATCCCTCCTGCCCGTATTGTCTGCCCTGCCCATCTGTTTGATCCGTTTCACTGCAAATTCCCCCAGCTGTTCCAGTCTGTTTTGTTAATAAAATACCCTTGACTGCTCATTCTGCATTTGGGTCCCATTTCTTGCAGATCCCTGACAGTCTCCATTTGCAAAGTTAATATTTGTGCAGTAAGGGTTTAGAGCAGATGTCAGATCTTGCCCTTTATATTTCTTTTCAAAGGTATTTCTCTGTCGTCTGTAAGAGCAGAAGTATAATGAATGAATGCAGGGAACATTACTGCAGCGTGCAGCTGCGGCTGATTGATTATGGAAGTGCGGAGCTCTGCGTACAATCACTAATGACATAATAATGCCGCTTCCAGGAACAATAGAAGAGATGGAAAAATGTGACAATTATGCTGGGTGAATGTGAAATATTTTTAGATATGTCGAACATTTGTAAAGCGGAAATTATATTAGCATTTTTTATGTTTTATCTGCTTCGACTTTTTGGTTGTACATTTAGGCTCATTTGTACAGGCCCATTATGTGCTTAATGCAGTTCTTATTTTGCAAATGGTTTAAAGGTCAACAGAAAGACAAGCAAAACACTGATTGCATACTTTTTGAAGTTCTGTTTCTGAGGTACAGTTTTTGCTTTTAGGACTTGCTCAACATGAGAGAGAATCAAACCTGCTTGACGTCAAACAGAACTGACTATAATCATCTAACTCATACTTTACACCATCCTGATAGATTTATTTAAATTAAGTTATTTATTTAGCTGTTCATACAAAGTGGCATTCGTTACTAGATTAATCAACCCCTGGAGCAACCTGGTGTGTCCTGAACAAGCACACAGTAGTGATAGTTTCTGAATTTGTCCTTGTAGGGTTTCAACATAGGTTTTAATGGTGCAGATCTTCTAGCCACTACTACATCACCTTAAATTTCAGTGATAACTTTTTGCCCACACGACATGTTTCCAAACTGATTATTTTTACCTTTCTTTGTGGAAAACAGTTATCCAGTGCATCAAACTATTAGCATGTGGAGAGTTGTATCGATCAAAGCAAGAAAGCTATGGGATTTAAATGCTGCCATGATTCAAAACTGAAAATAAAGTTCTGAAAGGTTGAAACTAAGTGTTCGAAAACTCAAAATCTTACAAAAAAAAGTTTTGCAAGATCGAAAAATAAGATTTGCAAGCTTGCAAAATGTAAAAAAATTTTATCTCTTCAAACATTGTTGTTTTTGAGATTTCCTTTTTTTTATGATGTTGCGCAAAGAATTGTTCTGAGTTTCAAATTTGTCAGTGTTTTCCCACTGTATTAGATTGTTTTCCAGGTTTGAAACCTTGTAAATGGTGATCTGAAAACTGATGTGCGAATGTGTGAAAAAAAGTTCTGAAACTCTGAAAACAGAGTTTTGCAGGCTTGCAAAGTGGTAAAAAAAAATTAAATCTCTTCAAACATAATTTTGTTTTTGAGTTTTCCGTCTTCAGAAGTGCAACACTGTTTTTAATGGTGTTGTGCAATCATTTTTTCAGAGTTTTGAATTTGTCACTGTTCTCCCAGTGTATAGTTTGTTTTCAAGATTTGAAACCTTGTAAATAGTGACCTGAAAACTGGTGTGCCAATAGGTGAAAAAAAGTTTTGAAACTCTGAAAACTGAGGTTCGAAAGGGCGAAACTTATTACATTACATTTGCACTCCTATTGCAGGCAATTTTTTCATAGCCGAGTTTACAACACCCACTTTGCGGAGATACACCCACACAGTTGCGAGCTTGCAACTCATGTGATTTGTGGCAGCGTTGTCACGCAGCTCTGCTCTGAAACTCAGACTGAGTGAAAATGAAGCTTCACAACCTCGCAACTAAAAAAAGCCTGGAGGGAGGGCCTTCTGCTCTTGGCCAATGCTTTGCTGTCTGCTGATGTACAGTCCAATCACAAGTCGTATTTACTGGAAAGGTGGGATTGACCGACTGCTCTGCCAATGACAAAAGCGCACAGGATATGCAAAATAAACGGTCCTAAAATTTAAAAAAGGTTACCGATTTGTCGCTGGAATTCACCATACAATTGCCAGTAGCCACTGAGTTTACCACTGATATGCCGGAGGTGCATCAGTATACACACTCACCTCACGCAGCGAACGACTCACTTTCCTCAGCGAACAAATCACTTTCCTCGGCGAACGACTCACTTTCCTCGGTGAACGACTCAGTTTCCTCGGCGAATGACTCACTTTCCTCAGCGAACGAATCAATTTTCTCAGCGAACGAATCACTTTCCTCAGCGAACAAATCACTTTCCTCAGCGAACGACTCACTTTCCTCACGCAGTAAACGACTCACTTTCCTCAACTCAGTTTCTTTTTCGGGGGGCGGGGGGTTGGTCCTGTAGCTAATTTCACATAATGATTACAAATTACAAAATCATAATTTTTAAAAAGGTTTTATTTAAAAATTTGCCTTATTAAATGAACTGTTATTTATTAACTTTTTTCCTTTCTGGGGCCTGAAATTGATGAATTTTGGTAAATATTTAGCTTAAATGTGTTTTTTTTGTTTTGTGCTGGTAGTAGGCTAGTGCTGGCACCTTGTCTGGTTTAGGCCTGTCATGGATAAATAATGATGACAATAAAACCGCCAGTAGATGACAGCAAAACCATTGTTTAAGTATTTATTGAATCGTTCAAATCAAACTTTTCGTTCAAAACGGCTCATTTGAATGGACTGTTGAATCACTGGCTCACTTGATTCTTTGAAAATCTGATGAATTAAAGGATCAAAACACCGTGTTAAGAGGCTATCACATGTCGCGCCTAAAAACACGTGGAAAACACGTCGCTTTCTCCTTCTTTCCAAAGCGCTCGGGCAGTTGCGCTCCTAAAGCATCTTCTGTTGCTAAGCAACCATGATCTGCTCTCTCCATGAAGACACGGAAATTTCAGCAAAGGATAAATGAATTCGCAGCACTAAAAATTACTTGCAGTAGCTCTGCTACTAAATTTATTACCTTTTTGTATTTTCAAATCAAATTTTATTAAATTTGGTACCTTCAGTACCACGACTTAGGTGCCCTTGAGCAAGGCATCGAACCCCCAACTGCTCCCCGGGCGCCGCAGCATAAATGGCTGCCAACTGCTCCGGGTGTGTGCTCACAGTGTGTGTGCACTTCGGATGGGTTAAATGCAGAGCACAAATTCTGAGTATGGGTCACCATACTTGGCTGAATGTCACTTCACTTTCACTTTATTTCAAAATTCCTTCATCTTGGCTAAGCTTTCAACGTTGTTACGGGAAAGGATGAAAGTGATTGATTGGTTCTTGTCACATGACCTGCGGTGCGCTTGCGGCTCTATGAAAAGTTGAGATGTTTGAGATGTTGAATGAGTCAATGTTTTGTTCGTTATCTGGCTCGGCTCGGTGTTCATCTTTAGTTCTCTCTTCACAGCAGTTCAGTCAGTGTACTGTTTGAGTATATGAATTACTCCGGGATATTGGTTTGTTTGAACTCAGAGGGAGTGTCAGCCACATTAAAAAGGTTAACAGCTTAAGTCATTTGTGGATTAATGCGTATTAGAGATGCGAACCGTTTAAAACGATTCAGTTCGATTTGGTGAACTGAATGATTCGTTCGCGAACCGGATATCCAGACTGCTTTGATTTGAACTCTCTCTCACAACAGACACGGAAGAGAAGACAATGCTGAATAAAGTCGTCGTTTTTGGACCAAAATGTATTTTCAATGCTTCAAAAAATTCTAACTGACCCTCTGATGTCACATGGACTACTTTGATGATGTTTTTCTTACCTTTCTGGACATGGACAGTATACCGTACACACAGCTTCAATGGAGGGACTGAGAGCTCTCGGACTAAATCTAAAATATCTTAAACTGTGTTCCAAAGATAAACGGATGTCTTACGGGTTTGAAACAAAATGAGGGTAAGTTATAAATTACATAAATTTGCTATCTGGGTGAACTAACCCTTTAACTCGATGCGGTGCGGACACGCCTGGAAAAAACGAGTCGCTTCTATTATGATATATTCATATATTCCACTATGCACTGTTGTAGCTACCAAATTAACAACACATTTGTGCTCGCGCAAGAATTCAAGAATTGCTTAATGTTCAATGAATATAAAAACGTCAAAAAAATTTTTTCATGGCTTAAATTATAAGGACATTCTAAATGTATTTATTCATTCTAACAGGCTTCATTGCGCAGTGAATGCTTTTGGACTCTTAGGACGTGTTTTTGTTGGGTTTTTGCAAAGTCGGTTATTCAAAATGTCAGTTCTATCGTCTCTCAATCCGTCACAAACAGCGTATGAGGACAATGGAAGCAATAAAAAACAACAAAAGAGCAATGATATACAAGTGCTATAACAAGTCTCAGCTTACACGTAACAAAGGCTTTTAAATAATATAATAAAGAAAAAAGAAAACAGATAAAAGAAAAAGAATAGAGCAAGCTAGTGTTAGAGGTCTTTTTTTACCTTTGTTAATTGTATAATAAAAGAAAACCGATAGAATACAAAAGATTAGAAAGCTTAATATTATTATTTTTTTTAAGAATAGTGAGTGTTAAAGTTAGAGGGTCAAATAAATTTGGAAGAGATGTGTTTTAAGCTGATTCTTGAAGATGGATAAGGATTGAGTACAGACAATCCAGTAAAGATTTACCCAAACGAAGATCTGAGACTACAGAATATCCTCAATGCAGAAAGCACTCTCTTTCACACACACACACACACACACACACACACACACACACACACACACACACACACACACAGTATCAATTTTAGTCATGTGGTGGAGAACAAATAGTTTATCACATGTTTTAAACATTATATATTTATTAACCTACTTATTTATGTTATATATATACTTATATTTTATATATAGGCTACTACTTATATAATATATGAAAATACAGATGTTTAGATTATAATTCAGGTTTATTTTTTTATTATTTTTATAAAATATAGATTTTAAAATGTCTCAATACATATAGCCAATAGCCTTGTGATTGCAGAAAAAAAGTTAACCATGCATTCATAAATTTGTAATAGGCAATTATTTATAATTTTACTGAAATACTTTAATGAAAGTAAAAAAATACACTGTACACCTTTCTGAATATCTAAATATTATTTTGGATGCACTATTAGAATTTACACTTTAATTGTAATATTCGGTCTCTACATGAAGAGAGAGTCAGTGGTCCACTGCGTGAGGAAAGTGAGTCGCCAGCTGAGGAAAGTGAGTCGTTCGCTGCTTGAGGAAAGCGAGTCGTTCGCTGAGGAAAGTGAGGTGAGTGTGTATACTGATGCACCGCCGGCCTATCAGTGGTAAACTCAGTGGCTACTGGCAATTGTATGGTGAATTCCAGCGACAAGTCGGTAACCTTATTTTAGAAGCGGACCGCACGCCATCCTAGACGTGACCGCCTTGTGGCCAGAAATCTGTGCATCCTCTGTTTGCGTATCCTGTGGGCTTTTGTCATTGGCGGAGCAGTCGGTCAATCCCACCTTTCCAGTAAATACGACTTGTGCTTGGAATGTACGTCAGCAGACAGCAAAGCATTGGCCAAGAGCAGAAGGCCCTCCCTCCAGGCTTTTTTTAGTTGCGAGGTTGCGAAGCTTCATTTTCGCTCAGTCTGAGTTTCAGAGCAGAGCTGCGTGACAACGCTGCTACAAATCACATGAGTCGCAAGCTCGCAACTGTGTGGGCGTATCTCCGTAAAGTGGGTGTTGTAAACTCGACTCTGAAAAAATTGTCTTCAATAGGACTGCAAATGTAATGTAATGTAATAAGTTTCGCCCTTTCGAACCTCAGTTTTCAGAGTTTCAAAACTTTTTTTCACCTATTGGCACACCAGTTTTCAGGTCACTATTAAGGTTTCAAATCTTGAAAACAAACTATACACTGGGAGAACAGTGAGAAATTCGAAACTCTGAAAAAATGATTGCACAACACCATTAAAAAGAGTGTTGCACTTCTGAAGAAGGAAAACTCAAAAACAAAATTATGTTTGAAGAGATTTAATTTTTTTTACTACTTTGCAAGCCTGCAAAACTCTGTTTTCAGAGTTTCAGAACTTTTTTTCACACATTCGCACACCAGTTTTCAGGTCACCATTTACAAGGTTTCAAACCTGGAAAACAATCTAATACAGTGGGAGAACAGTGACAAATTTGAAACTCAGAACAATTCTTTGCGCAACATCATAAAAAAATGTTGCAGTTCTGAAGAAGGAAATCTCAAAAACAACATAATGTTTGCAGAGATATTTTTTTACATTTTGCAAGCTTGCAAATCTTATTTTTCGATCTTGCAAAACTTTTTTTGTAAGATTTTGAGTTTTCGAACACTTAGTTTCAACCTTTCAGAACTTTATTTTCAGTTTTGAATCATGGCAGCATTTAAATCCCATAGAAAGCTGGACAGGCAAGCCAATAGATCGGCAGGAGGAGAAACGCAGGAGGCAGGATGAGAGACATGTAGTGTGTGTGATTCTGTATGACTGAGGGCAGTCTGCTCATAGGGTTTATGGGAGTCTCTCTATATTGTCCGTCTTTTGCTTGGTTGGTTGTGTGATTCAGCAACTGTTGAGAGAGAAGAAAGCCTCCAGCACATCAAAGATGTCTCTCTTTCTTGCTCTCTCGCTCTCAGTCCGATCATGTTATCTCTCTCTCTGGTAGATAAGTCAGATTGCCCTTCAGATTGGGTAATGAATCTACTTTATCAAAGCCCTTTATGGCCACTTGCCTCTCACCAAATCTACTGCTGTAGAGAGAAAGATTTGGCTGCCACTACTCCAAACTCCATCCTTCTGTTTACAACATTTGTTAATGTTCCATTCTCATGTCCTTTTCAATAAATACTGTACTGTATACTGTACACTAACAAAAGACAGCCAGAATTTATCATGGTATTTTTTCAGTGTTTACAATAGCTACAATTTGGGTACAATAGCAACTTTTATATTTCATTTTATTATATTTATTTTAATAAATATAGTTTCAGTTTGTTTGTTTTGTTTGTTATCATGTAAAGGGCACCTATTATACCCCTTTTTATAAGATGTATTATTGATCTTGCGAGTCCCTAGAATGTGTCTGTGAAGTTTCAGCCCAAAATACCCAATAAAATAATTTACTGTAACAGCTGGAAAAATCTCATTTTTCGGTGTGCGTTTTAAATGAAAATGAACTGCATATTCCTGACCCATCTACAGAAGTTGGCGTCTCATATACGACTCTCTGCATTGAAGCAACCTAATGGAGGGCGAGAGAACCAGTGTTACTCATACATATGGGAAGCAAAATGCACTAAAAGTGGGACGAAACAACGCGATGTTAAAGAGCTTGTGCCGCACTAACCTGTCATCGGTGGAAATCAATGGACCAAGCCACAACTGAATGAATCTCAAGCTACAAAAAGGGTGAATCTCACAAGCACAGTGCGGATCAGTTAAAAGAATACTTAATGTACACATAAAAATAGGGTTAAAATGCTAAGCACTATAACAACCTGACATTCACAAAGGAGTCTGGTGTGATAAACGTATTTAGGTCGATTTGTTTACCTTGAAAAATGAAAGTAAACCACAGTAACTCAGATGTTGGGAGAAAATGAAGACTCTTATATTTAGTCTTACATTCAAACACAGACCAACGGATTGCTTGTAAGACTTTGTTGGCATTACAGCTGCTAGAGCGCAGAGAAAATCGAGGACAGCGAACAACCACTGAGGGGCTGTCAATCAACCCCGTGGCCCAGCCCTATGCAATGTGATGTCACACTGCATGAGAATCAAAATGGCAGGCCTAGTGAGACTGACTTGGTTTAAAGGGATTAAAACGTGCAGTGGGTGGATTTTTATCATTGTAGGGTGGTTGTGTTCTCACACTATGTATGTATGTATGTATTACTGGTTAAAAGTTTCTTCACATCCTGATGGCAATCAATAATTAAAGTGGTCTAAATATATGTCTTCTGTGGAGGTCTCACGACCATAAAATGTCTGTCCTATCATTTCATTCGATGTAAATGCAATGGCAGAATTCCTTACTTGCCTGTCAGTCTATATATTTCCATATTTCTGCACAGCCAATAGCAAGAGATGTTGTTCTATGTTCAGACCATGGAATGAGAAACAAACTGGGAAAAAAATAAATAAATTGCACATCAAAAAAGGTAGAGTTTCAGATCACACCCACCAATTGCGATTAAAAGTTTATTTTTACATTTCTTTAAAAATGTTTTATTATTGCTTAGCCTTAATCAAGTTCAAGACATTCATGCTTGCATATAGAACAGCCACAGGCTCAGAACCCGCCTACTTCCACTCACTATTATGAATCTACATACCCTCCAGAAGTCTGAGATCCACTAGTGAGCGATGCCTTGTGGTACCAATATAGATAGGCTCAAAATCACTTTCCAGAACATTCTCATTCATCATTCCTGGCTGGTGGAATGATCTTCCCACCACTATCAGGAATGCTGAATCACTGACAGTTTTCAAGTGACAGCTGAAACCTCATCTCTTTTGAAACTACTTGACTTCATCGAGAAAAAAAAAATAATATATAAATATATATATATATATATATATATATATATATATATATATATATATATATATATATATATATATATATATTTATTCCTTCTCTTTCTAGCTTGTACTTATTATTTTAACAATGTCTAAAACTTGGTATTACAAGCACTTCCTGTGTCTGTTTGCCTCTTTAAGAAGACTAGATATATGTATCCCCCAATTGTAAGTTGCTTTGGATAAAAGTGTCTGCAAAATGACTAAATGTAATCTCTTTTGTAACTGTTTCATCATTTCATTTCATTTTTCCTATTTTGATATGAGGAATATTTCACAAAAAAGTTTCTCCTTATGGATTCACCACTTCTTGAATAATAATAATACTAATAATAATAATAAAAAAAAATATATATATATATAAACAATCATTAGAATGTGACAATTTCTGATCTTTTCGTTGGTAGACTGTTTATATGTCGTTGCACTGAAATGTTCAATGTCAGCGGGGGTATTATGCAGTAATCCTGCAGTTCTTACAATACAAATAACAAAAAATTCCATTGTATTTACTCATTAAAATCATTGTTTTTCTTACGTTTGGCACTAGACAAGTGTTATTTTTGGTTACTATTTACTTCAGGGGTGAGAACACATTCATTCTTAAATACATTGACGTAAAAGCAAATGTTGCTTATTATGCACTACATCATTGATTCTTTCAGCTGTGTGAATGCAGGAGGCTCAATACTACACTATTAATTGTAACCAATGGGGAGTATTCAGCCTCATGACTGACACCTGGAGGGAGGTGGGCCATATGGCCTTTAGGAACACAGTTATGGCACATAACGTTAGAGTCGAACAGAGCGCAGCACTGGCATTGGCCGATGCCACAGAAGGGTTCTGAGTAGAAGTCTTGAACACACATACACACACATCCACTGGCATATTTTTTTCTGCTAATTAACCTGCTGTATTCTCTCATTAAAGTGTGCACTCTAATGAAGGGAGGGTTGAGAGGTTTCGTGACAACTGCTGTCCCTGCGAGAACAGATTTTTGAAACACTTCCTCATTCTGCACCCTCCCTCGATCCTCCTGTCACATATCCCCCTACGCTACTCCATTTCTATCTTTCTTAGACCCCGAAGTTGTCAAGTAATTAATTTTTTTTCCATATACCATATTAGCGAATACCTGCAAATAAGCTTTAATTAAGGTTAAAAGGAAGTGACAGGAAATAATAGATTGTAAAATGAATAAACATATTGAGCATTTCTTTAATGCAAATTACAGTATAGTCAATATTCAGGTTCTCAAAATCAACATCAATTTGGATGCCACAATAAGACAAATATGATATGCAACACATATACATTCTATTTAATAAGTGATATTTTTATATAAGTAACTAACTAAATGAATGGAATTTTGCTTTCAAGTTTCAACAACAATATACCAGTAAAGTCTTGCACACATCTGGAAAGATAATTATAAACATAATTATAATGCTAACTGTGTCCACAGCAACATAAAATAATATTGTTTGTTAAACACTCAAACTAAAGGTTCTTTATGGTCATACGGTTCCATCTTTAAAATTTCTAAAATGTTTCTCCTGCACAAAGAGTTCTTTAGTGTAAAATGTTTTTTAGTTTGTTGTTCACACTGAGCATTTTTAAAGAACTTTTCACTGAAAGATTATTTGGGGAACCCAATATGGTTCTTCTGTGGGTTCGCTGTGAAAACACCCTTTTGGAACTATTTGTTTTTAATAGTGTAAGTGTGCACGTCAGCTACTTTTAAATGCACAAGCTCTTTAAAGGTTTTTTTTTTTTTTTCATTGTCAGCTGAATAAATAAATAATTAAATAAATATAATCTGAAAGTCATTCCAAAAATATTGTTTCTCTGTGGGATTATCATTATGATTGTGTGGACCTCCCTATTCTTATGGAATTAGGACAAAAAAGTATAGTTTTTCATTTTTAGTGTGAATAGATAATACATTTGTTAGGCTGCATTTATAACTTTTAGTCTGTTAGCCAGACAGAACTCTACCGAGTTATGTCAGTACTGAAGAACTGGTATTTTGACACCTCTTCTTCTAAATCACAAGTAGTGCATGAAAGGTTGCAGGCCTCACAAAGACTAATTTGTGCTGTGAGAGGTCTGTCTGATTGGTGAGGTATTTCTATCTTCATGGCCTCAGGGGGTCTAGACCACTGATTTATACAAATGAGTGGATTGCTCATTGCGTTCTAAACTTCCAACAGGCTATATCTAAATATGCCTTACCGGCAGAGCGCATCAGTGACTGACAGCCAAAACAATGACTTATAATCGAATCTAATTTGAAGTGAATCATTGAATCATTCACACAGGATTAGCTTTTAGGATATGCGTATGTAAATAAATTATTACTTCAGCTGTTGGTGGGTTTGTCAGCCAACACAGGTAACTGATCAGACACAAAATATATTTCTTTATGCACATAATTATGCAGGAAATATTAAACAAGGACATATATATGGTATTAGTATCAGAAATTGATTCAAAGACTAAATAAATAATGCAATACTACACTATATTGATCTATGTTGTAGTGAAATTCTAAGCTTGCCATGCATCATCTTGGAAATCTTTAAGTGCGTACCATTTGTAGTCAGTGTTATTTCTCTGAAGTAATGATGTGCCATTTTCAAGTTTGTGAATCTTGTTCATATTCTTTGGTTTTAGGTTTTACTCCTTGTGATGAATGATTAACCACATCAACTCTGGGGACCCACCGGTGGGTCCAATATTGCATATGCCTAATTCTCAAAAAATCGAAATAACAGCTCAAGTGGTTAAGGACATTTGGCCTTTGTGTTGCTCATATTTATAATTCTGTGGAAAAGGAAGTCATGGCTTGACAGTTTCATGCTCCTATAATCACCCTGGTGTGCAAAAAAAAAAAAGTAAATATGACTGAATATGTATTTCAGTTATATTTTGCTCATATGAATTTCTAGGGGTGCCTATAATTGTGGCCAACATGCACTGGATACATTGTTTTGTTTATTTCATCATGAGATTCCCCCCAACTTTCAATTGTTTTGTTTCAATGAAAGGTTAAAATTTTTGTTAATTTTTTGAATGAAAGATCACCGATGCAGATTTATTTTTACTGCTGCCTTTCCTCATATTTACCAAGAGTGCCAGTATTAGTGGAGGGCACTGTATTTAAGACTGTTTCTATGCACCTGATAGAAAGGTTGTCTGATGGCCTTGTTAGTAGCATTGTTTTTAGTTGCAAAGAAGCTGAAGTGAATCACCTATTGAGATCTGTTTTCACAAATGTTAAGAATTTTCCATTGGGTCACACACCCCCATATGTCTCATTCTTTACCAGGGGAGCCAGAGCGGTACTGTAACACTTTTATTCATCTCTTTTTTTAGAAGCACTTCCTGGTGGGAATGACTATGTGGCGGTTGTTCATTTTGTTGTTCACCACACTGGGAGTTATGGATGAGGAAGCTCTCTCACAGCATATGCTAACGCCACTTTTCTTTCCATTGCACGTCAGATGCCTCAGAGACACACCAGCTTCACTTTGCTTAGAGAGGGTGCCGCTCTACAAGCTTCATCTTTGTCTCAATGTTTCATCAAACAGACACGGTTCTGTCAGCCGAGGTTTCAATATTTCTCACCCTTTCAGATGTTTCCTTGGCTCTGGCAGAGGAGCAGACAGATTGCAGAGAATGATTTGTGTTGAAAATGGATATGGTGAGGAGGAAGAGGAGGAGGGGAGCAGATGGTGACGACGAGGAAGAGTGATTCATGATAATGTGTGCTTGCAGTGGGGTCTTCTCATGGCACTACCGGTGCCTGCAGCTCCTGCTGTCTCTGGGAACACTGGCAGGGTGGCTGGGGGCATCATCTATCATATATATTCATCTTCTTTTCATTTTTTACAGTACCTCACACATCCCCCATTCTCAAAGACTCCAGCCCTTGCCGTGATCCATGCCCCCTCATTCATCAGCATTTTCTCTGCCTGCTCCTGTGGGCTCTGACAGATCTCCATTAGAAGAGTGAGATCTGGCACCGAGCCGAACAGGCCCTACAGGCACTCTCTCTGTTCATGGAGTCCATGATCCTTCTGCACAGGGAGGGGAGGAAGTTTCTCAGTGTGCACTGTTCCCCTTTTCTTCTGCTTTCTTTCAGCCTTGTGTGTTTGTGTGTTTTTTTCTTGATGAAGTTTATTTCCACCCTGCGGTAACAGGGAGGTTAGCCTCACATCACTCTGATTCCTCCTCATGGCGGGTCCTGTTAAATGCTTAAAAAAATAGTTCCCCCAAATATGAAAATTCTATCATGATTTAGTCACCTTCATGTTGTTCCAAACAGTCTTTGAATTATTCAATGACTTTCAGAGAGGTTCACTTTTAATTCAGTTTCAAGTTTTTTAATAAACTACTATTCTACCACTAACATACCTCCACGTTTGGTGACAGTAATATATATAAAACGCAATAAATCTATTGTGATCAATTTTACTAAAAATGTGTATTCTTTACCAAGAAAGTGGCAAGATAAATAAAATATTCAATTCCAGGTTTTGATTTTCAAAGATTTATTATAAAAATGTATTTTTTTTTTCCCCAAAATGCAATAAATCCTGATACATTTTTTTTCCAAAATGCAATAAATCCTTTGAATCAATATGAAAATTATTTTTCATATTGAAAGTGTCAAAAATACACAACATAGTAAGTTGATCCACACATGACAGCCTCTGAACTTGGTCAATACTAATTATATTATATCATAATCAATACTTATATACAGGCACTGGACTAAAAATACATTCATCAGTCATCACTTCCAAAATGAATTCAACGAGTCATCTTGTTAATGCTATGAATTAGCGTTTATGGAGATTTACTGTACCGGTACTATAATCATAGAACCAACTTTACTGACAAGATATGCATGACAAATCACATGTGATTTATCATACAGCCCTTGTTTGTTGATCACAAAGTACAAAGTAGAGGAATAAAACTAAGATACGGAGTGTATTCAAAGTGCCGCCATTACCGTCTACGTACAATGTGTGGAATGGTGCGCTATGTTTGGTTGTTACTGTCTAGAGTGCGTGGAATGGTGCACTGTGATTGGTTGAGTGGATATAACGCATGCTGCAGAAAAAGGAGAACGTTTGGGAAAAAAAGGGAGAAAACATGACTTAATAACTCTGTGAATATCGCATTTTTTGTAAAATAAAAAAATCACTTTTCATTACCTATGAGAAACAATACTGATTTTGCTGGGAAATTATGTTTTTTTTTTATTTTTTTTTTATACTGTATATATTGGAGGGAAGGCCCATGAGGTTAGAGTAGGCCTGGAGACCGAGATGGATCTGGCAGATCATAAGGTCATGGTGGAGTCTTGGAGCCAACAATGGAAGGACCTCTGGGTCCACCAGACCCAAACTGGGGCATCTAACTGGGGAGCGCAAAGACCACTAGATTTGGGAGCCCTGACTATCGGACCTGAGACCACTAGACTTGTGATCTTCAGGCTAGGGAGCACTTAGTCTTGCATAGCCAGACCTTCAGATTGACAGCTGAATGTCTGGAATCTATGGCTGCTTTCATTGGCCAAGGCCTGCCCACGAGCCAAATGTCAAACAACCAATCACAGTTTGTTTCGTTCAGCATCACATTTTGGGGTGTGGAAATGTTGCCACAATAACAAACCAGTGTGTAAATCTTTCAGACATATTTTAAAGATTCCATGCCGCATAGAATATTTAAATATTTCACATACTTTTGAATATCCAGCATATAGTTGATCCCGATAAATGCTCGTCATCACAACACAAAGGCTTTCTTCTTTCGTGAGGGGGTTTGGCACTACAGCATTTTTGTTTCCAGGCGGATTGTCTCTCGGAAATCCTGTAGAATTTAACCAATCCAATGACTACTTCAACCCTCCTGAAGTGTTTCCACTTTTGTGTCCCATATGCATCAGATGTTTAGACAACGGTCTGTGCACTTGACGTCTGAGGCTGAGACTAGGGAACACTGAAACCACTGGGCTAGGAAATGTTGAGATTACAGGGTTTGGGACCAATAGACTTGGGGGTGCTGAGACCACCAGATTTGGAAACTTTCTATTCATCAAAGAAAAAAGGTTTTTACACATATTTCAATAATGTACCACTCTGAAAAACTTTTTAATCATAATTAAGCACTCATCTAACATGCACCTGTAACAGCTTTATCCAGGTTGTTCCACTGAGGTTGCTGGCAGTTTTATTAATTCAGTGTTGAAGGGTGTTAAGACCCTCCCCATCTGTGAGTGGCAGTTAATCAAGCCAGCAGAGTTAGTGTTAGTGCCTCTATTCCGACCCCCCACCTCATACACCTGTGCTGCCTGCAGCGAGACAGTATCAGCCCAGAGAGCTGGGATAGAGACATAGAGTGATTGTATTATACTCATAACAGGGATTTGTGGGTCCTTTTTAAATTATTTATTCAAATGTTGTTGTTTTTGTTGCAAAAAAGGCTCAATTGGTAGAGCATTGAATTATCAAGCGCAAGGTTGGGGGTTCGATTCCCCGGGAACACATGATAGGTAAAAAGTTATAGCCTGAATGCACTGTAATTCGCTTTGGATAAAAGCGTCTACTAAATGCATAAATTTTATTTAATTTAATTTTAATTTACCCATATTATCTCCATTTATTTCCCATAGTTTATGTTAGGCCGTTGTAGCCTATACCTTTATGTGTAATAAATTATATGTTGAATGAAATAAGATATTTATTTCTAAAGCTACTATTTGTAATGTCTACTTGATGCTTTCTTTTTATAGATATATAAACTCTTTTTTTCTGAAATAAATGCATGCATGTGTGTGTATTTACATATAAATAGTGAATACACACAACACACATACATATATAATGTAAACTAAAACGTCTCTAGGTTACGAATGTAATTCTAGTTCCTCGAAGGAACGAGACGCTGCGTCAAGCGCTTTGGGGTTACGCCTTTGGCAAGATCAACTCTGAATATTGTGTGCAATCTGTACAATGGTAGGGCGTGACGTCACGGGCGGGGTGACGTAGCGACAAGGAAGCTAAATAACCTGCCACACAGCGGACTTCAGCTTCGAGTAGGGAAGCAAGCGCCGGCAGGGGTGCCGGGAGTATGGCTCTGCGACGCAGCATCTCGTTCCTTCGAGGAACTAGGGTTACATCCGTAACCTAGAGACGTTTCTCTTCAGGAACTTGAGCTGCGTCAATCGCTTTAGGGAACGATGTGCCAACGCTGCCAGACTACCAATCCCCTGCCTAGTGTATATCCGAAGAGCACAGCTAAGGCAAGAGGACAGAAGAGCCAGGAGCGGCTCGCATATCGAGATTGTAAAATCTGGCAAATGTATAGAGCGTGGACCATCCCGCAGCGTTGCAGATGTCCAAGAGGGACACACCTGCTAGAAAGGCCTTAGAGGCAGCCATACCCCGAGTAGAGTGAGCCTTGGCACCCAAAGGAAGGGGAAGACCAGAGGACTCATAGGAGACGTTGATAGCCTCGACTATCCAACGACTAAGGGTCTGCTTAGAGGCAGGGGAACCCTTCTTAGGAGGACCGTAGCAAACAAGCAATTGGTCAGATTTTCTCCACAGGGCAGCTCTGTGGACGTATGCGTCCAGTCCTCGAACTGGACACATACAATTTAGCTTCTCCTGGTCTGGCTCCCGAAAGGGAGGAGGGCCAGAAGGCCTGCAGTACTATAGGTTGTGGAGTAACAGAGGGAACTTTAGGAACATAACCCGCTCGAGGGTATAAGAATGCTTTGGCCATACCAGGGGCAAAGTCTAAGTAGGTAGGGGCCACCGAGGGGGCCTGAAGATCTCCAACTCTCTTTAGAGAAGTAATAGCCAGAAACAGGGCAGTCTTAAGGGTCAGGTGTCTATCTGAGATATCTTGTATTGGCTCAAATGGAGCTTTACAAAGAGCCTCTAACACCACAACCAAGTCCCACGGGAGAATACGGGGCTGTACTGGAGGTCTCAGCCTTAGTGCACCACAGAGGAAACATGTAACTAGGGGGTGTCTACCCACTGACTGACCTTTGAAAGGGACGTGGTAAGCAGCTATGGCCGCCACGTACACCTTTAAGGTGGAGTGAGTTAACCACGCAGAGAGCCTAGCTTGTAGAAACTCCAGAACTGTACCAACTGGGCAGTTAACAGGGTCAAATCGGCGGTCTCTGCACCATGAGGAGAAGAGTTTCAACCTCAGGGCGTACAGTTTCCTCGTAGAGGGAGCTCTGGATTAGAGGGGGGGTCTCAACAACCTCGGTTGAGAGACCGGAAGCTATGAGCTGTGCCCCTTCAGGGGCCACACCCACAACTTCCACAACTCCGGGCGAGGGTGAATTATTTTGCCCTGCCCCTGAGAGAGTAGATTTGTCCTGATCGGAATCTCCCATGGAGAGCCGTCGAGGAGAGAGATCAGATCTGCGAGCCATACTGGGCCCGGCCAGAACGGGGCTACTAATAGAAGACGGACCCCGTGCCGGCGTTCTCTCGCCAGAACTCCCGGGAGCAGAACGATAGGGGGAAAGGCGTACAGACAAGCCCCAGCCTGGTCTGTACCATAGCGTACAGTCCCAGAGGAGCTGGATGATCTAGAGAGAAACAGAGCGATATCTCTTGAGTCGCAAAGAGGTCCAAAAATTCTCCATATCTACTTCATCACTTCGGGGTAAAGCCCCCCGGGCCTCAGCCCCTGTCTCAACAGTATGTCTGCTCCCACAGTCAATCTCCCAGGAATATACACTGCTCTGAACGAGAGGAGTTTTTTCTGGGACCACAGAAGGATCTGGTGTGCCAGCTTGTACAAGTGGTGCGAATGCAGATCTCTTTGGTGACTGATATAAGAGATCGCCAATGTGTTGTCGGTGCGCACCAACACATGGTGACCTCTTAGGTCTGGGAGGAAATATTTCAATGCTCGATGCACAGCTAGCATCTCTAGACAACTGGTATGCCATGTCAGATGGCGACCGCTCCACAGACTGTGGGCAGGGTGGCTACTCATGACTGCACCCCAACCGGTGAGGGACGCATCTGTCGCTATCGTTACACGGCGACCAAGAGCACCGGGCCCTGATTCAAGTACCAAGGTTTCTTCCACATGTCTAAGGGACGAAGGCATCGTTGCGTGACCTTGATAGTTCGTAATGGATTCCCCCTTGGGGAAAATCCCTTGGTCTTGAGCCACCACTGTAGGGGTCTCGTGCAGGAGGCCAAAAGGTATCATGTTGAACACAGCTGCCATAAGCCCTAACAGTCTCTGAAACTGCTTGACAGTGAGTGACTGGCCTCTCTTGACTGAGGTAAGGATTGACTCGATCCGAGCAGGTGACATACGTGCCTGCATGGTGGTCAAATCCCACACTATGCCTAGATAGGTGGTTCTCTAAACTGGAGAAAGTACCCTCTTCTTGGCGTTCAGTCTCAAACCCAGCTCCCCCATATGTGCAAGAACGACATCTCGATGTCGAACTGCCATCTGCTCTGATTGAGCTAAAATCTACCAATCGTCGATATAGTTCAGAATGCGGATGCCCTGCATACGGAGGGGAACCAGAGCCGCATCTACACATTTCATGAACGTGCGGGGTGAGAGTGCAAGCCAGAAGTGAAGTACTCGATATTGGTAGGCTTTGCCCCCAAAAGCGAACCTCAGAGACTTCCTGTGTTGTGGAATGGAGGAGGGACCACCTTGATGGCCGCCTTCCTTAATAGGGTATTCACTTCTTGTTCCATCACCAGAGCCTGCTGGGGACAGACTACTGTCGGTGTAACCCCATTGAATGTCGGCGGTGGATAGCCGACGATAGCCTCTTTCTATTGTGTGCAGGACCCATTGAGATACATTTGGCAGTAGTTTCCACGCTGCTAACTAATGTACTAAGGGAATCAGTCTCTCGAGACTTACCTCTGGTGTAAGATGCCCCCGAAGGGGCGGCGAGTGTCTCAGCTCCGCTATGCTCACGGGCGGAAATAACTGAGAGCAGTGCTCGCTGGAAGCCACTGCGCCCTGAAACTCTGGCAGGGTTGGCAGACCCACCTCCCGAGGGCACTGAGGTGAGACGGGCACCGTGTAATGAGGTGGACACCGCTCTACCCCAGTAGGGGCCGCCCTCTGTAGTCATGACCGAAATGCGTCATGACTTCTTGGCCGTGGACCTCCCAGCCTGAAGTACGGCTCCATCAGAATCGGATTAGGCTGGGAAGTTGCTGGCCCAGAGCGTTGCTTCAGCCTCTGGTCCCAAAGCGGGGAACACGAGCGGCAACACTCTGTTTGTATGCGGAGGGGGCTGCTCCCGCCCAGCAGTCCCTCCAGTACATCTAACTTCACGATATTCCTCAGAATTTAATGCAATCAAACAATCAGACAAGTAAACACGGTCTGGATTGTGATACAATACACATTCAAGTGATATATTGAACTTCTCGAAGTTAGATAACGGTCATTAGATTCCTCAGAATTTAATGCAATCCAACAATCAGACAAGTAAACAGGGTCTAGATTGTGAACAATACACATTGAAGTGATATATTGACTTCTCAAAGTCATTATATTCCTCAGAATTTAAAGCAATCAAACAATCAGACAAGTAAATACGTCTGGATTGTGAACAATACACATTGAAGTGATAGAACTAGCTCCTCCTTATTAAATGGAGTTTAAGCAACCAGACAAGCAGTCGGGTATGGAAAAATTCACATCAAAACTGAAAATGATGTAATATACGCGTTTCCTTGACAGCGCTCAAATAGCTTAGTCACACAAACAATATTAAAGCCCTCGGAGATTAAATAGCTGCTCATTAACGCTGCCCGTATAATGTTAGGCATAACACTGTTTATTGTATACTGGTGCTCACTGATGCTCGGGGGGAAGAACCGAAGCTCGGGCTTCCGAACCCAGGAATCGGGCAGATCTGATTGGTAAGGTAGGAGATAAGGACGTGCCAGTCTCCATTTCCTCCATCAGATCGATCTGCGAACCCAATGAATGCCGGCGCCGCTCCGCCTCGGCGAAAGCGGGACCGGTATCGCGAGGAAAGCTGGCGATGGCTCCCTCCTCGAAGAGAGCCCTCCGGGATCGAAGCGTCCGCATCGGCCGGACAGTCGGCTCCCTTGAGAGCCGACTCATCGTGCTTCGATCCCAGGCAAACCACGCATAGACTGTGTGTATCCCCACCTGTGATGTAGCGTGGGCAGGGAGGAACACACAATCTATAGCGCGATCTGGAATCGCCCTTCAAATGTCGTGTCTTTGCTTTGCTCTTTGGCATTATGTTGTTTATTGGGACAGACAACAATAAATAAGACTCACAAGACAGACTTTAGACATGCACACACAGAGCGCTTGCTGAAAGATGCGAAGCTGAAGTCAGCTGCGTGGCAAGTGCCTTTATAACTTCCTGGTCGCTACGTCACCCCGCCCGTGACGTCACGCAGTTCCATTGAACAGATTGCACACAATATTCAGAGTTGATCTTGCCAAAGGCATTTCCCCAAAGCGCTTGACGCAGCTCGAGTTCCTGAAGAGGAACTTGTATTTTGGATGTGATTAATGCGCGACTACTCATTGACAGCACAGATTTGTATTAATTTGGTATGCTTCAGTTAAAATGTTATTTGCTATTTGTTATATATCTGCAAAAGCTGCAAGCTATTTTTGATCCATTGTTAAAAGAATCAGCTTTTAATTGTCATTTGTTTTTGATTAACTTTATTTATATAAATTATTTGTTCATGTATCATATTACACCGATCATGTAGATTTATTTTTTATTTATTTATTTTTTGATAAAAATAGTCAGCTCAAAAAAGTCATTTGTTCATAAATTAAGCTACACTATTTTTAATTTAATAAAAACAACCAGCTTTTATTTGTTCAATTATTAGACTATACACTGGTTGTGTGTTATCTTTTTGATTCACTAAAATAAAATGTCTCTTAAGAGTAACTTGATTCTTTCATTAATCAAGCTACACTAGTTGAGCTGTATATTTTTGATACACTAAAAAAGACACAGCAAATGCTATCATTTGTTTATTAATCAGACTACACTGATCAAGTAATATTATTTTTGTTCACTAAACACAACTGACTCTTAAGATTCATTTGGTCATGATTTGAGCTTTTTTGGTACAAGCATTGTTTGTGATTCTGACTGGTTGCTGGTTTTGCACGCATCCTGTGAAATGAACTCAAGACCATTATTTAATATTTATTATTTATTATATATTTACAAATGTTTTGTTTTCTTACATATTAAGAAACTCAAATTAACATGAAAATGAAATTTCTTTAGCTGTGGCACTAAAGGTTCATACAGAGATTCAGCAGTGTGGGAAGCACTAATACAAGGAAAGTGATACAATACGTATATATTGGTTTTGGGATTAAAAAAAAATCATCAATTCTGATTTCATGTTATCTATAGATCATTTAATTAATTTAACCACTTACTGTTCAGTCATCTCAGCTTAACACATTTACACATTTAGACATATTTATATATATTGTGCAGAATTCAACAGCTTACAGTATGTGACAAATGCCAGTGCATAACATATTACATAAAGTTGTAGTAGTGAGCGAACTTTAACCCTGCTCTGATAAACAACATGACAGTCAGCAAGCAGACAAACCCATTAGCTCACTCCCTTCCCTGGTCCGGACACAGGACGCTAATGGCTTATTACTGAAATAAATGTGGTTATTCCCTTTTCTATTAGTGGAGTACGAGAGTACCCCCTCTGACACACTAGATTAATGTGTGTGTTAGAGCAGCACAATTAGATAAAGGCTTCGTCCTCCAGCCACTGCAACAGAGGCAGTCAGCTAATATCTGTGCAGTGTAGCGGCATTTTTTCCTTGTTTCCTGTAAAAAAGACATATCTGGTTCCTAAATAGATTTTACCCTGCCGAATGACTCTCCCAGAAAGCAATTACTGCAGGTTTGTGTCGACTGATTATCCATGAGTCACTTTGACCATTTTAGCGTACTATATTTAACCTGACTTTATTTTCCACTGGTCTTTACAAGCCCACAGTTTGGCCGAGGAGGGGGCAGGCAGTATGAATGGGCGCCCAATTACCTATTACTTACCTGCTCTTAAAGTGACAGGAAAATTGCAGAGCCTGTCTTTATGCTCTACTGTAGAATGAGAGGCCCGATCCAGATGTAGCCGCTTAGGCGCCCTTAGGATCTGTCAACCAAACATGTCAAGTCTGCCTTTCCGCATGCATTTATCCTGTGCTGTTTTATTGGGGAATCATGTTGTGGGATGCAATTTCAACAAAAGGAGTCAACTTGCTTAATAATTAGATTACAGAATTCTTACATACGAGCTATGTGATTTGATTTGATTTATTCTGGATGAGATCTGATAAACAGATAAATTAATTTGTGTTTATTATTATTATTATTATCTTATCCTAGCTTAATGTTCAGAGTAAAATATAAATAAGCCATTTCTGTATTAATTCCTCTAAAAAATGGAGAAAAGACTGTAGCTCAGAACATCAATGTCTTTGTTTCTTTCAGTGGGCATCTGCAATTACATAGCGATATTGGCTTGAAGAGTAGACCAACAGACTTCGAAAAAGGGATAACCTGTATGTGCAATTTGTAATAAAAAAAAATAAAAGAAAACCTTTGTTCAGTCTTCAGTCTTAAAGCCAGATAACGATCAAACGATTAATAGTCATAGTTTTTGCTATTTTTGGACCAAAATGTATTTTCGATGCTTCAAAAAATTCTAACTGACCCTCTGATGTCACATGGACTACTCTGAAGATGTTTTTATTACCTGCCTGGACATGGACAGTATACCGAACATAGGTTTTCAATGGAGATACAAAATAGCTCCCGGACTAAATCTAAAATATCTTAAACTGTCTGTGTTCTGAAGATGAATGGGGGTCTTACTGGTTTGGAACGACATGAGGGTGAGTCATTAATGACAATTTTCATTTTTCGGTGAACTAACCCTTTAAGGCTCCAGTACAGTAAATGACTGAATCCACATACTGGATAAGAGTGTATTGCATGGTACATAGGGGTGCAGTGGTGTCTGCCACAATTTTATTGTACAAATTGCTTAAATTATTTGGTTGTTGTTCACCAAAATCAAGTGAAGCACTTTGAAAATGTTCAACAAACGTTAATGTAAGTCATAATGTACAGAATTCAAGCAATATCCTATAAGTTATGTTTATGTTCTACAGAAGAAAGTCATACAGATCAGTAGTTGACACAAAATAATTTTTGGCTGAACCCTAGTAAAAAAAAAATATATATATATGTATTTTAAATAAATATATTTCATGCCAAGTACATTACAAAAATATTTACCTATGTACCTAATAAAAATACCCTGCAATTGTACTTTTGTAACTGTCACGGGCAGGCAAAGAAAGAACAGGGTCTGGGTCCAAATGCAGGGAAGATTAACTTTAATAGAACAAAAAGGCCAACACGGCAAAAACAAAACCAAGATTCAAAAAACACGAGAACCAGGAACACTTACAAATCACAAGTAAAATTAAACAATACAGCCAGGCAGAGTGTTGGGTGAGACAAGAATATATACTAATGAACAAATGGGGAACAGCTGTGTGTGTGTAAGTGAGTTACAGGTGTGCAGAGTGAAGGTAAATGAGTCCGGGAGCAAGAGAGAAACACAGGTGAAGCTACTAAAACAATGATGAGGTGACAAGGTGGGCGGGGTCAGAAAAGGACAGGAGAGAGCACATGGCACCAAACAACAACCAAACACAACACTCACAGAAGACATTGACAGAAAGACAGAAGACTGTGACAGTAACATGTGCTGGAGTGTAAATCAAAGTGCACAAACGAGATATCTAAACTGTTATTTTAATGATCCAAATCAAACATCACATCAATAGCGGACAAAACAGAACTGAACAGACAGGGTTTTTAAACAAGGAAAGTAATGAGAGTGGAAACAGGTGGGGATTGAATCAATTAACAAAACGAGGAATGGAACATGACCAAATAGGGAAACATAAAGTAACAGAAGTTCATGACTGTGACAGTTCGCTCCCTCCCGGAACTGTGCGTCCTCGCACTGAGAGAGATGGGTTGGGGTTCAGGAGGCGGGTCTGGAGCAGGCAATGGAGAGGGATCATAGTACCAGGGTGGAGTGGATGGAGGGAGGAGCCCGGAGCAGGGGGAGCCAGATGGTCATCCTGAGGCCATATATTAGCCCATGGTGGAGTTGACGGCGGGAGGAGCCATGGTGGAGGAGGAGCCGACAACACCAGGGGGCTGACTGACGGAGACTGCGCAGGTGGATGAGGAGCCCAAGAAGGAGCAGAGCAGCCACAGAGCTAGGGTGATGCCGAGGATCCAGAGGGCCAAGGCAGAGCAGAAGGCTCAGGTGACCAAGGCAGAGATGGGGCACCGGAAGACTGCTGCGGAGCCAGAGCGACAGGGGTATGGAGGTGGAGCCAGAGGGAAGGAGGAGCCTGACAGAGCCAGAGGGACGTAGTGACAAGGCGAAGCCAGAGGAGTAGAGTCCAAAGGCGACGGAAGGTCGACGACTGACCAAGGTGGAGCCGGAGGGATGAGGGAACCCGGTGGAGCTGGTGGGATGCAGGGCCATGGTGGAGACGAGGGAGCTAAGAGCCAAGGCAGAGCCGATGGGTTGGGGGTCCGAGTCCAGGGCTTGCAGGCTGGAAGTGGAGAAAGGGGATCCTCACGCCAAGGCGGAGCTGGAGACTGGAAGTCCTGAGGTGGACCAGAGCGCCCAGATGGCGCTGGCTGATGGTGAGCCGAAGGGCTGACATGCACCAGCAGAGATGGAGCAGAGGAACTGACTAGTCTAGGAAGAGGCGGGAGACGGAGACTGGGAGGGAACACAGGAGGATAATGGCTGGATGGAACCAGCAGAGACACAGGAGATCTAGGGCTGGGTGGAACCAGTGCAGATACAAGAGATTCAGGGCTGGGCAGAACCAGAGACCTAGGAGAACTGGCAGTTACTTCCCCAAAACAGTCTATTAAATCCATAAAAAAAAAAAGAAAAGTCCACAAGTTCCTCTGTATATGCTCCAGTGACCAGTTGTAGCTCACCCTCAGCAGCAGGTGTGTGGGTGGGGCCTCCCTCCAAGAACTCAATCTCTTCCAGTACTCCCACGATGCACGGTGTTGCCGGCTCACACACCTGGTCAGTCGTGCTCGAGTCCTAGCTCAGGGGCGATTATTGGCTCTGTCGCTTTGAATAGCACTGGGTCTTTAATCATGGTCTGCTCGGGCTCTGTGGCTGCAGTGGGCTCTGGCATTTGTTCCATGCAGGATGACAGCTGGCTGGTCTCTGGTTCAGGAGTGGGGCTGGAGATAACCTCTTCAGCAGGGCCGACGGTGAATGGAGATCCATTTTTCTCCAGCACCCACTCCATGAAATGGGCGAAATCCAGGCGTGCCTTACGTCGCTCGCTCAGGCCAAGATAGTAAAGAGCACAGAGTGAATGGTCTGGGAAGTGGGTTAGGCACGCCAGATCGAAAAAGTCCCTAGTATGGTCCTCCAGCGAAAGGTCCGATTGTTCCAGTCATAGGAGCTGGACTGCCAAGATATCCATTCCGGGAGAGGGAGAAAACAAACAAGAATGAAAGAAATGCCGGCAACTTACTATAAGGTCCGCAATTCTGTAATAAGTGCTGGAGTGTAAATCAAAGCGCACGACGAAGGATATAATTAAATTGTTATTTTAATGATCCACAGGAGGGAAAAAAAGAGCACATTCAAACACAAATCCAAATAATCAAACATTACATTAATAGCGGACAAAACAAAACTTAACAGACAGGGTTTTTAAACACAATTAATCAATTAACAAAACTAGGAATGGAAAATGACCAAATAGGGAAACACAAAGGACCAGAGGTTCATGACTGTGACAACTTTTGGTATACTAAGCTGCTATATAATGTCTGCTAAATTGGAACAACTAATTGTATACTTAATGCACTTTAATTGTGTGGAAGTAGAGCTGACGTCTAACTAAAGATATACATACTGTATAAGAATAACTGAATGTGCAAAATTGGAACTATTGCAAGTATACTTTAGGTACAATCCTAAAGTAAACACATTTTAGATTTGAAATATGCACTGTGCACAAGTACTCCAAATAAAAATAAATATAATTTTCATATCAGTAATTCTGTAATATAAGTAAATATGTTAATAGACTTGAATTATACTTAGTATGAAATAAATGTATTTGATATATATATATATATATATATATATATATATATATATATATATATATATATATATATATTAGAATATAGAACTACTGTAAGTTTACTTTTTTTTAATGCAGCATCCATAAATGCACATGTGATATGCAAAATTCAAAAGTTATAAATGTTTAACTTCTGAAGGCAAGAAAATGTACAGACTCTCCTGTTGATGATTTGTGCATTAAGCATATGTTATAAAAGTTTTTTCATACTGTAAAAAAATTATTTGTACGTCTGTTGCACAGTCTTCTTGTGAAGTGTGGGAGTTTTGATTGAGGAAGAATCAAACTTAGTCCTCCACATGTATTCGCACCTCTTTCGAAAAACAGTACCTTACAACACACTGCATACCAATTAGTTCTCTCAACCTCTCTCTGATTCAGCTGTTTTCTAAAAATGAGGGCATGTATAATTTGCTGGAAGGCAGAAAGGGTTATGTAGGCGAAATATTGTTGGAACATTCTGGCTATTCATATTTCTAAATTTAATCCTCTTTTTTCCCCCTTTTTTTCTGATAGTTCCTGTGATTTATGGGTATATTTAACTTATTTAATTATAACTGCAGTCTAGTTTCTTAACAATGTAGTGACTGTGACAAATTAATCAAATGTAATGAAACTTAATGTATGAATGTATATTTATTTTGTCTGCATATATATATATATATATATATATATATATATATATATATATATATAGAAGTATGGTGAATGTATACATGTAATGAGGAAAGCCAAAATATTAAATGTCATGGAGATTGTGTCTATATATATATATATATATATATATATATATATATATATAAATTTGAGTCAGGAAAGTTTCTGAAATTTGGTTGATTTGACATGGAATGACCCAAATAGGTTTATTATATTAAAATAGATGATTTTTTTTTTTTTTACAGCTCAAGTGAATGATTAAGTAAATTAGTAACATTCCAGAACTCATTGCTTATTAGTAAAGATGGCAGATGACCAGTTGCTATTAAAATGAATGGGACAGCAATTGACTTTGAAAAAGTAATGTCATTAAAATTTTTTAGTAATTGACAATTAAGTAAGTAATTGACAATTTGGGACACAAAATTAGACAAACATTCTGGTGGAACTGTGATCAAACAGTACCATTGGGTATTTGCAGTTAAGAATCAACAAATACCTTAAGTGGTTAGACTGCAATACAGAATGCTCAATGCTATTGATCCTACATGTGACACGTTAGCATATGCAGGTGGATGACATAATGCCCTGTTTGCACGTGCTAGTGGTTAGAGTGACAGCACCACAAGTGCTAATCCGGGCCTGTTAGCACTGCTACTCTTAAGGATTTCTCTATCAATTTCTCTATATGTGACTTTGGAGATTTGGTTTCAAGGTCACATCCCTATTGATCTGGGCTCAGGTCAGCTCAATGGGCAGGTAGAGCTGAGGTTAGCAGAGAGGTCTCTGATGAGGTGGATTTGTCACTCATGTAGATCGATCAGACTCATAGTGGACACTCACAGGAGAGTCCCTGGGTTTAGCGCAAAAAATTTGCATAGCACAAGAGAAATGTTTTCCTTCCTGTATAGGGTCATGGAATGAGAGGAATCAAATTATCGTCTTCAAAAGTTATTTGCACCAATAAAACATCCTCAATATGAAAACAAACAATATAAATGAATAATTAAAATAAATAAATAAATAAATAAAACCATTTAACCAAACTCCAAAAATGTTTCATTTTGAGTATTGCTGGTTTTGTGACACACTGTTTAAACTAATATTGTTAGTTAAACATTTCACTAAGCAAATCATATATGACACTGGCATAACACATTGTATTGACAATTAGACGCCACTTACATGCATACTCACATAAAGGGATATTTAGAAAAATTAGGGTGGGCTTGATTTTATTCTTTGAGAATTAATTGGTTTGTGAAAGGTGGGAACAGAGCCAGATTTGGAGTGGGGGTGGGGTTGAAAAGTAAAAGAAATTTGAAAATTCAGCCAAAAAGGAAAGTCAGAAAAGGAGCAAGAATGTAGAATCAGAATCAGAATCAGAATCAGAAAGAGCTTTATTGCCAAGTATGCTTGCGCATACAAGGAATTTGTTTTAGTGACATAAGCTTCCAGTAAACAGACACACAACAACACACAGAGAGAGAAAAAAAAAAAAAAAAAAAAAAAAAAAAAAATTACGGGAGAATTACAAATTGGCAAATAAATAAGTGTATAAACAATTGTGCTATAAATGATAATGGAATAGGATCGAGTGAGATGCAGGAATGTTCTAGGATGGAGGGGTAACAAATAAATATAAGGATATTGCACATTTTTGCATAAGCATAAGTTTAAGTGGGAAACATTTAACTGTTCATGAGGTAGATTGCCTGGGGGAAGAAACTATTCTTGTGCCTTGCTGTTCTTGTATTTGCGGCTCTGAGGCGCCGGCCAGATGGCAAAAGTTCAAAGATGGGGTGACTTGGATGTGAGGGATCCAGAGTGATTTTCTGAGTCCTTTTCCTCACTCTGGATGTGTACAGTTCTTGGAGGGTGGGCAGGGGAGCACCAATAATCCTTTCAGCAGTCCGAACAGTTCTCTGTAGTCTTCTGATATCTGATTTTGTAGCTGAACCAAACCAGACAGTAATTGAAGTACACAGGACTGACTCAATGACGGCTGAGTAGAACTGTTTCAGCAGCTCCTGTGGCAGGTTAAACTTCCTCAGCTGGCGAAGGAAGTACAACCTTTGTTGGGCTTTTTTCACAATGAAGCCAATGTGATTGTCCCACTTCAGGTCCTGAGAGATGGTGGTTCCCAGGAATCTGAATGACTCCACTGCAGTCACAGTGCTGTTCACGATGGTGAGTGGGGAAAGTGCAGGGGGGTTTCTCCTAAAGTCCACAGTCATCTCCACTGTTTTGAGCGTGTTCAGCTCCAGGTTGTTAAGACTGCACCAGACAGCCAGCTGCTCAACCTCCTGTCTGTAAGCAGACTCGTCACCATCCTGGATGAGGCCGATGACTGTAGTGTCGTCTGCAAACTTCAGGAGCTTGACAGAGGGGTCTTTAGAGGTGCAGTCGTTGGTGTACAGGGAGAAGAGCAGAGGGGAGAGAACACATCCCTGAGGGGCACCAGTGTTGGTGGAGCAGCTGTTTGACATGAATTTCCCCAGTCTCACTAACTGTTGCCTATCTGTCAGAAAGCTGGTGATCCACTGACAGATAGAGCTAGGAACAGAGAGCTGGGTCAGTTTGGTCTGGAGGGTTGTTGGGATGATGGTGTTGAAAGCCGAACTAAAGTCCACAAACAGGATCCTCACATAAGTCCCTGTTTTGTCCAGATGTTGCAGGATGAAGTGCAATGCCATGTTGATTGCATCATCCACGGACCTGTTTGCTCGGTACGCAAACTGCAGGGGGTCCAGTAAGGGTCCAGTGATGTCCTTCAGATAAGCCAGAACCAGTTTTTCAAACGACTTCATGACGACAGACGTTAGAGCCACAGGTCTGTAGTCGTTAAGTCCTGTTATCTTGGGTTTCTTTGGAATGGGGATTATGGTGGAGCGTTTGAAGCAGGAAGGCACTTCACACAACTCCAGAGATCTGTTGAAGATCTGTGAAAAGATGGGGGCCAGCTGGTCAGCACAGATTTTCAGACAGGCTGGTGTAACGCCATCTGGGCCTGGTGCTTTTCTTCTTTTGTTTTTCTTGAAGACCTGGCGCACATCATCTTCACAGATTTGAAGAGCAGGAGGTATGGAGAGGGGGATTGCAGGAGGTGTTAATGGTTGTGTAGGGAGATGGTCAGAGTGGGTGTTGGGGGTTTCAAATCTACAATAAAACTCATTCAGGTCGTTAGCAAGTCGTTGATTAGCCTCAGTGCAAGGGGATGGTGTCTTGTAGTTTGTGATGGCTCTCAGTCCTCTCCAAACTGAAGTAGAGTCGTTGGAAGTAAACTGGTCTTCCAACTTTTTAGCATAGGTCTTTTTAGCCGCTCTAATCTCTTTGTTCAGTGTGTTCCTGGCCTGATTGTACAAGACCCTGTCCCCATTTCTGTAGGCATCCTCTTTGGCCTGACGAAGGTGTCTGAGTTTTACTGTAAACCATGGCTTATCATTGTTGAATGTTAAATAAGTCCTGGTAGGAATGCATATATCCTCACAGAAACTAATATAGGATGTTACAGTCTCTGTGAGTTCGTCCAGATCGGTGGTAGCAGCTTCAAAAACGCTCCAGTCTGTGATGTCAAAACAAGATTGTAAATCCTGCTCTGTTTCGCTGGTCCATCTCTTCACAGTCTTTACTACAGGTTTAGCAGATTTAAGTTTCTGCTTGTAGGTCGGTATAAGATGAACCAGACAGTGATCAGAACGTCCCAAAGCTGCTCGTGGAACAGAGTGATATGCATCCTTTATTGTGGTGTAACAGTGATCCAGTATATTACTGTCTCTGGTGGGACAGGTAACATGCTGTCTGTATTTTGGCAGTTCACGGGAGAGATTGGCTTTATTAAAGTCCCCAAGAATGATTAAAACAGAGTCCGGGTGTTGTTGTTCTGTGTCTGTGATCTGATCAGCGAGTTTCTGTAAAGCTGAGCTCACATGTGCTTGAGGTGGAATGTAAACACTGACCAGAATGAGCGAGTGAAACTCCCGCGGCGAATAGAACGGCTTGCAGTTGATAAACTGCGTTTCTAGATCAGGACAGCACATCTTCTTTAACACAGTTACATCTGTACACCACCGTTCATTGATGTAAAAGCATGTCCCGCCGCCGCGCGATTTCCCCGTTGATTCTGCGTCGCGATCCGCTCTAAACAGCTGAAAGTCCGGCAGATGGAGTGCGCTGTCCGGTATGGCGTCATTCAGCCAGGTTTCCGTGAAACACAGAGCAGCAGAGTGAGAGAAATCCTTATTTGTCCGAGAGAGCAAAAGGAGTTCGTCCGTTTTGTTGGGTAGAGAGCGGAGATTTGCGAGATGGATGCTAGGCAACGGCGTTCGAAATCCGCGCTTCCTGAGTCTGACGAGCGCTCCCGCTCGCTTTCCCCGTCTGCGCGTCCTGAAGCGTTTGATCAGCGCCGCTGCTCCTCCGATAACAATGTTCAGTAAAACGTCTGTATAATAGAAATCCGGAAAAATATCATGTGGTGTGTTCTGCCGAATGTTCAGCAGTTCATCCCTGGTGAAACTGATCGTGTTTGTTAAACAAAAAACAGGAAAAACGAACAAAAACAGTACAAACACTGGAGAGCCAAGCACTGAAGCAGCCATGTGCGGCGCCATCTTGGATTGTATTTTGATTAAAGATTAATCTTATAATGCACAATGAACTGTGCATATTCTGAATATAAATTTATAGTTAGTTCTAATTTCATTGCTGACTTTACAGTATATACGTTTTGATTTGCTGATTATTTTGGCTTGAAATTGCCATATAAACATTGACCATATTAAATGTGGCATAGTCAGAAAAATACTCTGATGGAATAGACTGCAGACAAGTGGCTTGGAAAATGGATGATTGGATTTTAACCAAACTCTGATGGCAAAAGGCCTCCACACAACAAGTGAGAAAGTATCCTAATTAAAGAACTGTAATGTCAAATGTCTCTTCAGATTTCATTCAGTCTGTCTGAAAGAAGAATAGAGCGCTGCTCTTAAGCCTTTGTACATGCAGGTCAGCCAAAGCTCAGTCCTCTGAAAGTGAGCAAAGATGTGCTGTGTCTACTGAACCTCTGACTGCTGAAGGGAGATTAAGATATTTCACTTTTTAAACACTGAGAATGGAAGATCAGTGCACAGACATCCATATAAATCTCAGCTCTACCTGTATGTGTGTAATGTCTTTAGCAGGCATTTATTGCCAGATGTTTGTCTGATAGAGCACCAGCTATATCAAGGGAATAGGTTTCAATTTCCAGGGAACACATACAGTATACTGGCAAAAAAAAAAAAAAAAAAAGTATAGCTTGGTGGCTTGGGGCAAAAGTTATTTTTTGGTTTGCTCATTTGGGTAATCTTTCTGTGTTTTGGGGTTAAGTGTTTTATCCTGGTTCTGGGTTTATGCCAGAGCTGTAATGTAAATGACATTTAAATATGTTAATAGCACTTGTAAGGAGCTAGCAGAGATGAGGAAAACAGTTTTGGGTTGAGTTTTACAAATAAGTGACATTAAGTTTAGTTTAATACAAAAAAATAAAATAAAAATGCATCTGCACTTTAGCTTTTTACCACTTCCTAACAATGGAAAAGGGACATAATAATAACAGAATATTAACCATTACCGTATACCAGGGGTCGACAACATTTTCGGCATGATGTGAATTTTTTATGGTTAACCACTGTGCCAACACCCACTCTCTCGCAAAATGGCCATATTTAAAAGTCGACTAATATTGAGTGATTTGCAGCTTCATCTTACCTCGCTCTCTTTAACGTTAAACTGACGCTTCGCGCTCTGCTTCTGTGAACAGTAAACCCCGCCTACTTTGATTTGATTGGCCATCTCAGTCATTTTGACATTGATGAGCGATGTTAGGCCGCTGAGGCTTTGATCTGAAGCACCTAGTATGTGCAGCGTTCGACTAGTGCAAGTTAATTCTCATACTTTAATAGTATTTATAGCTCCTAACAGGCTTTGTGACCATTAGAAGTTATTAGCTCAAAAATGTACGTCAGTATGCAGTTTTCCCTATTGCTCGCGTGCCAGTGATTATCCCTCTGCGTGCCACTGTTGGCACGCATGCCATAGGTTGCCGACCCCTGCCATATACCATTAGAAATCTCAAACAGGTGTTAGTATAGGCACTACTACTACTACAACAACAAAGTAACTCTAACTGTGACAAGGTGATATTGAGAGTGACAGGAAAAGATAGGAGAGAGAGAGAGATCATTAAAACAGGCAGTACTTGACATGTCTGAGCTCTTGGAACATTCTTGACATTAAACTGCAAAGAGAGAGAAACCAGCATAACAGAAATATCAAACTTCAACCCTCCACCCTGCAGATGTGTAAATTCATTCCAAAGCCTTAGAGACAGAGAGACAGTGAGAAAGAGTTATACAATGTAGTTTCAGTTTGACCCCAGCACATGAGCCTATGAAACTCTAAAAAGTATATGAGTAAGTCTCAAATCTGTAAGACAGAATCTAGGAGCTGCATTATCCTCATTGAAAAAAAAAAAAATGTTGTTGAAACAATTTGCTATGTTTGATTACATCATAATAATTGATGTTAATAGTGTTCGTCGTCTGTTTGATTATTTCTTTACTTGATTTGTCTGTACATTTCTGCAATATGTACATAAACTAATTCACCACTGATAGGCTACTACTAAATATTATAGAAACATTAATGTTCAGTGAAGTTGCTTTGTAACGATTTGTATCGTAAAAAGTGCAATACAAATAGAAATTGAAATGAACTGAAAATTTTAAAATCTCCACATTGTTTGCAAACTGCCACACACACAATCATGATTCACTGTACAAACTGTATATTATATCCCCTACCCCTACCCCTATCCCTAAACACAACCCTCACAGAAAATACAGACATTTTTTACATTTGTTTTGGTATAACCAAAGCTGGATTTGTTCTAGAGACTACAACATTTCACCATGGTGCCTTGGAAGTCTGTGTCCTTATGAGGCACTTACTGTACATACAAAAACTCTATGAAGTCATTGACTGACTGGGTAACAAGGCACCAAGACAGCTAACTTAGCTTTCAGGTGCAGCCTTTGTATTTGAAAAGATTATTGTGATGGGAATAATTGCTCACAGCTGCATTGACGTCTACATGCTAGAACAGAGCCTTAGTGTACAGAGACTATGTTCATGTAGCAGCAGAATACTGTACAGCTGTTAGTCCTGTTTTCAGGGTTCCAATCACTGAGAGAGTTTAAAATGCATACACTTTAAAATTTTCATGTCAGTTGGACTAAAGGGATAATTTGTCTTTAATACGCCATATAAAAGCATTATTCTTGAGAAATGTAGCATTCAATAGGTTGCTCATCAGAAGATCCTCTGCTGTGAATGGGTGCTGTCAGAAGGAGAGCTCTAACGACTGATCTGTGCTTATTGCTCTCTTGACAAATCTTAGGCCAACAGCCAAAACAAAGTTTTTGGGGGTAATTCTTTCAAGAAATAAAAGGTAATTCTGATTGCAATTATACCTGGTTGTGAAGTTATTAAAGAAAATTAATCATTGAATTAAACAGAAAACAAAATGTATATCAGATTCATTTCAAATGGGGGAAACACATTACAACATCATTCTGATCTTTAAAGATGGCAAATGCCGGCATAATCAGATAGTGATGTGTGCATGTGTATCAAGTCCATGTAATTCATGTCCTGTCACCATGCTTAACTTGTGACATTTTCCCCCCCTTCTCCAGACACCTTGTGAGGTGTCCGTGAAAGATAGTCCGCAGTACAGTTTTGGGTGCCTGATCTATAAAGGACTTCAAAATCAAATGGTTGAATAGCTAAAAACCACCTTGTAATCCTAGAATTAGTGTCTCTCATTTGCCCCAACCAGGACAGGGCCCGATGATCAGTTTCCAGTCTAAATTTTCGGCCCAGCAAATAATAACGTAGGGAGTCCAGGGCCCATTTAATAGCCAAACACTCCTTCTCCACCGTAGAGTACCTAGACTCATGGGGAAGGAGCTTCCTACTAATGTAAGCCACCGGTCTTAATTGTCCTTACTGCCCCTGTAACAAAACGGCTCCAATGCCGTGCTCAGAAGCATCGGTTTGCACAGTAAACTCCTGTTCAAAATCAGGACTCTGCAGTATTGGCTCCTTGCATAGAGTGTCTTTTAAGCCCTGAAAAGCAAGTTCACATTCATCAGTCCACACCACCTTGTTTGGTTTGTCCTTTTTGGTGAGACTGGTCAGTGCAGCAGCTTGTGCAGAAAAGTTTGGTATAAACCGTCTATACCATCCACCGAGTCCAAGGAAGGACCGCACTTGTTTCTCCGTCTGTGGTCTTCCAGCAGACTTAATAGCCTCAATTTTGCTGACTTGAGGCCGAATCATTCCATGACCCAGAACGAATCCCAGATATTGTGTTTCTTGCTTGGCCAAAAAACACTTGTCAGGGCGAAGGGTGAGTCCTGCACTTTTAATCCTCCCTAGAACATCTTTCAGATGAAGCGGATGTTCTTCCCATGACTTGCTATAGACGACAATGTCATCTAGATAAGCCGCTCTATATCCCTCTGTACCTCGTATGAGCTGATCCATCATTCATTGAAAGGTGGATGGTGCCCCATGGATGCCAAAAGGTAATACCCGGAAATGGAAGTGCCCAAATGGTGTTCGGAAGGCTGTCACTTCCTGACTCTCTGGGGTCAACGGAACCTGCCAATAGCCTTTACACAGGTCTAGGGTGCTGATGTACTTAGCTCGTCCCAGTCGTTCCACAAGATCATCTACCCTGGGCATGGGATAGGAGTCAAATTTACTGACGCTGTTTACCTTCCGAAAGTCCAAGCAGAAATGAAGGCTGCCATCCTTCTTGGGCACCAAGATGACTGGACTACTCCACTCACTGGCAGATGGCTCTATGACCCCCAGATTCTGCATGGATTCTAACTCCTCTTTAAAGGCAGGCAAGAGTCGTTCTGGTATTCTGTAAACAGGTTGGCGAATGGGTTTAGCATTGTGCAGGGTAATGTGGTGTGATACCATTTTGGTCAGACCAGGTGTCTCTTTGAATAGACCCGGTGGTATCAGGTCCAGTAATTGCTTTTTTCCATGTTCGGATAGGTGGCACAAATCTAGTTGAGCAGATTGGCGAGGAAGAGGGAAGTATTGTTCCTCTACCTCCTCTTCGTCCTCCACTGCTCGAATGAACAAGGATTTCTCTGGGCTTGATTCACTGGTGCTAGTTGGAGAAACAGAGGATGGAGGTCGCACATGCCATCTTTTTAGTAGATTAACATGAAATGTCTGCAATGGCTTGCTTCTCGATGGAATGTAAACTTCATATGTGACTGGGCCTACCTTCCGTTGGACCCGGTAAGGGCCCTGCCACTTGGCCAGTAGCTTGTTTTCTGAAGTAGGCAGAAGTAACAATACCTCATCTCCTTCTTCAAAGCTGCGGGTTCTGGCTGTTTGATCATACCATTCCTTTTGACGTGCTTGGTTCTGAAGAAGGTTTTTTCGAGCCATAGCTGTAGTTTTATCCAACTGTTCTCTCATCTTTAGGACATAAGAAATAATGTTTATTTGACCTGGCTTTGCTGAGGCTTCCCAGGACTCTCTTAAAACATCAAGAGGACCTCTGACTGGGTGAGCATAGAGGAGTTCAAAGGGAGAAAATCCTGTTGATGCTTGGGGTACCTCCCGATACGCAAACAACAGGTATGGCAACCGCTTGTCCCAATCTTTCCCAGTCTCTGAAACAAACTTTTTCAGCATATTTTTTAGAGTTTTGTTGAACCTTTCAACCAAGCCATCTGTCTGAGGATGATAAGGGGTAGTCCTTACTCTCTTAACCCTCTGGAGTCTAAGGGTATTTTTGGGGCCTGGAGAAGTTTTGTCATGCCCTGACATTTGTGCTTTTTTCAGTTTCTTATAAATATCTAAATGGGTAAAGTCTAATCTCACTGTAATCAGCACAAACTGGGCTATAATAATATAAGAAATGCATGTATGTACATGATTGTGTTTTTGAGAAAAAAAATATTATGCGTGGTTAGTGAAAAACTAAAAATGTTAAAACACTTGAATAAGGCAAAAAAACACATAAAGAACAATGGTTCCCGGGATTTTTGAGAACTGGAGCTTGTAGCCTAGAATTTTTCTTTCTAAATGATGTGAAAATCATCTTGTTTACTCACTCACAGAGAACAATATATTGATTTAAATTTTCTAAGACACTTTTTGTTGGTAAAAGTCATATGCGAGTAGGCGTCAACTACCATGAATATCATTGTGATTTACACCTGAGAAGACAAAGGCCTGCATAATGAGCTGCATAATGAGCCATTCAGTCATCTGTGCCACTGAGAGGAAGGAGTTACAAGAAAGAATGCAAGAACAAAATAAATCTATATAATTTTATGTTTGTAGTTTATTTAGAATATATTTAATTATCCCACAACATAATTTAATATCCACTTGGGGGTGCAGTTAAACAGTTTATTAGAAACAATCAAAGCTGACTTTCAAACAAATTGTTTGGCATCCTTACTCCAGTCACACAATCCTTCAGAATCCTTTTAACAATCTTATTTTCTACAAAAAAAAACATTTATTGTTATTATTATCATTATTATTAATGTTGAAAAGAGCTGAGAATATTTTTCTGGGTTTTTAGGGGGAATAAATTGAAAGAAAAGCATGTTTTTACATTTGTGACAGTTATCTATTTGTTACATTTATATTATTTACATCAAGCTTTTGAATGGTATAGTATTGTATATTGTTATTGAAACTTCATAATGTTTCACTTGATTACTATACATTTAGTCAGGAATTATAGTTTGGAAAAAGTATTTGGAAAAAGTCTAACTAGTAAAATGTTTACACGTTATGTGAAAACTAGTACAAGTATATAAATAAATAAAAAGAGACTTACTCATGTTTATGATCTCTGCTGAATAAAGTGCTGCATTTTTTTTTTCTGAGGAAATCCATTTCTCAAATCCTCAACCACATGACATCTTTTTGGGGTGAATTATGTCTTATTCCTCTCATCGCGAAGCAAACAGTAAAATAAACACTTGAAGAACAGGCTCGCTGCTTTTTCTTCTGTTATGGGCGTATTCAAGCCGCGCGCTTCAGTTTGAATCTGAATAGTGCGTTCAGCGCGGGGGCGTGGTCACATTAGATATAATGAAGGGAGACTTGAAAAACAGACATCGCGTTGTTTTCATATGGATTACTTTATCACAGAATATCTGTTTTCGGCGGCTCTTGTTTAGTTTAAAAATAGACATGTCAAGCTTTCTATAGATATCTCCCCCATGTATTTTCGTTGAGTATTCACGGAGTTACAGTTCATTTTAATGACTTGTTTGTAAATGAAGATAAGCGCCGAGAAAGGCTGCAGACAGCACACCTTGTTTGTTATCTTTATTTTATAAGTGCACAAAGTTTTGTTGTTATTATGTCTGTATCCAAAAAAAAGTAGACCCTTTACAGATTCGATTGATGTATTGCTCTTATCTGTACGATTAAAACTGAAAGTGTAATTTAAGGTCTTTTCGGGGTTATCAGGAGAAAATGACTCAAAACGCGTATCCGCGTTAATCGACTCGAAAGGGTTAATTCCTAAGAGTTGATAAACCTGGTGCAGGGTGCGACTCATGAAATTTGGTCCTTGATCTGTTAGGACCTCCTTAGGTATGCCTACTTGAGTGAAGAATCTGAGAAGTGCAGTTGCTACCTGCTTAGCAGTGACTTCTCTGACAGGATAAGCCTCGGGATACCTAGTGGCATAGTCACAGATAACAAGAATGAACCTGTTCCCTGACTGGCTCCTTTCTAGTGGACCTATCACATCTACTCCAAAATTGCTCAAAAGGCATATCAATGACAGGTAACGGGTGCAGCGGTGCATAGGGAGGTTTATAACTAGTTGTGAGCTGACACTCGGGGCAAGACTTACAGTACTCTTTCACTTCAGTATACATCTTAGGCCAGTAAAACCTCTTAGAAACTCTCATAAGGGTCTTCATGAAACCTAAATGACCAGACCAGGGAATCGTGTGTCCGAGCTCAAGCACCTCCTTCCTGTATGCTTTAGGTACAACCAACTGAGTTCCTTCCTCCCTACTCTTCCTATAGTGAAGGCCCGCCTAGAGAACATATGTTTCTCCCAGGCCATGCAAGAGACAACCCTTTTCAGCTTGCTTAAAGAACTCCACCAGAGAGGGGTCTTCCTTTTGTAACTTAGCTAATTTGTTGGGTATAGTTACATCAGACTCGGTTAGTTCAGGTTCCCCTAAATCTAGATCAACATGGTCAGCGTTGTCAATAAGTCCCTTCACCTCCTCCCTACGCCTCGCTAACCTCTCTTCATCAGTGGGCTTAAGCTCTGCCTCTATGTCAGCAGTTGAAAAAGGCATCTCATTCAAAGCATTAATCTCTGTCTCCTGCCTTTTATGCTGGGTTTGGGCCCTTGTAACTACCCCACACCAAGTGCTGCTCTGCACTAGATCTGACAAAATAGGGACATCAGTACCCAACAAAATGGGGAAGGGGAGATTGGTGGCTACCCCCACACCCATCAGATAAGGCTGGTTGTGTATTTCAATATATACATCTGCTGTGGGTAACTCTGTTCTATCTCCATGTACACAGACAATGGAGACGGTTTCCTCCTCATTCCACATATCTCTAGGGATGTACTGAGACTGTACCAGCGTACGGGAGCAACCTGTGTCTATTAGGGCAGTGAGTGGTTTACCATTAAGCAAGACGGTTACAGTGGGCTCTGGGTTGTGGGCATGGGTGGGGGAATGATTAGGACGGGGCACCCAACAAAGACTGGTGGTTTTGGGCTTTTTCAAGGGGCAAAAAGGGCTAGTATGACCACGTTCTCCACAATTAAAACACACAACATCGGTCCTGTCAGAATGTTGTCCTACTTGTGGGGCCTTAGCAGTATAAGTCTTATTGTGGATGGGCTTCAGGATCTTGGCTGGACTAGTGGTATACGAGTTTAAACCAGCCCCAGTTCCTTCAGACTTACCCCTGCCAGGATGTATCATGCCTGCATATCGATAGTTGCCAGGGCCTTTCCGTGCTGCAATGTAGGCCTCCACATGTGTAGCAGCTTCTTTAGCAGTGAAGGGATTCCTTTCTTTGACCCAAGTCCTTATTTCCGGGTAGAGCACTCGCAAGTATTGCTCTAACACCAAAGTCTCCATAATGTCCTCCTTGTCGCAGCTGTCAAACTCTACCCATTTGCAGAACAGATCCTTGAGGCGTACATGAAGTTCTCTGGGAGTTTCCTCTACTGGAGTCTCACGCCCTCGGAATCTCAGTCTATAGGTTTCAGAGTTGATTTCATATTTTGACAAGATTGCCTGTTTGACCGCATTATAATCCTGCGTCAATATTGGATCCATAGAGACAAAAGCACTCCGTGCTTTACCAGTCAATAGCGGGATAAGGCGTATAGCCCAGTCCTCCTTTGGCCATTTTACAACTTCTGCAAGTCGTTCAAAGGTTGTGAGGTAATGCTCAATGTCGTCGTTGTCTTCCAGCCTTGTCATACGTAGCTCTTGGTCCATTACTCGAGCTGATTTACCCGAAGTAGACACACCAGCCCTGGTGTGTTCAAAGTCAAGCTGTATCTGGCTGACCTGATGCTGGAGGACCTTGTATTGTTGTTCCCGACGGGCCGTTTCTCTCTCTTGCCTGTCATCACGATCTCGCTGATATTCCATAAAGCTCTGGAACATCTTGGAAAGACTGGTGATGGCTGCTTCTCCTCCAGATGAAGTAACTTCAGCAGCAGACGAACTTCCACTTGCACCTTGTCCCAGATCTTGCTCATTGCCCTCCTCAGGCTGACCCCTCAGCTTTGGTGGCATCTCAATGAGCAAAAATAATCCAGCTTGTTTATGACCAGGGCTATCCCACTTCTGACACCAACTGTAAGTGATGGCCCAGTGGTCAGGGAGAATAATTTGAACAAGCGGGCAGAGGTTCAGTGGATCTCCAAACGGTGGTTTATTATAATGAGAGAAAAAAAAAATTACATGGAAAGATACAAACAAGACAAATCAAAACAAAAACTGCAACAATGTGCAAAAAGGCTACACCAATAATTCGCTCCAATTCGCAACAGTATCACACCTCAAGCCTTAAACAGACCAAAACTGGTTGATAGTCTCTACAGTTCCCTATTTATAAGGGCTAACTCCACCCTCAGCCTGTTCCAAATGAACAAGCAGGGAATACACATACAACACATTATATACCAAAAAATAAAAATAATAAAACACTAAACATATTCACAAATAACACTGTGTAAACCCATGGGTACTTAACCACCAACACACTAAACCAAAAAAAAGGAAATGAAAAGGGAAAAATTGCTTACCAGATATTCCCCCACCCCCATAAAAAAATTACCAATGGTTCAGTCCAATTAGCCAATGCTAATGCTACAAAAACATGTTTGAATCAAACGGACTGTTTGATGGTGCAGCATGGGATGAGACCAGTAGGCCAACAGCCAAAACAAAGTTTTTGGGGGTAATTCTTTCAAGAAATAAAAGGTAATTCTGATTGCAATTATACCTGGTTGTGAAGTTATTAAAGAAAATTAATCATTGAATTAAACAGAAAACAAAATGTATATCAGATTCATTTCAAATGGGGGAAACACATTACAACATCATTCTGATCTTAAAAGATGGTAAATGCCGGCATAATCAGATAGTGATGTGTGCATGTGTATCAAGTCCATGTAATTCATGTCCTGTCACCAAGCTTAACTTGTGACAGTAGGACATAGAGGAGAAACAATAACGTACAGTATGTGGAAAATAATGTTTTTATTTTAATTTATTTTTTACCACATAAACACATTTCATTACACCAAATACAAGAAAGCAACATCATATTACCCCTTTAAATCCCACTTAAGAGGGTCAAAAAGCGCTGTAAAGTTCAGCTAACTGCATTTGATGTTAACTCTAAAGCATTTTGTCACAGTGTCTGGGTTGTGTTCCCTGGGTATCCACTAGGTGTCCTCAGTTCCCACGGTGTCTATCATATTATCACTTCCTGTTCCCTTATTTGGTCACCTTCCTCCTTGTTTTAGTTAACTGATTGTTCCCCACCTGTCTCCTGTTTCCCCATTATCCTTCTGTGTATTTATACCCGGTCTGTCTGAATCTTTGTCACGGAGTCCTTGTCGTATGTATGATACCTCCCAGAGTCTGCTCTTCCCGTGTGTTCTTGTTTTGTTTTATGTTTTTGGATTTTCTGGTTTTGACCCTGCCTGGACTGTTTATGCTTTTTGGATTGCCCTCAATAAACCTTTTTACCTGCATTTGGATCTCTTCCGTGTTCCTTGTATCACCGTACGTGACAGAAGGACTCCGTCACGCAGAGATACAGCGGTATGTCGGTTGACGCTTCTTCCCCAGCCACCGAGCGGGAGAGAGGCGATCGCTTTGAGGGAACCCGCCTGGTCGTGTTTCGCGGGACCAGGGGAGGTCGCCGAGGAGGAGGTGGGCGAGAGGAAGCTCAGCATCGCTCTCCACCATGGCCCCCCTTCGACTCGGAGCTCACGTGGGAGGGACCAGAGCCGCCGTCTCACCAGGGCAGAAGAGGAAAGTCAGCGACACTGCCCAACCCAGTGACGCTGCGGTGCATAGCCACCAACCCCGCACCACGAAGCAAGATAGACGTCAGCCTCACCCCACAGTGCAAGATGGCTGCCAGCTCAGCACCAACGCCCAAGATGGCCACTGACACCTTTCTCGATTACTTCGAGAAGCTATCCAAGATCCTAGAAATTCCCAAGACGGTTCAGGTCATGGCTGCTGAGCCAGCACCTCAGCACAAGATGGCTGCCAACCCAGCGCCACAGCACAGGATGGCCGCCAGCCCAGTGCCACAGCACAAGATGGCCGCCAGCTCAGAGCCACAGCACAAGATGGCTGCCAGCCCAGCACCACAGCACAAGATGGCCGACTCAACGCCTGAGTCTCCAGACAAGGTGCCACCGACTCACCATCATAGAGGGCGGAGGAGGAGGAGGCAGGCGTCTACCATTCCTCAAAGCCCGGAGGACGTTCCCGAGCGGGCCGCTGTCGTCCAGGAGGACGTTCCCGAGCGGGCCGCTGCCGTCCAGGAGGACATTCCCGAGCGGGCCGCTGCCGTCCAGGAGGACGTTCGCGAGCAGGCCGCTGCCGTCCAGGAGGACGTTCCGGAGCGGGCCGCTGTCGTCTAGGAGGTCGTTCCCGAGTAGGCCGTCGCCGTCCCCGAGGTGGTGACCGATGCTGTTCCGGAGGCCGAGGCAGTGCCCGATGCTGAGGCAGTGTCCGTCGCTGTTCTGGAGGCCGAGGCGGTGCCCGATTCTGTTCCGGAGGCCGAGGCGGTGCCCGATGCTGTTCCGGAGGCCGAGGCGGTGCCCGATGCTGTTCCGGAGGCTGAGGTGGTGCCCGATACCGAGGCAGTGTCCGTTGCTGTTCCGGAGGCTGAGGCGGTGCCCGATGCTGTTCCGGAGGCCGGGGCGGTGCCCGAGGCCATTCCGGAGTCAAGTCAGATTCCTGTTGACCTTCCCAAGTCAAGTCAGGTGCCCTTTGACTTTCCAGAGTTGAGTCAGTTCCCGGTTGACCCTCTAGAGTCGAGTCAGGTGTTCATGGACCCTCCAGAGTCAGGGTTAGTCACCGTCGACCATCCAGAGTCGAGTCATGTTCCAGTTGTTCCTCTTGAGTCAAGTCAGATTCCTGTTGACCTTCCCGAGTCAAGTCAGGTGCCCGTTGACATTCCAGAGTCGAGTCAGTTTCCGGTTGACCCTCCAGAGTCGAATCAGATGGTCATGGACCTTCCTGAGTCAGGGTTAGTCACCGTTGACCATCCAGAGTCAGGGCTGGTTCCAGTGGACCCTCCAGAGTCAGGGCTAGTCACCGATGACCCTCCAGAGTCAGGGCTAGTCACCGATGACCCTCCAGAGTCAGGGCCAGTCACCAATGACCTTTCAGAGTCAGGGCCAGTCACCGATGACCTTTCAGAGTCAGGGCCAGTCACCGATGACCTTTCAGAGTCAGGGCCAGTCACCGCTGACCCTCCAGAGCCAGGGCCAGTCACCGATGACCCTCCAGAGCCAGGGCCAGTCACCGCTGACCCTCCAGAGCCAGGGCCAGTCACCGCTGACCCTCCAGAGCCAGGGCCAGTCACCGCTGACCCTCCAGAGCCAGGTCCAGTCACCGATGACCTTCCAGAGTCAGGGCCAGTCACCGATGACCTTCCAGAGTCAGGGCCAGTCACCGATGACCTTCCAGAGTCAGGGCCAGTCACCGGTGACCTTCCAGAGTCAGGGCCAGTCACCGGTGACCTTCCAGAGTCAGGGCTAGTCACCTGGGACCTTCCAGAGTCAGGGCTAGTCACCGGGGACCTTCCAGAGACAAGGCGGGTCACCGTTGAACTTTCAGAGTCAAGTCAAGTCACTGGGTGGCCTTCTGCTCCGCCCTGTTGGACTCCGGCATCGACCACAGGGGCGTGGTGGTCATCTGCTCCGCCCTGGGGGACTCTGGCGTCGACCACGAGGACGTGGTGGTCCTCTGCTCCGCCCTGGGGGCTTCCGCTCTTACCACACGGACATGGTGGTCTTCTGCTCCGCCCTGGGGGGCGCTCGCCCTGACTACACGGTTGTGGTGGTCTTCTGCTCCACCCTGGAGAACTCTGGCGTCGACCACAAGGATGTGGTGGTCTTCTGCTCTGCACTGGGGGGCTTCTTGTTGTTGTTTTTGCCTTTTGTTTTTGTGTTCACTTCTGTCCCTGTTCCTTTCTGTTAGTCTGGCCCTCCGTCCCTCCCCCTGAACCTCCTCCGGTCCTCCTCCCTCCTGGTCTCCCTGTTTTTGTGTTTACACTTCTGGTGTCTGTTCCCTATGTTTTTCTTTTCTGGCCCTCCATCCCTCCCCCTGAGCCTCCACCTGTCCGCCTCCCTCCTGGTCTCTGTTTTGTCTATCGTGGAGCGTCTGGAAGCCGCTCCCGTAGAGGGGGGGTTCTGTCACAGTGTCTGGGTTGTGTTCCCTTGGTGTCCACTAGGTGTCCTCAGTTCCCACGGTGTCTATCATATTATCACTCCCTGTTCCCTTATTTGGTCACCTTCCTCCTTGTTTTAGTTAATTGATTGTTCCCCACCTATCTCCTGTTTCCCCATTATCCTTCTGTGTATTTATACCCGGTCTGTCTGAATCTTTGTCACAGAGTCCTTGTCGTATGTATGATACCTCCCAGAATCTGCTCTTCCCGTGTATTCTTATTTTGTTTTATGTTTTTGGATTTTCTGGTTTTGACCCTGCCTGGACTGTTTATGCTTTTTGGATTGCCCTCAATAAACCTTTTTACCTGCATTTGGATCTCTTCCGTGTTCCTTGTATCACCGTACGTGACACATTTAACATACAATTAAGTACCCAAACACATTTTTATTTTACATGCAATTATATTATTTTAAATTATATTACTTCTGTAATTAGTACTATTCTCATAAGTGCTTTTTCACAAGGTTATTTATTAAAATATGCTGCAAACACTTTCTGATATCAGACAGATTACATTTAAACACTTAAACATGTGGCCGTTAATGATGTACTGTACCCATTAATGATGCATATTCGCTATTCAGAACTTGGCAGTACTCAAGAAAAAAAAAAGTGATTGTGGTTTTAAATCTTCCAAATGTGACATATGCAGTATTTCTCAATGTCACTTTGTACCTTACAAAGTAATTTTTTATATTTTTTTTCACATAATTGTGTCGGGTGCTTTTCCACATTTTACTGGGTTTTCATAGTTCTCAGCTGCATGTTGTACTTTCAAACCTTGACTACTTGAGTGGCACACTTCACTTCAGATTTTTTTTTTTTAATCTTTTATGTAATTTAAGCTCTGTAAAGAGGCTGTTATGAAAGGATGAGGCCATTATAGACTATATTGGGCTTCATAGTAAAGCTGCCGCGTGTTGTTCACATTCAGATGTGAAGAGGCACATTAAAGGCAAAGAGCAAGGGAAAAAAAATGCCATTGTTATTCATGGCACTCAAGACAAATATAATTTGCCCCCTTTATCTGTCTTTGTCATTGGTCTCTCATTATCTGACTAGACACTGTATTTAAACTATCCACTCTTTGTATGACTGTGTCATAGCTGTAAATTACAGATTTTTATGATGGTCATTATGTTTATTTCAGCTGCATTAACAGTGTATTACATTGCTAAAACAGCATGCTAGTATGAGCAGTCATTACCAGCTGAACATATGGCTGCTAATATGATTAATGAATGCTTCAAAAGAAATGGAATTTCTACATTTTTTTTTCTTTTTCTTTTTTTGATTAAAATTGAGAGAAACATATGCATTAATTTAAAAGTGGTGCCATTACACAACAACAATTAAGCATGTTTATAATAAATACATGCTTACCCTAGTTAAAAAAGTTAATATATTTACAATGCATTTATTTCATACTAAATTTAGTTCAAATCTATTAATATATATTCTTACATAATGCTTAAGGCTTACTGATGTTAAATATATATTAATAAAATTTGGAGTAATACTTGTGCACAATGCAGATTTTTTTATGTGTTACCGTTTTAATGTCACTAATATGATCTTTGATTTATATTGGTCTTCAAATGCAAGATATTTAAGGTGTACCTAAAGTTTACTTACAATAGTTCGACTTAAGAACAATCTCATATACTTAGTATATCTTTAGTTGGACTTTTGCACCATTAAAATGCATTAAGCACAGACTTTAAGTATACCAGTTTAGTGTAGCTACTAAAAGTAAAATTGCAGGGTATTTTATAATAAGTACATATATAATGTATTTGTAGTAGGTAGCATGATATAAATGTATTCCAATTACATTTTAGTATATTTATTTTTCCCTGGGGTACTTCACAACATTTTGCATTTTAACTATGCATTAAAGGGTTAGTTCACTCAAAAATTAAAATTAGCTTATAAATTACTCACCCTCAAGTCATCCTGGGTGTATATGTCTTTCTTCTTTCAGACGAATCCAATCAGAGTCCATTTAAAAAGATAAATATTTTGATATTATAAATATAAAAAAACTCAGCAGGTGTTGCATGCATCAGTCCAAAAGAAGTTAAATAAAAAGCGCCCATTCATTTAAAAAAAGTGTCTCACATGGCTTCAGGGGTTGAAAAAAGGCCAAAAATTCAAAATTTTATAATAACTTTAATCTAGCTTGCTCTCACAGATGTAAACAAAGCAGTTCCGGGGGAATAACATATGAGGTTGGCTTTGCGCACGTGCCGCTCAGAAGTGATGAACACGGAAGCGCAGGGGAGAGATCAAAATAAAACAACAGTCACTAATGTACAAAACAAGGATTTGTAAAGAAGAATGTTGGAGGATTTCGATATAAGCCAAGAGGACTTTTTTTTTAAATGTAAGAATACATTGCTTCCTTTGCTCCTGTTAACAAACGTTGGTTTTAATGAGACTCACTGGCGCTTGCTCAATGCCAACCTCATATGTCATCAACTGTTGGTGCAAGCTACATTAAAGTGATTATTAAGTTTTGAATATGTATATTTTTCTTACAAAAATGTACTGATTTGCCACAGGAGGCCTTTGTTCACCCCCCAGAGCTGTGTGAGACACTTTTTTATGGGTGGGCAGTTTTATTTAACGTCTTTTGGATTGATGCATGCAACACCCGCTGAGTGCCATGAAACAGTTTGAAAGATGAAAGACAATTTTTAATATAACTCTGACTGGATTCGTTTGAAAGAAGAAAGTCATATACACCTAGGATGACTTGACGGTGAGAGATCTATGGGCTAATTTAAAATTTTGGGTGAACTATTCCTTTAAGGTTGAATAAATCAATGAAGATATTTTAATAAAGCACCAATAAAGAGCTTTGTAATGTACTGGAAAAGAAAGACCAAACTTGTATGATACCTATTATACATGTTAAATAAACTATTATTCAGGATATTCATGACGATTTGCCTGGCAATTCAAAATCAAGCAATATAATGCAGTCACAATGAGCTTTTATTGAGACCATTAAGATCAAGATATAATTTTAATAGTGTCTTTGATTTAAACTTAATAAAAATGTTGTTGTGATGATTAGTTTGATTCATTTCTGTTATTCAGTTCAAACTGTCCATTTTCATGAAACGATTCATACTGTATGTCTAAATTAGCTTTTCATTTGTGTCAACAATGTCAAAAAAAATGTTCACCATCCCACCATGGCAGTTCCCTGTGTAGAAAAATAAATAAATAAAATAGTTCATCATATTTCTTTTTATAAGTAGTGCTCTGTTGGTGCATATAAATAGAAATTATTTAAAAGTTAATGTTTCTTTGGGTTCAACATGGTTTGATTATTTTTAACTAGATTTATACTTTTATCAATTCATTTTTTTTCTCAAAAACAATGAGCTTTTTGCTTCACAATATGTTGCTTCGTGGATTGGAGTCATGTGGATTACTTGTGGATTATTGTGTTGTTTTTTATCAGCTTTTTTGACATTCTGATGAAACCTATTCACTCCAGAAGATCCATTGGTGATGTGATGTGATGCTAAATTTGTCTAAATCTGTTCCCTTAACTGTTCTTTAATACCACTTTGCTGTTCATCAGAAACAACCTGTTTAGAGTTACAGTCCTAAAATACATGGCACCAGAGTAAAGACCCAAATCCCTCACAACGAGCTAAAAACATCCCTCCATCCTGTAAAAATCAATTTTCAGGTGTTGCATCGTCATGGTAACTGCTCTTAGTGACATTTGCCTCTCACTTTCTCTATTTTCTAATCCCCAAACTCTCTGAAATAGTTATGTAGTGTTTTTTTTGTTTGTTTGTTTTTTTTTTTTTTACACATATTGAATTGTGAATTCCTAATGCAACACTCTTTGTAAATGTGAAGAATATTAGAAGCAAAATAATTAATCAAATTATTATATAAGTACAAATATTTCAGTCTACTTTAGGCAGTGAGAACCTCTGGATTGACAGCCAGTTAGAAAGCAAATAATTCAATAAAAATAAAATAAAAACTTGAAACAAAGTTGAAAAATAAAATCTGAAGTTCATCCACCAAACCTCTGACCATCTTCACACAAAATACAAGCTTGTTTTCTGTATTTTTGCATTTAAAAATCATACTTGCAAATCACAAAAACATGCAAAACAAAACATGTTCCTAACAGGGTGCTCATTTACATATTAGACCACATCCATAGCTTGAGCGTGAAGGAGGGCGGTCAGGGACTTCAGCTCATTATCTAAACCACTTCATTACCCTTGAAAATCCAAATATTTAGATATGGGAACAGGTAAGTCACATCTGAACCACCTTAATTATTGTACTATAATACTACTATTGAGATGGTGACAGCAAAACAGATAATAGATGTTTACATTAATGCAAGCCGTTGAAACACTGAGACAACGCTTATTTGCATTGGGCTTTGGATTGCATTGTGTCTAGGCATGTGACTCTTTACAGCAAATTGACTGAATTTGCGATTCACTGGCTTCTGATTAGATTCACTTTGTTCTTTTTTTAAAGGATGTCTGAAAGAATAAAGAACAATGCCACGAATATGTCCACATGCACCATAGTATTGATTATGTCTGCAGGTTTAGTTTTGTTTAATGGTTTTTGTGTCAGCGATTCATAAGCCACAAGCTGCCGCAGAACACAATAAATTCATTTTTACAGAAGATTTCAGATTTACTGTTTGAAAAACTGGGGCTCGCTATTGGACACTGTGCTATTGTGAATGTCCCTGGGTTGTTTTTATCAAGAACAATGCAACGTTCCACTGGGCCTGCAACTTATTAATGCACCACATGCAATTTATTATATATGGTGACAGATCTCTTTTATTTGTATTGTATTCATTCTCTATTTTTAGTGAACGGAGCCTATTTTCTGTGGCATATTGTATTATTTTAGATGTGCAACTGCAGTGTTTCCAAGAAGGCAATAAGATGTTTTGTCTGGCCATTACAGTATATTTGCAACCTCATTTGTTTCTGAATATCATCATTGTAACAAAATTGAACAGCAGCTGATGAGCTGGAAGGAATTGTAATAATTCAAGCAAAAAGCCTGCACACTAATAGGCCTTCACTAGATCTGAGGAAGGAGTTTGTTTCACATTTTACAATAGATTTAATATTTGCGTTATGAATGGATGATCTTTTGGGTTTTGTCCTTGAAAATAGCGTGCACTCTTAAAAATAAAGGATCCAAAAGGGAGTGATGCCGCAGAAGAATCATTCGGTGTTTCTTAAGAAATTAAATAAATATAAAAATCTTAGAAAACATTTCTTATACTAACCCTTTTTTAACATTAAACATTTAGTTAAAAAAAATAAATAAAAAATATCTATCTATCTATCTATCTATATATATATAGATAGATATATTTAAATACATTTATTTCTGTTCCAAACACGCCAGGTTCCACCTCAACTCACTCACAGCGCATGCCCTCACCGGAATACTAATCACTTCCACCTGACCCTCATCACGACCCAATCACATCAGCACTATAAATACCACACACACGCACTCAGTCAGCATCCAGTCTAGTTCGCGACAAGGTTTTACCTGTATGCTAACTCTAAGGACTAACTCTACCTCTAACTCTACACTCACAGCTCAACCTGCATCCCGACACCAGCGAGCACTTCCGTCAACAATGCCAGCACTTCCTCACCTTCCGTTCACGCCAGTCCCTTTGCCAGGCCGGCGCCCTACTCTGGTTCGGCGGAGGAGTGCAGCGGATTCCTCCTTCAATGCTCGCTGGTCCTGGAGATGCAACCACACTAATTCCCCACCGAAAGATCCAAGGTAGCATTTGTAATTTCTCTACTGCAAGGTAAAGCACTATTGTGGGCAGATTCTATATGTACTCAAAATAACCCAGTTATCCAGTCTTATTCCAGCTTCATCGACCATTTCCGAGACGTTTTTGGCAGACCAGCTTGGGACTCGTCAATTGGTGAGAAGCTATATAATCTCAAACAGGGAAAATTGTCTGTCAATGAATATGCCCTTCAGTTTAGGACTCTAGCGGCCTCCAGTGGATGGAACGAACAGGCTTTACTGACTACCTATCATCAGGGATTGGAACCTCGAGTGCGGTTGCATCTCGCTGCATACAAGGACACCATCGGACTTGAACGGTTCATCCAGCTTTCCATCTGCTTCGCCACCCGTATGCAGTCGTGCTTAGAAGAGCACCAGGGCCAGGCGTATTCCACCTCGCCCCATGGTGAGTGCCATTCTCCCTTCAAAATACCAAATGAAACCACTCACCACTGTTGTGACACCTACTGCCGCTGACATCTCTCTTCCAGTTTCCGCCCTCCTTGATTCTGGGTAAGCCGGCAACTTCATCTCTGGCGCCCTCTGCCGTCAACTCAAACTCGCTACCAAGGCAACGCCGTCAGCCTACCAAGTCCACACAATAACCGGCAGGCCATTGAGTAGAAGATGTGTACGTCATAGTGTGGGTCCCATTTCCCTCCAAACCGGACTGCTCCACCACGAGGAGATCCATCTGCTGGTTCTGGAGGAATTCCCCGCTGACATCATTCTAGGGTGCCCGTGGTTGGAGCAGCACAATACTGTCATCTCCTGGAAACCGGGCGAAGTCCTGAAGTGGGGCGACGCCTGTTTCTCTGGTTGTCCAGTCCCAGCCAAACCTTCCCCTGCACCTCTCCCAGTTTATTCTACCTCAAAAAAAAACAATCCATTTCCATCCCTACCTGCTACGCCCCCTTCAGTGACGTCTTCTGCCCCAAATGGTCTTCCAAGCTGCCTCCACACCGGCCATGGGACTGTGCCATCGATCTGCTGTCGGGTGAACCAGTGCCTAAAGGAAGGATCTACCCCCTATCCATTCTGGAGGAGAAGGCCATGGAGGAATACACCAAGGAGGCCCTGGCCCAGAGTTACATTCGTCCATCTACCTCCCCTGATGCTTAGAGCTTCTTCTTTGTGGAAAAGAAGGATGGAGGCTTGAGACCCTGTATCGATTATCGGGCTCTCAACAACATAACCGTCAAATTCAGATACCCACTTCCCCTCGTCCCAGCTGCCTTGGAACATCTCCGTGGTGCCACTGTCTTCACCAAGTTGGACCTCTGCAGCGCCTATAACCTCATCCGGATACGAGAGGGGGACGAGTGGAAAACTGCCTTCATAACCCCTACTGGCCACTATGAGTATTGTGTGATGCAGTATGGACTTGTTAACGCCCCCTCTGTCTTCCAGGATTTTATTCACGAGGTGCTCCGGGAGTTCCTCCATAAGTTCATCCTCGTCTACATTGATGATATCCTCATATACTCCCAGAGCCTAGCGGAACATTGACGCCACGTTGCGGAGGTCCTGCAACGCCTGAGGGCCTTTCAGCTCTACCTCAAGGCCGAGAATTGCTCTTCCCATCAGCCCTCAGTGCAGTTCCTTGGGTACAACATCAGCAGCAGTGGCATCCGGATGGACGAGGGGAAGGTTAACCCTTTGGAGTCGATTAACGCGGATACGAGTTTTGAGTCATTTTCTCCTGATAACCCCGAAAAGAACTTAAATTACACTTTCAGTTTTAATCGTACAGATAAGAGCAATACATCAATCGAATATGTAAAGGGTCTACTTTTTTTGGATACAGACATAATAACAACAAAACTATGTGCACTTATAAAATAAAGATAACAAACAAGGTGTGCTGTCTGCAGCCTTTGTCTGCGCTGATCTTCATTTACAAACACGTCATTAAAATGAACTGTAACTCCGTGAATACTCAACGAAGAGACATGAGAGAGATACCTATGGAAAGCTTGACATGTCTACTTTTAAACTAAACAGAAAACTGAAAACAGATATTCTGTGATAAAGTAATCCATATGAAAACAACACGATGTCTGTTTTTCATGTCTCTCTTCATTATATCTAACCACGCCCCCTCGCTGAACGCGTTATTCAGATTCAAACTGAAGCTCGCGGCTTGAATATGCCCACACAGAAGAAAAAGCAGCGAGACTGTTCTTCAAGTTCTTTTATTTTACTGTTTGCTTCGCGATGAGAGAAATAAGACATAATTCACCCCAAAAAGATGTGATGTGGTTGAGGATTTGAGAAATGGATTTCCTCAGAAAAAAAAGAATGAAGCACTTTATTCAGCAGAGATCATAAACATGAGTAAGTCTCTTTTTATTTATTTATATACTTGTACTAGTTTTCACATAACGTGTAAACATTTTACTAGTTAGACTTTTTCCAAAGATTTTTTCCAAACTATAATTCCTGACTAAATATATAATCAAGTGAAACATTATGAAGTTTCAATAACAATATACAATACTATACCATTCAAAAGCTTGATGTAAATAATATAAATGAAACAAATTAATAACTGTAACAAATGTATAAACAATGCTGTTCTTTCAATTTATTCCCCTAAAAAACCTAAAAAATATTCTCAGCTCTTTTCAACATTAATAATAATAATAATAATGATATTAATAACAACAATAAATGTTTTTTTTGTAGAAAATTGTGTGACTGGAGTAATGATGCAAAAAAATTTGTTTGAAAGTCAGCTTTGATTGTTCCTGATAAACTGTTTAACTGCTCCCCCAAGTGGATATTAAAGTATGTAGTGGGATAATTAAATATATTCTAAATAAACTACAAACATAAAATTATATAAATTTATTTTGTTCTCACATTCTTTCTTGTAACTCTTCCCTCTCAGTGGCACAGATGACTTAGAGGCTCATTATGCAGGCCTTTGTCTTCTCAGGTGTAAATCACAATGATATTCATGATAGTTGACGCCTACTCGCATATGACTTTTACCAACAAAAAGTGTCTTAGAAAATTTAAATCAATATATTGTTTTCTGAGAGTGAGTAATCAAGATGATTTTCACATCATTTAGAAATTAAAATTGTAGTCTACAAGCTCCAGTTCTCAAAAATCCCGGGAACCATTGTTCTTTATGTGTTTTATGGCCTTATTCAAGTGATTTAACATTTTTAGCTTTTCACTAACCACGCATAACATTTTTTTTTCTCAAAAACACAATCATGTACATACATGCATTTCACATATTATTATAGCCCAGTTTGTGCTGATTACAGTGAGATTAGACTTTTCCCATTTAGATATTTATAAGAAACTGAAAAAAGCACAAATGTCAGGGCATGACAAAACTTCTCCAGGCCCCAAAAATACCCTTAGACTCCAGAGGGTTAATGCCATCAGAAATTGCTCTTAAAACTTCTACCACCATCAAAGAACTACAACGATTCCTTGGCTTTGCCAATTTCTATAGACAGTTCATCTAAAACTACAGTACCATCACCAGCCCTCTCACTAGTCTCCTCCGTAACAAACCAAAATCACTCTCCTGGACTCCTGCCGCCACAGAGGCCTTCCGCACCCTCAAAGAGGCCTTTACGACCGCTCCACTCCTGGTCCATCCTGACCCCGACCGACCCTTCGTCGTGGAAGTCGACGCCTCAACTACCGGAGTAGCAGCGGTCCTATCTCAGCAGCAGGGGAATCCCAGTCGCCTCCACCCACGCGCCTTCTCCCGGAGGCTCAACCCGGCGGAGGTAAACTATGACATCGGCAACCCTGGAAGAATGGAGGCATTGGATGGAGGGAGCCAAACACCCCTTTCTGTTTCTCATGGATCACAAAAATCTGGAGTATCTTCGAGTTGCCAAGAGGTTAAACCCGAGACAAGCCCGCTGGACACTATTCTTCACCCGCTTCCACTTTACCATCTCTTATCGGCCAGGGGTAAAGAACGTAAATGCTGACGCCCTGTCCCGGTGTCACGCCCCCAGAGAGAATCTCGAAGAACCCGAAACCATTCTCCCTGAAAAGGTCAACATTTGCCCCATTACCTGGTCCGCCGAGACCCTTCCTCCAACCGATCCTGCTACAAACACCCCGCCGGGTTGCCCACCAGGACATCAGTACATTTCCAGGACACGGCGCACTCCACTCATTCACTCCGCTCACACATCTCTTGGCACTGGTCACCCAGGGGTCAATGAAACCCTCTCGTTGCTTAAAGAATGCTTCTGGTGGCCCAACATGGCCTCGGATGTCAGAAGGTACGTGAACGGATGTACAGCTGTGCCATATCCAAGAGCCCACGCCATCTTTCATCAGGCAAGCTCCATCCTCTGCCCGTTCCCAATCGCCCGTGGTCACAACTAGGGGTGGATTTCATTACCGATCTTCCTCCTTCAGATAATAATATCTGCATTCGTGTCATAGTGGATAGATTTTCTAAATCATGTCGCCTTTTCCCCCTGAAAGGTCTGCCCACGACCATGGAAATGGCCGAGTTATTATTTAACCATGTCTTCAGGTACTTCGGCATCCCAGAGGATATCGTCTCAGACAGAGGTCCTCAGTTCATCTCCCGGGTATGGAAGGCTTTCCACTCACTCCTAGGTGTGGCCATCAGCCTGTCCTCCGGATACCAACCCCAGTCGAACGGGCAGACAGAGAGGAAGGTCCAGGAGATTGGACGCTTCAACCGTACCTTCTGTCATGACCACCAGAACTCCTGGAACCAGTTCCTAGGGTGGGCCGAGTACGCACAAAACTCCCTTCGACAACCTACCACCGGACTCACTCCATTCCAGTGCGTACTCGGCTACCAAGCTCCACTATTCCCCTGGTCAGGTGAACCCTCGGATGTCCCGGCCATCGACAACTGTTTCCGGGAGAGCGAGAGGGTCTGGGACACGGCACACCACCAACTCCAGCGGGCCTTACGCAGACGCAGAACGACAGCCGACCTTCGCCGATCCGAGGCCCCAACTTAGAAGGTTTGGCTATCCACCCAGAACATCCGCCTGCGACTGCCCTGCCGCAAGCTAAGTCCCAGATTCATTGGCCCATTCACCATCCTTCAGCAGATCAATCCGGTCATTTATACACTGCAATTATCTCCTGAGTACCACTTTCCATGTGTCTCTCCTGAAACCTCAACATCCCTCTGTCTCTCCTTCCACAGAACCTGGCGAAACCGAAGCCACCCCTCCACTCCTCCTAGAAGACGGTGCGGCCTATGAAGTTAGAGACATCCTGGACTCCCGGCGGCATGGTGGACAACTTGAATATCTAGTGGACTGGGAAAGATATGGTCCAGATGAACGTTCATGGGTCCCACGCAACAACATCTTGAATCCTAACTTAACACCTTCCACTCCAATTATCCTGACCAACCAGCTCCCAAGGGCTCCTCAGGAGTGGGCCGTGGGGAGGGGGGTACTGTTACAAACATGCCAGGTTCCACCTCCACTTACTCACAGCACATGCCCTCACCGGAATACTAATCACTTCCACCTGACCCTCATCACGACCCAATCATATCAGCACTATAAATACCACACACACGCACTCAGTCAGCGTCCGGTCTCGTTCGCGACAAGGTCTTACCTGTATGTTAACTCTAAGGACTAACTCTACCTCTACTTACCTCTCTCCAGTGATCCTCCGAAGATCCAAGTCTCCAACGTGCATGTGTGTGTGTGATACACCTCCCTCCTCTCACATCTTCATCCAGCTATCACGGATCCATTCATCACCACAATTCATCACTCTACCCAGCATTACCCGCTCCTCTGCTTGTGCCTTCAATAAAACTATCTTTCTATTACTCCTCAGCCTCCCGGGTATTCTGTATCAATTTCATACTAAGCATAGATCAAATGTATACACATTTACTTATCTCTCGAGATTTACTGATATAAAAATTGCAATTAAACTTTTCTTAATGTTAGGCTTAAAATGTTTTAATGTCACAGGATTGTATAATCTTTGAATAATATCAGTCTTTAAATGCAAGATATTTAAAGTGCACCTGAAGTATACTTGCAAAAGTTACACTTTAGCACAATCAAATATACTTCAGTATATTCAACCCGATCTCACGGCAATTCGTAAATTTTTCACGAGGTGGCTTATTCGTATTAAATTCATTCGATTTTTGCCAAATCGTACGTATTTTACGAGTTGCACAATTTGTATGAATTTGTCCGAATGACCTACACCTAACCCCGCCCCTAAACCTAACCGTCACTGGGGTTTAGACAAATTGTATAAAATCGTATGAGTGAGGTCGTACAATTTTTTACGAATAAGCCACCTTGTAAAATACGTACAAATTGGTTGTGAGATAGCGTTGGTATATTTTAGTTGGACGTCAGTACTACTTCTGCAAAATTAGTTTTAAAGAAGAGCAAAATTAATGCAAAATTAGTTCTTCCAATTTAGCAGACTTTGAGTATATCAGGTTAGGACACTCAAAGCAATTGCAGGGCATTCTTATAAAGTACATAGATATAAGTAGCAAACAATTAACTACATCATTTGCCTCAATAAACATCCAGTTAGCTTCTTATTAATAGTTAGTAAGGTAGTTGTTAAGTTTAGGTTTAGGATTAGTGATGCAGAATATGGTCATTCAGAATATGTGCTTTATAGGTACTAATAAACACCCAATATGTGAATAATAGTCATGAAACAAGCAACTAGTTAAAAGTGAGAATTGGTCCCTATACTAAAGTGTCACCAATCTTGATGTTGATGTTAGTATCACAATGCATTACACATACAGTGTGTAACTGTAATGAACAGTTGGCTATCTGTGTGTTTTTGTTCTGTTATCAGATTTCACACCTTTCTGTGGGATCGATTTGGTGCCATGTAGGTTAGGAGCACCGAGAACAGGACACCTAGAAGATGCTATCAGCGTAAAGTGGTTCTCTTGCAGGGTCTTTAATCAAGGTGCGAGGGGGGGGGGGGTAGTCAACCACGATTCCCTCATATATAGACCCTTGACCCTTGCATTACATTGCTGTCTTGCTGTACAAGCCAAGCGCAACTTCATCTATTATATTGGCTAAATTGGATTCTCTGAGGGTAATGAAGACAAAAGTGGTTGTCATCGCCTTGAACTGCTGACTAATTAATATGTGAGTACTTGGGGTGGTGGTAAATTAAATGTGTTTTTGTTTTTGTTGTTGTTATTTGACATTGAAGTAGTTGATTAATTTCAAAAATCAGTAAGAATGTGGGTATGGACATTATTAAATAGGAGTTAATAGAAGAAAGCAATGTGTCTTGTTTGAGAGAAACAGCTCTAATATAAATAGAAGGGCTGGTGGAGTCAGCTGTAGCATGAGGTTGTGCAGTGTCCTGTCTAATATGTCCATGCTGGCAGGGTCTGCGACCCATCTGTTTTAATGAAAAGCACACACGTATGGACACACACACACACACACACACACACACTTCTGTAAACGCCAAAGGTCAGATGAGTTTCTAGTGTGAAATATTTGCTCTCCACTGTGAGAAAATAGGGCTAATATTTGTCTGTCAGTTTTCACCTGTCAACTCAGTTGAGTGTGAACACAGACAAAGCCCTGAATAAATATTTGCTGATGATTGAAAACATGACCATAGATGTAAAAACTGGATGATTTTCCCAGTTGATTAGTAGTTTTAAGTGTTTGTAAGAGTTTGTATCCGATCCAACTTCTAACTAAAGATGTCAATCAGATGGAATTGATTAGTTCTAATTCTTTTAACAATCCAATTTATTACTCTTAAAGAATAAATATTTGTGTGTTTGTTTATATATTTTGGGGGGGGGGCTCATCAAGAGTCATTACAGTCTTTTATGCTTTATGCATTTTATGTTCTGTGGAAAATCAGTCAGTAGGATCAGATCACAGATCTGGACGGATGGATTTGTCGTAGAAAAAAAAAACACTAAAACAAATTAGAAACCACATACCCCTAGAGGAAAAAATTATGTCTTCGTTGTTCATATTCTCAAGGCATTAGTTGTTCACTGAGTTTGCAAAAAAAAAAAAAAACACCTGATTAGCACCATATCACGAAACATATCACTTTAGGAATTGTAAAGTTTGATAGTTGTAAAAATTTACTTCTTCCACTGCCTGAAGAGTCACTAGACTTGTTCAAAGTAAAAGAAAAAGGAATGATATAGCCTGCACAGAAGACTCATTCCAAAAATACTGTTAAATGGTGGCTTAGAGGCAGTACAGAGGTACTATTAAGAGTTCCACAGGTACAAATGGAAGCAAATGCTGAGTTGGAAAGGCCATTATCAGTGCATGAATTGTACTCTGCAGTACAAGGCATGGCTAATGGTCTTGCCCCAGGAATTGATGGGATCCCTATGGACTTTTATAAATCATTTTGAAGTGCAATAGGGGCAAACCTGCTGGCAGTACCCAATGTAAGCCTTGCTGAAGGGCAGCTACCACTGAACTGCAGGATGGCTGTTTTTACATTAATGCCAAAAAGGGAATCTAAGCAAAGCTGCAGACCTGTTGCTGTGCTCTGTGTTGATTCTAAGGCCATTTCCAAAGCTAAAATGAGCCACATCCCTGGTCATCTTCGGTCAAAGAATATGATGATTGTGTTCCCAAAAAAAGACATACAGGTTACAATATGTAGGTCAGTGCAAGACAGAATTTCTATTCCTTTAGTGTGTCTTCAAATTACAGAAGAACTTCATCCAGACCACATCAGCATGCAGATGAGTTAAAGTTAAAAAACAAGATGGCAGTAACAAAGTAATGGAATATTTTCATCAGTGAGAGTACATTGGGGTGAAGAAAAGCTTTGGCATACTGATAAATGAATGGGAAATTAAGGTTGTTTAAATTGGGAAAGCAGTGTGGGTACATTTAAGTAATGATTTTACTGTTAACCCCCCCCCCCCCCCCAAAAAAAATTTTTTTTTTTTTTTTATAAATAAATAAAATAAAAATTTGAGATGGATGGCAGGGTTATTATAGTGACTTGTTTGTCTTTCTGAGAAACACCATTATAAACAGCTTGGTTGGTTCAGCCCTGTGGTGCCTATTGGCAGTATTAGAACCTCCTGTGGATATTTCAAGGAAAGTGAAAACAGTGATTGTTGATTTTGGAGTTGATATTGGGTACCACTATACTGGGTTAGGTAGGGTAACATCTGAATTTAGGTTTTGCACTTTACAGGATAATATAGGGGTTCAAAAAGACAGACAGACCTAAAAGATATATTTGAGACATCTTTAAAAATAAAAAAAATATTTGAATGCTAAATGTTACGTTGCATTACATCTAAAAAGACTATCAATAATAATGTGACAAAGTTCCATATCCTCACTAGTAAGTCATGAGAACTCAAATGACTCCATGTCCTGGGAAAATCTTGGCTATATTTTTCTCTTTTGGTTTTTAAGAATTTGGTTTGTGGTACTTCTAACATATTATTACATAAATATGTTAAGTATTCTGTTGTGATATAAACAGAGTAAGCTGCAGTAGAAGTTCATTTAAGGTTGTGTAATAAGAAGCAGTCGCACACATCCATTCCCTTTAGTGTGTGAGCTTTAAAGCAAAAGACTGATGACCTTACTGCTGGGTTACTGCATATCTGCAGTTGTAAAACTGGATACAAAAAGCCAGTATAGCTGCCATCGTCGGCTTTATTTCATGTTTTATTTCTATTTCACTAATTCTGGATACTAAAAGATTGCTGTGTATACAATTGTAATGCTTCGCATTCCTCGTTATTTTCTCTGTCTGTCTTTCCGTTGATCAGTCATGCACGTGGCTGCCGTGTGCTCCAGAAATGCTGTCACCATGACGACATAATCAAACTATCTTCTGATTGAATCAGTCTCTCTCCCCCCGGTGATTAAATCTGCTCTGAGGGATCCACGTGTCTGACTGCTGGCTTCAGAAAGACTGCCATCTCCGGGTCTGAGACAACACCACATCCTTTAGAAAAAACTCTTTTTATTATATATATATATATATATATATATATATATATATATATATATATATATATATATATATATAGATAGATAGATAGATATATATATACATACAATGTTACAATTTAAGCACATTACTTTTTAATAATAAATAAATGAATAAATGTAATTTATTCAAAATTTTCATCAGCTGTTACTAAAGCCATTAGTGTCACGTGATCCTTCCGAAATCATTTTAATATGCTCTTTGGTGCTCAAGAAACATTTTTTAATTTTGTCAACGATTTTTTCAACATATATTTTCAACATATTTTTTGTGGAAACTGTAATGCATGACCATTTAAAAGTTTAGGGTAAGTAAGATTAATAATAATACTACATTTCATTCTACAATAATGAATTATTATTATTATTATTTATTTATTTATTTAAAATTTTTCTGAGGGAAAATATGAATATTAAGCAGCAAAATTGTTATTAATTAATTTTTGAGCGCAAAATCAGCATATTAAAATGTTTACTGAAGGACCCGGAGTAATCGCTGGATAAAACTGAGCTTTGCCATCACTGAAATAAATTATATTTTAAAATGTATTAAAATAGAAAACAGTCCTGTGGTAATAATTGTGAAATTGTAATAATATTCATAATAATACTGTTTTTATATTATTGATCAATGAAATGCGGCCTTGGCAAGCATAATAGTCTTCTTTCAAAAATATTACAAAATCATACTTATTCGAAACTTTTGACTAGAAGTGTAAGTGTATGAGGGTGTATTTAAGTAAGTGTGTGAGTGAATATAATAGTGAGAGTTGGCGCGGCAGATGGGGCAGCAGCAGGTGGTGTGGTGTGCTGGGACCTCTGCAGCCTTCATGAGTGCTCTGCTGTGATGCTGCCTGACAGCGCCGGGAATTCATGTGCCTGACAAAGACTTTCAATCCATTAGCAAACTCCCCCACAAAACACATACACACAATCACCCTTCATTAAAAACTGAGGCTCTAGACCTCCACAACCTCCGCAAGACAAACACTCCCTCACATTGACCGCTCTTCCAGATTAGCTTTCCGCTTGTAAGCACATTATCCAGGGGGTAGTAGATTGATGAATAGAATTTTCTCATTCAAATTAGACCAGACAAACAAGCGTGAGGTGTGTGTCTGTGCTGATAACACGTAGAATTTGAGCCAGAGATGAGCAGCCTCACCTGAGCTCACAGACAGGAAACATGGCTAATCTTTCTATTAGCTCATCTCAACACCGTAGCCAAAGGTTCATTTAGCCCATTACGTTCTGACTGACTGTCTTTGTTCCAGCACACAGTCTGAATTGGGAGGAAAACCATGCTGAAAAGATTAGGTTAGACATTTTGACCTTCCAACCTGGTTTATGTTGGTTAGTGCTGGTTTAGTGCATTTCTAGCTACAGAAGTTTATTATCAGCAACACTAAGCAGTTAGTGCATCATGTTAAAAAGACTGACAAAGGAAGTCTTGATGGTTATATAGACACTTGGTTGGAACACCATGCAAAACATGACTGATTTAAACTTGTATGTATTTGTGTATTTTTATTATTATTTTTTTTAATTATTGTATAGACTTGTATAGTACATAGACTATATATACTATACAATTATATATACGCTATAATATATTATATTATTGACTTCAAACAAATGACTAAACAAATTAACTTAAAAAAACCCATAATAATTTCATGTTTTGGTAAAGTTGAGTCTGTTTGACACATTTAGCATATTATTGTCGATTAAATTATTAGTAGTGGTAGTAGTAGAGCTGGTGGTGGTCTTATCATTATAATATATAATTATCATATTATATAAACATTTCATAAATAAATAAACTCAAATGAAATAATATGGTACAAAATATTAATTAAATGTAAAGGATATATATAAAAAAATACAGAAAACTAAATGTCATACTAAATAACTTTATTTTCTGACATAAGCCGTTATTTTCTGAAACTAAGCTGTTGCAATGAACAAGTGAATGTTTACATGCACGATCTTCATGTTTAATAGGCTGAACATACATAAGGTCATGTACATGTTTGAAATGGTGTTGTTTTACTGGGGAAAGGTCACAAAGGCTTTAGAAAAAAGTTGATTGACCTTTTTAGATTCCTTTATTGGAGTTTTGTCAGCTCATTTAGTGTGTGCATAAGCAGAACTTCATTTTGTTCATCTACAAGTAAACACCCAAAATCCACCCAGTAATTATTTAATATGTACTTTAATATGCATAGTAAATAATTAATAATAATAATAATAACAACAACAACAACAACAATAATAATAATAATAATAATAATAAAGATATCTGCACAAACTTAAGACAAAATACATTTACTGGAGAAGCAAATTAAAACTTATATAAAGTATGTATGCTTAATTATTTATTTATCTGATCCCATTTGGCACTCTGTTTAGATTTAAGCATTTAAACCTCATTATTTTATTATTTTTATGCTTACAAAATTGCCATTGGGGTATAAAATGTATTCTCTGAAAACAAGTCTTATGTAATAGCTTCTGCAATGTTGCTCCTCAAGTAAATTTAAGTTGTTTTGAATATGTTTAGATGCTTTTACTGGGAATAAATGAGGCTATCAGCAGATGCGATTCATTCTTAATGAATTTCCCCTTCTCGGGTGAATTTCTCAGAGACAGAGTGAGTATCAAATCAGCTCAGCTCCCTCGGAAATATAGAAAAATCTGAAATCAGTCTGGCTGCATGACTGACCATTGTGTGATACAATCCATCTAACTCTTATTTAACACTCTGCTTTATTTAATAAACTGGATTGCTGGACTGTGTCCATCTCTAATAAGCTTTTATAATCCACATACACACAGATAGGGACTGAATATCCACAGGATGTGATATCTCATGACCCCATATGGAGATGTATACAATGGACTGTGTTAGGGTAAATGACAAACCCATTAAACCAAGCAGGTTTTAGGGACGAACTCATGGAGTGAGGTGAAGCTTGAGATTGCTGTGATTTATGGAAATGAATCGACTTGTTCCTCCCAAACTATTGTACCTTTTGCCTCTTATTCTTAATGATTTTAAGACATTAAACATTAGTTTTCCAACCTAGGCATACTCTAAAAACATATCTATATACGATTAATTGCAATTTCTAGCTGAAATTACCACTAGTGGCAGTAAAACACTAAATGTTCACACTAATTCTGACTGCAAGGGAAGATTATCAATTAATAAAAGACTTACTGTCACACAGTTACTTGCACAACATTGTTATGACCTTAAATCTGTTTTACCATGGTATAATATTTGTAAAGTAATACATTTTGACATTTGTGTTACTAAATCAGCTCCAAAATGTATTTATTTATTTATTTATTGGAGGGGGGTATAGTAAACTTGCTCTGTAGCTCATCTGGTAGAGCATTGCGCTTGAAGTTCAATGCATGATGCAGAGTGCTTGAATCGAGTACGAGTCATGATAAAAGAACAAAAAGACAGAAGCAAGCTAAAATTGCATGATTGTTTCAGCAAGTGTGTTTCTATTTCATGTGAGCTTTTGTTAACGTTACTACCTACACAGAAAAAAAAAAAAAATCTTCCAAATAAAAATTTAGGGTAATGATTCACATCTATATTTTTTTAACTTTAGCCGCTGTAAAATAAATAACTTATCCTTAGGCCCTTATTTTTTAATTGGATGAATGAAACATTTTATTTATTTATTGTTTCAGTGTGCTACAGTAGGTTTAGGGTAGTGTAAGCAGTAAGTTACTTTAAAACATTAACCTTTTAGTGCCATTCAATAGATATTTCTTTTCCAAACTGCCACGATACATACAGCAACCATTCTAATGAAGTGTTGCCATTTGAAATGAAATGTTTGGGATAAAACTGAATGATTTTGCACCACTTACTGGATATAAATGTCACAAAATGTGCAAGAAGCAACAATGTGATGTCACCACTTTTTTCACACAAATCATACTTTTTCTATGTAAACAGTATTGCAAAATTTCATAACAAATGACTCACTAGTAAAATAGCTAAATTTTTCTCTTAGATCATATTGAAATTGGCAGATGAACAGACATACTTCCGATTCCATACAAATGAAACACATTAAAACAGTTTTTCTTATTCTCAGTGCCACTAGTCTTGTACAAAAAACAAAAACAAAACAATATATATATATATATATATATATATATTTATATATATTATATATTATATATATATCAGCATTAACGTGCTGCGTTAACGTGAGACTCTTATCGGGCTATAAAGAAAATATCCTGCACCTGAACGAACAAATACAAATCGCAGTTTGAACAAACAAAAAGATGTGAAAGAGCCCAATTCAGTACTGGCGGTTTTCTGGTCAGGGCTCACGCAGAGAAAGGCGTCTCAAAACACTTGAACATCGAATTTGCTTCTTTTTGCTCTTGTGCCGACAAATATATATAAAATATGTCAAAATAACCGACTTGGAAATTATGCTCGTACAAACTGTCAGTTATTTCTTAAGTGAAAGTAAACAGTTGAGGAAAAAAATAGGATGTGTATTATATTGGATGCGTTCATCATCTCTTAAAGTGACAGCGCCTAATTTAGCTACTGGCTGCTGTAATGTTAATCCAAGAAAATGAAAATGAAAATCATTCACTGCTCTTGACTGAATTACTTTGTAGTTTTAACAGTCAAACCAAAAATTATTCACACACCAGATATATTTTTTTGATATATATATAGCAAAACTGTAATAATGTGAGAAATGTTGAAGGTGTCTGAATAAATGTAGGTTTGATTGTATATTTCATTTTTACATTGAAGACTATCCAGTGCTATTTTCCATTTAATTATTTGGTTTCTGTACCTTGACACCTACAAACTTGAAAAAAACTTAAACATTGTGTAAATAGCACAAATAAATAAAAATAAACGAACATACAAATTAAACAATTTCAAACAGGGCCCACTGGTAAAAAAAAGAAAAAAATAATCTATGCCCACCTCTTATATACATATATACATTGTTCAAAGGTGGTCACATGTAAATTAACTTCAGTGAGATTTCAATTAAATTGCCAGAAGTTCTTGTTGAGTTATTCAGAGAGAGCGATGAGAGTGACATGATCTCTAGCCATGTACATTATTTTTACTTTATCATGAAAGATAACACAAAACGAAGCTAATTAGAGAACTGATGAGGGCAGAGAAAAAGGCCTTGCCCCGGGAGAGGGAATTCTCTCTCTCTCTCTCTCTCTCTCTCTCTCTCTCTCTCTCTCTCTCTCTCTCTCTCTCTCTCTCTCTCTCTCTCTTGCTAATTCACAGATAGATGCCACGTTCCACCCCTTTCAAATTAAAAACCTTCAAAAACTTAATAGCTATGCCTTGAGCAGTCATCCAGTCAGAGAGATAGCTGAGTGCATTAGGGCAGGCTAATTATTTTACTGTCACACTGGCCTTGTATTACTAATGAGAAGGGGGGAGGGGGGTCACAATCCAGCTCTGTGTATAACAGAGTTAATGTGACCCATCCATGATATTAAGTATGGATCAGAGAAGATTTTTTTTTTTTTAACAGTAAGCATATTTCTCACAGCTGCATAGCAGGAGGTACAGTGAGTCATCTAGCCCAGTTATTAAACATACACTCATTATTCCTTTTATTGACACTTTTAGCCTTATTTTTCCTTTTAATAACTACCTGATGTTACCTATGTATATATATATATATATATATATATATATATATATTAACATAACTTACATTAACATTTCTCACTTTTATTTAGTTCCACTTGGTGATTTAAAATATACTTTTTCTTCTGGTCTCAAATGGCATGCATATTAAGATTGTGATGGCTGAAAAGAAATAAAAGAAATATAATGATACTGATTTAAACTATTTTCACTTAGAAACCAAATTCATCATTTTTTCACAGTCTATGTTTGGTTCAGGCTCACTACAGCTTCACATGCTTATGCCCTTGCCTGCCATACATCCCCCTTCTGACAAATCACCTGCCAACTTGTTCTTTACATGCATGTTGGTGTTCTTCAGCTAAATCAATATGGACTTAATGAGTTTCAGAATCAGAAATAGTGCAGAGAAAAAAAGAGAGAGAAATGGGCTAGATGACACTTGTGTTGTGAGAGTGAAGAATTAAGGGACCCAAAAGCCCACCCCTGCATGCGAGCACACACACACACACACACACACACACACACACACACACACACACACAAATAGCAAACAGTGCTGTGTCATGCTTGACTGATTCTGCTACCTTGTTTTGTTGTTCTGTAGGACACTTGCAACCCTAGAGGAATGGACTTGGAAGTGGTATAGATAGATGAGCAGATGTCATAGATAGAGGGAAGAAGACAAGTGTGTATTTGATTAAAATTATTGGGCAGAAAATGATGAAGAATAAATGACTAATGTACATCTTCCATGTGGCTCTCCCTTCTCTCTGTTTATCATATTTTGAGCCGGTGCTGCATATCATATCTGATGAATGATGATAAAACAATATAAATACAGTTACTTCTGAAATTAACATAATGAATAAAAATGAATTAAATTAAGATTGAATGAAGTTTTTCAAGAAGAAAGGTTTTCAAATATAAATGGGAAATGTACATTGTCATTGTGAGGAATCAGGCGCGATTCTAGTGTGCTACTTGGATCTTAAACAGTGACTAAGAGTATTTTTTCCTGTGAGAGGTCACAAGTTTGAATGCTGCTCAAATGGCATTTATATATATATATATATATATATATATATAAATAACTTAAAATAGCATCTGTTTGTAGATGTGGTGCCACATTTAGGATTTTTATGATTAAATATTTCTCGTAAGCATAGATGATTTTTTAAATTTTAGTATTTTAGTTAGCTAGTTCATAATTAATCTAGCACAAGGTTAAATTAACATGCAATACTGCTGATTTGCCAGAAAACATTAGTTACTATATACTCTACCTAAAGGTAATAAATTAAAGAATTTTTTTTTTTTAATCTAAGTACAGTTATGTGAGTCTAGAATGTTTACGCTGCACTAAACTTTGACAAACAACACTCCAATCCACAAACAAACAGATGAGGAAGAGGAGGATGATGACGGTCGAGTGTATAACGTTAAAAATAGAAAGGTTTGTAGTTTAAGTTTCCACATTCATATTTTTACGAATGTAACAATGTAATTACTTTAAAGACGTTAGAGTGAAGAGGATTTGTTTGTACCTATATTATAATTCTATAGAAGAACATTATTTTCAAAAATCTCAGTGAACTAAATATATAAGATAGTTGCGTTGATTTTTACTATGACAATGTACTGCAGTCAAATTTATACTGTATGCATCAATATGTCTGAGATCATTTGCAGTAGCTGTGTCCTGTTTTTACAGTTGTAAGCAGACATATGTACAGGTGCTCACCACTACCAAAACACATGTAACTGACAACAATAAAACACAGAATCTCAGTTGTGTTGCATCTTTAGTTGCTTCTTGACTTAGCATGTAGAGACATAAAGGAATAACCCATCTTTATTATACTTCTCTGACTTGGTAGTTACAGTCGATGAGAAAGTAAGTTCAAGTACATGTCTAACAAAATGACCAACAGGAAGCTATGAATCTACTGAATGTGTATTTTTCAAGCATTTTATTTTGGCATTCACTGTTATTTTTCTGCACATTGATGACTAGTGACAAGTGTTTACTAATTTACTTAAAAGTATTATTAACCCATAATTCTGTCATTTGCTTTATTACATCACTTCCCCCTCTTTTTTTTTCCAAACCCCTAACTTTTGTTTTTCCGCAGAACTCAAAACAAGATACTTTGAAGGATGCTGGTAAACAAAACCAGCAGGTTTATCACCTGTAAATGACATAAAGGGAGTAAATTATTTACAATTCTGGGTAAACTATCCCTTTAATTAGGATGATACACACTTTGAATTTCAATCATACTGGACACAGCCACTTAATGTGCTAGAATTAAATGGTAAATAATAATAAGTAAATAGTCTTTCAAACAATATTTGCTTTAAAACAGTATATTCAATTTCATTTAGTTTGGTGCTTTCAGTTAGACCTTTAGTAATACTTGTGCATTATTTGATCTTTGCAGGTGCAGAAACGATAGCTCCCAAGCAAAGAACTCACGAGACTAAGATGTGGACATGCTGCACAATGAGCAACAACCAAGAACAGTATTCACTGATTACCTTTAAAATGATTCATACATAACACAGGTAATAATTATTTAAATGATTTTTCCAAGTACAAAATGTTTACTTCCAAATATTTGCCATTTACTATGTGTTTTTCAAAACACCTTTAAAAAAATTTGTTTTAACCTTTATTTAGTAAATGTTACAGTCCAAGTGTACATATAAATGTCTCATTCATTCAAGTAAATGCATCGGTAATTTTACAAAATGTGTTAAATATTTTATCTACACTTATTGTATAACTGCCATTTTTTATTTTATTTGTTTTGTAATTGTGTGGTTTTGTAAATAAATTGTTTTGTAAATCAATTTTCCTCATGCCAGCTTGGTCAAGCTAGTTATTTAATTAAAATTGATTTCATAATAATGAGATGTTTATAGATTTGTTATGTCATGTTATTTATGTATTATAATCTATATAATTTAAATAAAAGTAAAAGTTTCCGCTAGGTAATGTTATCATTTTTGAATGAAAGGTTCATGACCAATACAGTAGATACAGAAATTAAACTGGGCTAAGTCTGGTGAGTCCAGCTTGCATGAGGCAGTGTCTGCAAGTTACGGATGTCCCATCTGGTCTGGTTGATTCGGCCCAGAATCTGAGTGAGTACACATGCATCCAGGCCAGGTGTGGCAGATGGATTCGGGCCGATGGACAAGTGTCTAGCAGGTGAGAATTTAACTGAAAATGGCCTGAGTGTACGGAAAAGGGATTGTGTATAAGGTAGATGTAAATAGCCTATCAGCAAACGTCAAATTGGTGAATTTTCACTAGACTTTAGTGGAGTCAGCAGTTTGCTTGACTGTTAACAAGGATCTAATCCTAAAGTATCTATTTTTTTAATACCATTCATTTTCTTTGTTAGTGAAGTGCTATTTTGGTTTCCAATCAGCGAGGAGAGGCTACGCAACGTCCTAAAATGGTGGCCACAACAAAAAAGTCATGTGACTGAAACCCATGAATATTAAATTGAGAGCTTTGCCCACAAACTCAGCTCCGTCTTTACAATGACTGCATTACTGCTGTCGCTGCACCAGTCCATCTATAAGGCTCATGCTCCGACCTACCCTCACTCATGAACAAGATCCTAAAATACTTGATTCCATCCATTTTGGGAAACAAATCACTGAAGCAGGCAGACCACTGTTTTCTAGCTGAAAACCACAGCCTCAAATTTGGAGGTGCTGGCCTTCATTCCCATTGTTTCACCACCTGCAAACAGCCCAGGTAAAAGCTGAAGGCCAATGAGGCCATCAGGACAACATGATAGACAACTTAGTGCAGAGATGCCACCCTAAGGGCCCAAAAGCAGACACCCTCTGCCCCCTGGCTGCACCTTGAGATTGCAAACAAACTGCATTGTTCCTTCTCCAGCCAAGATTAGACAATCATTTTGATTTGCCTTTCAAGCACTCTAGCATTGGCTTTCTCATGCAGGCTGAGGAGCATGACCCCTCTCTAACTGGAACACAACCTCTGGTCCCATTTTTATTATTATTATTATTTATTTATTTATTTATTTTTATTATTATTATTATTATTTTTTTTTTTTATGGGAACCACCACATCCATCTGCCAATTGCTGGGTATTGTTACTGTATCTCCATGCTATGTTGAATGGGCATGTAAGCCAAGACAGACCAATTTCATCCAGTGCCTTCAGCATCGTAGAGCAAATCTCATACTCCCTTAGTGTCATACCACTCCAGATTTGTTGTTGTTTTTGATGTTTTTAACTACCTCAGTGACCTTTGCCAGGGAAATGTGCCAGAGTTCCTCTGAATCCTCCTGTCCTGGCCCTTCCAGAGAGGAACACTTCTCAAAGTGGTCCCTCTAGCCTGCCTATTCGTGTTGGCAGAATTGAAAAGCCCACGGGATAACCAAAGCTGAAACCCTCCACTATTCATTTACATTTACATTTACATTTAATCATTTAGCAGACACTTTTATCCAAAGCAACTTACAAATGAGAACAATAGAAGCAGTCAGGTCACCAAGAGAACAACAACAGTATACAAGTGCCATGACAAGTCTCAGTTAGTCTAGTATAGAACGCATAGCTAGGTTTTTTTTCTTTTTTTTTTTATAAATGAAAAGACAAGAAAAGGAAAAGTGCTGGTATTAGTTGGTTAAGTGCAGGCGAAAAAGATGAGTCTTTAGACGTTTCTTGACGTTTCTTGACGTTTCTTGGGGAAGTCGTGGCCTAATGGTTAGAGAGTCGGACTACCAATCGAAAGGTTGTGAGTTCGAGTCCCGGGCTGGCAGGAATTGTGGGTGGGGGGAGTGCATGTACAGTTCTCTCTCCACCTTCAATACCACGACTTAGGTGCCCTTGAGCAAGGCATTGAACCCCCAACTGCTCCCCGGGTGCTGCAGCATAAATGGCTGCCCACTGCTCCGGGTGTGTGCTCACAGTGTGTGTGTGTGTGTGTGTGTGTGTGTGTTCACTGCTCTGTGTGTGTGCGCATTTCGGATGGGTTAAATGCAGAGCACAAATTCTGAGTATGGGTCACCATACTTGGCTGAATGTCACGTCACAAAATGAGTAAAGACTGTACGAATTGAGATTGGGAGGTCATTCCACCAGCTGGGCACAGTCCAGGAAAAGGTCCGTGAGAGTGATTTTGAACTTCTTTGGGATGGCACCACAAGGCGTCGTTCACTTGCAGACCTCATAGCCTTTCCACCTGCAACACGATGTCACACTGAAGCAACCCTCTTGTTCACCAAGCTAAACCTCAAAACAGTGGTGTAGAGTCTGGTACTTGTGTGTATTCCCATACCCACTTGATGTCTCTCATCCTAAGGGACTCTAGAAAAGCAGAGAGTCCCACCCCTTACCAGGAGTTTGGTTCCAGAACCCAATCTCTGCATGGAAGTGAGGCCAGCTATATCCAGCTGGTAACAATTAACCTTCTGAACTAATTCTAGCTCCATCCCCACCGCAGAGGTCACCATTGGATTTGCCAAAAAAAAGCTAGTTTCCATAACCAAGTGTCAACTATAATAGCAAGGTCAGAGTGTTTCTCTGTCTAAAATTGAGACTACAGCCTGTGATGTTGTTAGTCTAACCACACATACTTTACAATGTCCTGATGTTTTCTCTGGTGACCATCAACCTGTAGGCTAAGACACACCCTCTCACACTTCTTAGTTTTATCTCTAAGTGCCTCACTGAAATGTATAGTATAATGTGTAATGCAGATTTTCATATTTGCATTCACCAAATATTTTCCTTTTCCTTGCAACCACGATGTGCGACAGAGTTCATTATATATTTTACAATGTGTGAAAGCATAAATTCATCATTCTCAAGGGGCTGTTAAAAAAACTGTCTATTAAAACAATATATTACACTGACCTTTTCCATAACAGAACATTCACGATTAACTTATGAGATATTTCATATAGGTCAGAATGTAACAGTTTTTAAAAGTCATCTAAATGTTTCAAAGCCAAGATCATGGGGGTCAGTATGAAACGTCGGATGTGATGTCATTTTTCAAAATACACACACACACACACACATTCACACAGTGCAGTCAAGGCCAATTATTCTTGTAAATTAGGACAACAAAAAGAGAATGCCAAACCTCTTAGGGAACATTTGCACACATAAACAAACCAATTTCATAGATTTTCATATACTCCGGAGACATAAATTTCAGACTGTCATCAAACACAATTAGATAATTGCATTACCAGCTCACCAGATCAAATCAATCATGCTCAGAGACTGAGACGGAAAAAAACAAAGAAGGAAAGACAAAGACAAGTGGTCTCTTCCCACTGCCTCACTGTCTACAGTCCACATAGGCAGATACCTTCTAAGGCGCCATGCTAACCAAAATGGAACCTCATTAGTGTCTGATTTGAAACACTAGCCAATAAGTCCATTAACGCTCACTTAACAAAACAATGCTCCTCACAGACACTCTAAAACACAACTGATTCCAACAGAGTGTTGCTAGGCTAACCACAACATCCTCCAATTAGCACAAACACATGCATGGAGCACACAGTTAGATATTTTTGTTCCAAAATATTGTGCTACCTTGTAAAATATCTTGATCTGGTCATATTCTAGGGCAAAAGTGTCATTCACAGAAAAGGCGATCCAATTTCACTGCAGTTAACACAATAATGAATATTCATTATGAAAGGAGACACAGCTTCTTTAAAATGTGTTTTTGCAGCATTGAACATTTTAGCCAGACTCAAACATGTTTGTTGAGCATTTGAATGCTGTGGCAAATCAGACGCTTTTAATTCAGAATCTGTCCAATATGGCAGAGTTTGTTTAGCGTGAGCTCTGAGCACTCGCAAATCATTTAACTATAACCAACAAAATATAAACACAATAAAATAAGATTTATTTATTTATTTAAACATGAGTTTTAAGTGAGGTGATATCAGCTTCACTGGTTATGAGGAAAGTGCTCTGTATTTGGTTTCTGTACACAACTTATATGCTATTCATAACTGCTTAACCAATTAATAATCTGAATAAAACTTTTTTTTCAAAAATTTACAGACTGAAACTGAAATGATAATGTCTAACATTGTGATAAAATCTTATCAAAATAGATCCATGCATTAAGTCTTGCAGTAAAAATGCAATAGACTTGTCATTCTGTTATCTGCAATGTGTTTTTTTGTTATTACTTTTTTTTTTTTTGAGTAGGTGTTTACATATTTGAACAATATTTTGAAACTATGTCTTTTAACATATTATTTACTTTTAATTGACTTTTTAGTAATAGCTTTAATAATTAACCAATTTATGAAATATTCATGTTTTCAATTTTTTTAAGTTAAATTAAATTAAAAACTGTGATTACACTGACCTTGTTTGTTGTGGATATGTAGTTATTTGTTTCTAAGTTACAAATTTCTGCCTACACAGAAGTTATTGCTGAACCAAGAAAATTGCCATTACATAGTCAATGCTTCAAATTTGTGTCAAAGTTCACCAAAATTATAACTAATGTGAATTTTGTTAAAGGAAATGTATTCCCTCGGAAGCCCATCAGTCTAAATTCTCAATTAAGTCAATTCCTATTTAAACTAATACATTTTGTTTGTGAACCGTACATTAAAAATTTAACTAAAATTATCCTGTTTATGAGGCAGCATATTTTGGTTGACTACTTTTTGGAAAAAAATATAAAATAAAATAGTCTGTATTTATGTTCTAAACTTGCCTATGGTGGCTAAAATGCAGTCTAGGTGGGCAGCTCAAGGGTACGGAAGAGAACAAAGGTGTGTGAGGCTGGAAATGTCAGCCCCAGTGAGTCATAGAAGGAAACAGGAAATAGGGATAATGTGAACAGAGGAGAAATGGAGAGACAAACAGAGAGGTAATGAGTATGTCAGAGATGAGGTCGAGCTGGATCGATATAGAACATTTCATATTCTCACCATTTGGAGTGCACAGTGTGTGTGCAGGTGGACATCCCCTCTTGACCTTAAAGTAATGCTATTCCGTCCCACTAAATGTCATCTTACTGATGGGGGTCAGTTGGGTATTACGAGCAAAGGACAGAGTGTGTGTGCCTGTCTCTTTGCAGAATGAACAATCCATTATGGTTGATTATTCAGAATGTATCTGTTGGCAAACAGGAAGTTGAAGTCCGCCCATAACCCAGCAGCATTACTCTCCTCCACACAGCTCAATCAAATACAGTCCCCAGGGAACACAGGGATGCAGTGTGTGTGAGAGAGTGTGTTCAGGGTGCCAGCCTTCACATTGTCTTGTTTTCTGTTTAATGCCAACAGTCATGAAAGGTAAACTGGGAATTCTTTAATTTATTGACTGCCTCAGACTTACAGGAACAACAACAAACATGTCCATTCATCAGATTATCATTAGATACATGAGATAGGTTAGGTCTGAAATCTAGAATGACATGAATAAAAAAGAAGGCCAATTATGGGAAATCAATTGCTTTGCTCTCTCCCTGGAGAAGAGCATGATGGGTAATGCATTAATGGATTATGACTGTCAGATAGAAGCAATGACGTCACCCAAGCTGTCATTTATTGAAGCTGGCAAATAGGATTTCTCCAAACACAGACGTCAGTGCTGAATACCATCTTCTATTTTGGGTCTCATCAGCTCAGTGATTTGAATACCCAGAACTGACATTAATTATTGATTAATGTGCAAAAAATATATATAACAGCCAGAGTAATGATTGCTTACAGTAATTGTCAGGTATGTATTAATTAAGAGCTGTGATTTTGTAAAATGCCCTATGACTTTGAATGAGAGTGAGATGAAGGAGAATCAGGAAATAAATTATGGCCATGTGCACATGTATAGGCTGAAAAAAGTTGATTACAATATGAAATTCAAGTATATATATATATATATATATATATATATATATATATATATATATATATATATATATATATATATATATATATATATATATATATATATATATATATATATATACATAAGATGGTCCCCTTCTGAGGAAAATAAATGTTTGTTATACCACATTTACTATTTTGGTTATACCACACAATTAAAGTATAGTTTTAACCCTAAATCAATCAATCAATTAATAAATTGATTGGGGTGGGTGCAGTTTAACTCATATTGTCACAGAAGAACAGGACCACTGTGAAACACCAGCCGGGAATGTTTCACCAGCACAGACTCAGAAATATCAGTCCAGCTACCTGCTGTTGCTATCTGCTTCCTGAACCCCTCGTTCCTTGTTCTTAAACTACTTGTGATTCACAGAGGAAACCACAGAGAATTCACAGATAGTGAAATATTTTCTAGGAGATCATACACCGATATCTCTGATTCTTGTTTTAGTTTTGTTCGCTCTGTCGAGTTTTTTTTAGTTTTTTCTGTTGTTTGTTGCTTATGTGTCTTCAATGTATTCAAAGACTACAGCTTAATTTCCCATGGACATCGCTTTCAAAACCCTGCCATGGAAAGACCTATCGATTCACTGTGTTGCTTCATGGCTTCACCACTCTCCCTAGAGCCAATCTCTGTGAGGGAAAACCACTGTGTGTGCTTGTGTGAGAGCTCCTCCAGTTTATAGATACAAAATGCTAATTTCTCCTTCCGTAGAGAGGGAGGAATACTAATAGATTCAGAAACGGTGGAAAATTAATGTTAGGCAGGAGAGTGCACATGATCAGGGGAACCGGTACAATAACCCTAAAGCAAGACACAGTTCTGGGAATTTTTGATCTCGTTTTATTTTTGAAAAACTTTTGGAGAGGAACTTTTAATGAAACATTTCACCCAAAAATGAAAGATTTACTCACCCTCGTAATGCCAAACCTGTGTGAATTTAATTCTGCTCTGGAACCCCAAAGGAGATGTGGGGCAGATTATTTTGAGTGGCTTTTTTCCATAGATTGAAAGCATGTAGAGACTACAGATAGTCAAGCTCCAAAACTCATAAAAGCACTGAAAATCCTAATAAAAGTAGTCTATATGACTCATGGACTATGTTTATGGCCCCTTGGAGCTAGCAGCACAAGCTGACCGCTAAAGCCACCAGGGCTTTTAGTAAATACAGTTCTAACTCACCACAAATCTGATTACTACAATTTCTAAAAGGGGAACATGCTGGCCCCACAGGAACTACTGTGCATGAAGTTGACCACTAGAACCCGTGGGCCTCTCTGTGCATAGTTTTAGGATCCTGAGTACATCTAGTACTTCTGGGCCCCTTTGTTTATATAGCTGCACAAAGTAAGCAATAGACTATAGAGCAGTTGTGGCCTAATGGTTTGATAGTTGGACTTGTAACCCAATAGGTCGCAGGTTCGAGTCTCAGGTCTGGCAGGGATTGTAGGTGGGGGGAGTGAATGACCTGCGCCCCCTTCCACCCCACATACTATGATTGAGGTGAGACCCTTGAGCAAGGCACCAAACCCAACTTCTCCATGAACGCCGCAGCATTGGTTGCCCACTGCTTTCGGTGTGTGTGTGTGTGTGTGTGTTCACTTCTCACTGCTGTAAGTGCTGGGTGGATGGGTGAAATGCAGAGCACAATTTCCAAGCATGGGTTACCATACTTGGCCACACACCATTTCCTTTCCCATAGTTCAAACTAGGGACCCTGACTGGTTCTGCACATTCACCATGAGCTGACCAGTGAGACACAAATATAGAAGGGTTCCCACATGCTTACCAGTCCCTTCAGTGCATCAAGTTTAAGCTAACCACTTGGGACCCCAGACCCCTCTGTAAATCCAGTTCAAGCTGACCACTAGGGCTCCTGGGCCCTTCTACATATTTAGCATAAGCTGAGGACTCAATCTCAGCACAAACAGAACAAGCCCACTACTAGGCCCCTTAAGCTTCTCAGTACATACAGGACAAATTAACCACTTGGGATCCTGTGCCCCTCTGTGCATATAGTTCAAGCTGATCACGAGGACCCCAGGGCCTTTTACTACTAGGAGCCCAGGCCCCTCTGTGCATAAAGTTAAAGCTGACCACCAAGACCCTGTGCCCCTTGAAACATACAGCAGAAGCAGACCCCTAAGTGTATACATTTTAAGGTCACAATAGGATCTCCAGCTACTTTTTTGTAGATGTTCAATTTTAGTCTTCCAAAATACTTTGGTGATATAAACATAAAACCTGGACCCATCGCATCTTGACATGACAAGTTTGAATAGCCAATTGATTTTTGGGTGAATATTCTTTTAAGGGGTAGTACATTTGCATACTGCCAGTAAAAGAGAGCTCTGCTGTCTGTGTCTGAGTGTGTGATCATTATCTAATTACCCTGCGCCAGCCTGATGAGCTCTCAGGTGAATTGTCTGTTTGGTGGAAAACCTCAATGAGCAGAAGGCTCAGGTCTGTGGGGGTACATGCCTCCCTGGGGCAGATATTTGTTTTGTGGGAGGTCAGTGATGCCACAATGTCCGTTTAAATTCAGAGACAGAGACTTGCCAGCTGTTTAAGACAAGTACTTGCTTTATCACACGTGTGATGTTCAGACATCTGACCTGCCTCTAGAAGAGCCCTATTAAACCCTCCTGTGATAACAAGCTCTTAGCTCTTTTTCGTTCTCTCCCCTTGCCATCTCACTGGTATGGTACAGACTCTGACCTTCTTCTGCTGCTAATTACCCTCTCCAAACATAAAGCCCCCTGTGACAAGCAGAAGGAAACCAAAGCAGTCATTCAACAAGTACCATTAAACTCTCCAACTTCTCTATACACTTTAAGAAGTATTTTCTTTCTTTCTTTCTTTCTTTCTTTCTTTCTTTCTTTCTTAGCAAAGGTTCATGCTGCAACATAAATACACAGAGAGAGAGAGAGAGAGAGAGAGAGAGAGAGATTTGTGACAGAACTTATGTAGAACTTAGAACTTAGAACTGGGCATATATATCATGAATTTATTTTGAATTAGGTATCTATTTCTTAGTCCTTTATTGTTTTGTATTTTGTTTTGTAGAATAAACCCATATTATATTTATTATATAATATATTGTATATATATATATATATATATACACACACACACACACATACACACCTACACACACAAATACTTGCTTTAACACACGTGTGATGTTCGGACATCTACAGTATATTGTATTTTTCTTAATACTTAGTTAAAACAATACATTTTTTTTTCATGAAACATTAATTTACATGTTTGTTCCACTCTGTTTTATAATAGATAGTACTGGTTTGTTTCTGGTGAGGAATATATTGCTAAGTCTAGATGGTAACCATCATTCTGCAGAACTCTCACAAGTTCAGAAACAAAAGTATTTGGCCAACCAGTATGGTCATTCTGGTGATGTTGGTGAAACAGCTAAAAAATGTTTGCCATGTGAATTCAAATATGGTTCATTTGGACAAGACAATGTTCTAGCAACATGTAATGTTGAAAATATTTGTGAGTCTTTCTGAAATTGCCTGGTATTTTGTTTCTATGATGATTTTTTTTTCAGCTCTCTCTGTACATCCAGTGTGTACACCCATCTATGCTCAAACTGTTCTCAATGTCCATTTTTTTTCCTCTTTTGAAAACGGTCATCAGGTAGCTTGTCATGGCAGAATGTTAAACAATACTTTTTTTCCCCCCTTCTCTTTTTTTATGTTAGATTGACCAAAGGGGTTTTGCTTTTTAATAATCTCTCTCTCTCTCTCTCTCTCTCTCTCTCTCTCTCTCTCTCTCTCTTTCAGTCTCATTCTCATCCTGTGTTTCATTCAGTCCTGCTGGGGACAGATTCTCCGGGTTACTGAATACAGTAGTGCTTGAGCATATTGTTCTGGTAACCCTGGGTGACTGTCATGGAGAGAAATGTCACAGTACTGTAACACAGTCCTCCTGTCAGTGTATACACAGCCAATATCACAGAACCCTGACAGAGCTCTATCTATCTATCTATCTATCTATCTATCTATCTATCTATCTATCTATCTATCTATCTATCTATCTATCTATCTATCTATCTATCTATCTGTCTATCTATCTATCTATCTACTACTATCGACTCTCTACCCACGAACAGTCCGTTTGACCTGTGTGTCTCTTGCATACTCAGTGTGATTCATATCTCTATAGTGCTGAATTATAAAACCTCACCTAAGGCACTTGTCTGTTTATATTTCTACAAAGTACTCATGGTTAAACAGCTGTGTTCCTCCTATCCACAGCTCTAAGCTGGTATTTATCTGACGACGATCTGTTCACATTTATACTGCTCAGATCTAGCAGGCACTGCATAAAAGTCCAGACAGAAATTTTTGATTTTGGGTAGTTTAGATGCTCAGAAGTTCTATGATAGTTGGTGACTTCTGTGTGGGCTTAAGGATAATGATTGTTTTATGATGCTAATGCATCAGTGATACAGCACTGCGACAGTTACCACAGTAAAAAGTTATCAATTAAACATATGCCTCATTAGCATATTTGAGGGCAATTTAGAACGGGAAGTGATAGATGAATAAACAGAACACACAAACACTCATGCCCAGATGTGTTTAAATCGTCTGAAGTTGGATGAGCAGTCTGCTCATATTCATTAGCACTCTTGGGAGTTTGTACTTGTTTCCTCATGCTTGATTAGTTTGAGGGATGGGCTGCAACCTAATTATCATACTGTCCATTACAGGATAAGATAAGTGTGCCCTAAATCAGTGCATTCAGAAGCGACGGCGGCGACAGAATGGAGAAAAAAACTTGGGAGAACCCAGGCTCAGTTGGGGGGCCAGTTCTCCTCTGACCGGACGAAACCAGTAGTTCAATTCCAGGCTGCAGCAAAGTCAGATTGTGCAGGAGAATCATCTGTTTCCTGTGGTCTTGTCCTGGTGGTCGTCTGAGACAAGGTCTTTACAGGGGATCTGTATCTGGGGCTCTAGTTGTCCTGGTCTCCGCTGTCTTTCAGGGCTGTAGAGGTCCTTTCTAGGTGCTGATCCACCATCTGGTCTGGATACACACTGGATCTGGGTGACTGCAGTGACCCTCTGATCTGGATACAGACTGGATCTGGTGGCTACGGTGACCTCGGAATAAGAGAGAAACAGACTAATATTAGCATAGATGCCATATTAGACATATTGCCATATTAGCGTCTTCTAATGATGTAGCAAGTACATTGGGTGTTATGGGAAGTGTTCCTGGTCCCGGTTTACCTAATTAATGCAGCCTAAAAATCATTTAACGGATTTTGTGGATTGAGATCTAAATAAACAAACAAAAAAAAAGTTATCCAACACCTGCTATCACCGATGAGTAAAAAAGAAGTAATTGCCCCTTTAGGTTTTTGTTGTTGTTGTTGTTGTTGTTGTTGTAATTGCTTTGGCGCAATTTTCACAAGAAATTGGTACATTTTTAAAACTCTTAGTACTTTTAATCACAAAAGATCATCAAAAGTGCACACATTTCAGCATATTTTCAATTGTGTTAGTACAATACACCAAATGTCCTTTTCAATACACAAAATAAGTGTTTCATCTATATAAATGTTTCATTCACAGTAACTGACTTTCATAAAGCTATTAATGCCAAACTTTTGATTTGCATCTCTAATCATTCAGTTTAATAGATTTGTCTCTCATTTAATTAAACTGATCTTAATGTTTAATCAATGAATAATTTATGTCAATAGATTTTCAACTTATCTGATTGTTGTCTGATAATTTGTAAGTGTGTTGTACTTTCTGGGTTTGCGAGTCTTCCGGGGACCGCTATGGTAGGCGTGACATCGTCATCAAAAAGTGTGCGCTGAGGCTATGAGCGGACCACCGCATGCCTCCCTTTTTTTTGGGGTGGGGGGTCAGTAGGCTTCAAAAGTAACATTGCACATGTGCAGGCTGTGTGAAGAAGCCTGTTGCTTGAACCTGTACAATCCGTCAATAAAACAATATAAAGACAGCTAGATGTGCAATAATTATGGGCAATTGTTTGTTCATATGTTTGTTGCGAAGCAGACCATAGTGTATGCTTTCGGTAGAATAAATACAAGTAGTCAGCATCAGCGCTGTCCGTGTCCAGATTGCCCATGCAGAAAGTATAACACAGGTTTTACAAGTTGCTGCAAGAGCTTTCAGTCAAGAAAGACCAATTACTATTTTTTTTTCACCTGATGATCACAATTAGATACCATATAAGTAGAACTGTGTGTGAGACTTTGCAATGTGCAAACATGGAGCAGGATAGACTTGTAGAGAGGAAACCTGCATCGAAGAGGTGGTGGTGCTCCTCCTGCTCCTCAACAGATAGGTGGACATGGGCCAAGACAAAGAGGTGGTGGTGGTGCTCCAGAACAAAAGAGGTGGTCTTCAGATAAATGTAGACACAAGACCATGCACCATCATCTCTAATGACGTTTGGGCCATTATTACTGATCATGTGGTTAACAGAGGTATGATAAATCGCATGCGATATTTAATGCGCATCTTGTCCGTAAAGCCGGTTCTGTAAATCAGCTGTGAATCTCAATCACCTGCATGATTTCACATGGAGCAGCATTAACTACACAGAGCCATTGTTCACTGACAAGCTGTGCAAAAACGCGATCACGATTTTGCGCAGCTTTTCAGTGAACAATGGTGATTTATCATGCAGCCCTAATCTATGCCTAAATTAATCTGCAGCAGTCAGGTACAGTCATGTGATACAAGTAGAAGCTCACAGAAAATTCCCAGATTACAGACGGTAACTATGAGTTCTACAAGGACATGAATCCTTTTTCCCCAAGTTGGAATCTTGTAATTATGGAAAATACAACATGGGATGAATGCACTTATAGACGGTTTCAACGGCAACAACATAAACAAACGTTACTCCGCATGTGTGCTTTTGTGGACCTAACTTAACTTCCGGTAGACTCCCAAATAGAATCAATAACAACAGCAAAGTCCCTCTAGAGTAGATATTTTTTGATAACAAACAAAATATGTTTGCTGCGTGGATCAGGCGAAAATGAAATGCAAATTCATTCTTTGCCAGCAGGAGATGTTTTAAAGCATAGACATAAAGCGCGAGAAATAGAGGTTTCCCCAGTAACAGTTGAAAACAAAGCAGAGCTCGTATGCTCACACGCTGCTTTATCAGGCATATAACATGCAAGTCTTCCTTCAGAAATACAGCGATATAAAAACACCTGTGCCTCGTTTTGATATTTAAACATATAAATGTAAGGAATTATTATTATTAAACGTGCAGTACATAACGTTACTCATGTTTATTCAACGAAGCCTTTTTGAAAATCGATCAGTTTTAAAATTGTGGTGAGTCTCCAAAAATAAATAAATGTATGGGAAACACATCCCGCGGCACAACCACCTGAGCCCAACTTCAGTCTACTCATCACCTTGACTTTAACTGCATTTGTAGAAGGCACCGCAGCAAGACCGATGTACACAACACAGACCGGAAGTTAACTTAGGTCCAGGCACGTGCGCCCGATGAAACCGTCTATACATACCTGGTTTACTGTAAAAATAGGTGGTGATGTGGGCGATGTCAGGCTTGTCATTGACAACTTTTCTGTGAAGAGCAAACATTAAAGTTACACTCTTAAAAAGGGTATCTGATTTAAGCGTTTACATTTAACTGTGCAGTGTACCTATCAATAAAGTGATCCTCCTCAGTTCAGGTCTCAGTTAACCCACATGACATACAGCTGATCTGGAGTTCTGCTGTGAGGTGGCATAAGTGTACATTTTAGTGCATAAAGTAATTAAAATGTCTGTACATGCCTGATCTGAACAACATTGTTTCATTCTTGTATAACTTCCATGTTTGAACATAGAGACAGGGTTTCACAGACCAGCTTGAACATGCATTTTAGTCTGAAACTTGTCTGTGAAACTGGGGGATAATGTTAATATAGTGTTAGCGGTGCTCTCTTTTCACAGTTATGGGTTACGCTTACAAAGCATCTATTCCATTTATTCTTCCTTCAAAAACAAGATAGTCGTTAAGAGAGCTCTGAACCTAGATAGAACAGAAGTATATTCAACCGTTTTTGTATTTATACCATTAATTAATTTAAAATTACTCTTTCAAACAACAGCCATGTCTATTAAATGTGGTCGTTAAATTATTGCACTCACCATATTAGCGCCACCATCATCTCTCTGCTGTATGTGTAAAATTAACTTACACTCTTCATAAACAACATCGAGTGAAAAGGGAAAAGATGAAAATAATCTCAGTCCATCTCACAGCGCTAAATCATCATCACCTGCTTTCAAATGGAGTGGTGTAGATCACTGACAAGCTACGCAATATCGCGTTCATTATCGCAGATGAATCGCCTTCGATAATGAACGCGATATTGCGTAGCTTGCCAGTGGTACGGCTCTGTCTATTAAGTGCCGCATTTGAGAGCAGGTGATGGCGATTTAGCGCTATTCACGGAACCAGATTAACTGAATAAATGTGCATGATCATATCGTTAGATATATCGCCTAGCCCTAGGTTCAAGAGCGATTTTCTCTGTTGCAGGCACGTGAGAAAACTAGTTAACTTAGCTAATGGATGATAAATGTCCCTTTGTTTAGACAAGCAAAACATTTTGCCTATCACAAACAGTCTCTCGAGGAAAAGAAAGCGCGGAAAAGGTAAATGGTGGAAAATAATGTCCTAACTTATCTGAAACAAAGTTTATACCTTCTCACCCACAGCTCCTTAAATTCAATCAGGATGTGATGAGGAGGCATGGTCATGATATAAACTAATTAATCTAACCTGATATTTTACACTCGTCAAAACAAATATGTCTTAATTGCTTAGTTGAGCTCTTAATGAAAAATATTTATATTTATCAATGTTTTTAAACTATAAACCTGATTACGAAAAAGTTGGGATGCTGTACAAATTGTGAATAAAAACAGAATGCAATGAAGTGGAAGTTTCAAATTTCAATATTTTTTTTCAGAATACAACATAGATGACATAAATCATTTAAATATCATTTTAAGGGAAAAATAAGTTGATTTTAAATTGCATGGCATCAACACATCTCAAAAACGTTGGGACAAGGCCATGTTTACCACTGTGTGGCATCCCCTCTTCTTTTTATAACAGTCTGCAAATGTTTTGGGACTGAGGAGACAAGTTGCTCAAGTTTAGGATTAGGAATGTCCCATTCTTGTCTACTAGTTGCTCAACTGTCTTAGGTCTTCTTTGTTGCATCTTCCTCTTTATGATGCGCCAAATATTTTATGGGTGAAAGATCTGGACTGGAGGCTGGCAATTTCAGTACCCGGGTCCTTCTTCTACGCAGCCATGATGTTGTAATTGATGCAGTATGTGGTCTGGTACTGTCATGTTGGAAAATACAAGGTCTTCCCTGAAAGAGACGACATCTGGATGGGAGCATATGTCGTATTAGAACTTGGATATACCTTTCAGCATTGATAGTGCTTTTCCAGATGTGTAAGCGGCCCATGCCACACGCACTCATGCAACCCCATACCATCAGAGATGCAGGCTTCTGAACTGAGTGCTGATAACAACTTGGGTTGTCCTTGTCCTCTTTAGTCCAGATGACATGGCGTTCCAGTTTTAAATCATCTGACCACAGAACAGTTTTCCACTTTGCCGCAGTCCATTTTAAATGAGCCTTGGCCCAGAGAAAACGCCTGCACTTCTGGATCATGTTTAGATATGGCTTCTTTTTTGACCTATACAATTTTTGCCGGCAACAGCGAATGGCATGGTGGATTGTGTTCACCGACAATGGTTTCTGGAAGTATTCCTGAGCCCATGTTGTGATTACCATTACAGTAGCATTCCTCTATGTAATGCAGTGTCGTCTAAGGGCCCGAAGATCTATTTTTCGCCGCAGCATTGGGGCATTTGGTGATCCTCTGACCATCTTTACTGTTACATTCTGAGAGACACTGCCTCTCTTAGAGGCTCTTTTATACCCAATCATGTTGCCATTTGACATAATAAGTAGCAAATTGGTCCTACAGCTGTTCTTTATATGTACATTTAACTTTTCCGGCCTCTTACTGCTACCTGTCCCAAATTTTTTGGAATGCCAAGCTCTCATGAAATCCAAAATGAGCCAATATTTGGCATGATTTTTCAAAATGTCTCACTTTCAACATTTGATATGTTATCTATATTATATCGTGGAAAAAATATAAGTTTATGAGATTTGTAAATTATTCCATTCCTTTTTCTACTCACAATTTTTACAGTGTCCCAACTTTTTTGGAATTGGGTTAGTAAAAAAATATTACTTGAAAAATAAAACAAATAATTGTAAATTAAATTGAAATTAAATTGAAAATATTTCTTCTCTACATGGAGGTGGAAGGAAGATTTTTATGTATTTTTTTTTGCTTGCATATTTAAATTACTTTTGCTGTGTTCTCTGATCACATTTTTATTTTGTGTTTATATATATAGGTTTTTTTTTATCGCTTTGGTACTAATTTCACAATTAAGGTGTACTTTTTCAAAACTCTCAGTACAAAAATCCAAACTGATCACACTTTTAACACAGCTTGTCGTTCTTTCAAAATCTAATGTAATGCTTTTATTCAGTTGCACATATTTTCAGTCTACATAATCACGGTTTCAAACACAAGATTATTGTAGTATATACTGTAATGACAACATATGGTTTAATCACTGTAACACAACAGTATGATCTTTTAATTTAGTCCTTTTAACAGTCAGTTCATTTAATAACAGACAATATAAGATATGTGTTTCAAATCAGCCTTAGTGTTAAAATTAGAAAACTACAGTACTGTGAAAGACAGATTACACAGTTGTCACATACCCAACTTTTACAGAATCTATAATTTACATAATATTTATCTTGTGTAATTAAGTGAAGGATTAATGAAGACATACTCAATCATTTGGGCAACTTTGTTTTTATTTTTCAGATAAAATAACATAGATTTACTTTCAATAATGAATTGTACACATTTAATTAAAACTAATTAACTGAATAATTAATAATAAGAAAAAAAAAATCACATAACATTTATTGCACACACATTACTTTAATTTGGATCAAGCCTGTCTTTATCATTTGGCCATAGATTCTTGTCCACATCACAATGAATGTCATCATAATGCACCTTGGAAAAAAACCTTTTGTCATGGCGAATCCATGCTTGACATTGGTCTACACTGATGTCATCACATGCCTCATCCATGGCCTGAAAGAGGGTGGCACGCTCAAGGGGTTGGTGATCATAGACCTTCCACCTCCATGCTGTAGGGTTGAGGAAAGGAGAATATGGAGGCAGGTAGAGGGTCATGAATCAGGGATGGGCCTGAAACCATGCTTGAACAACCTCTGCATGGTGGAAACTGACATTGTCCCACACAATTACATAGATGACCCCTTGACCTTGACAGGCCGGCTCAATTTCATTGAGAAACTCAATGACATGTGCAGCATTATAGGAGCCAAGTAATGGCCTACATCCTATGACAACATCTTCAGAGATAACGGCGCACATGGAGATGTTACCTCAACATTGTCCAGGCACTTGGACAGTGGCCCATTGGCCGATGATGTTCAGTCCACGGTGACGAGTTTTGGCTAGGATAAAGCTCACTTCATCAACAAATATGTACTTGGGAGGGTTCACATCAGCATCAAGCACCATCACCTGCTAAAAAATATATATTTGTGTTAATTCTTTTTTCAGTGTTGTTCCAGTATACATAAGAAGTAGGCGATGCATCAAATAGAATCAGTAATACAATACATAGTGTTGTACCTGAACATATTCAGCCCTCAGTTGTTTTACCCCGTCATTTTTTCTCTCAAAAGGCACCAGGTAAATGTACCTCACTGATTCCTAGTGCCTCCTCAAAAGGCAACCTATTGTTGCTAGGTTGATGGATGCCACATTGGCAAAAGTGTCATTATCCTCCTCAATTGCCTGCTTTTTTTCTGTCAGACATACATCATTCCTGGCTCTCACCATTTCCACCACTGCTCACTCCTGCTGGGCAGTCAGCACACAGCCACGGCCACCATTATGGGGTTTTCTGTCAATTCTAAGCATAGAACAGAGTATACTGTATTGACAAAGTTAAGTAAAGAGCATACTTTAAGAATACTGTAACATGTTTGATGAATTTACATGCATTACAGTTTACTGTAAATATAATGGTAAAGCATAGTATATATCCTCCACACTTACCGATTTTCTTGGTGAAAAGTTTGGATTATAGAATTTACAGTTTTAGATTTGGATCAACTAATCTGGCAGTCTCTGCCATAGTAAGGCCTCGGTTCACCACATGATCAATGATGATGGCCAGGACTTCATTAGATACAACAGTTCTGCCTCCCATTCTCTGATGACCGACCCTTTGACAGGCCCCATGCCCACCTCTCTAACCTCTCAGTTGGTGCCCATGCCCTCCTTTCTGACCTCTCTGTTTGTGCCCATTCCCTCTTCTCTGACCTCTTTGTTGGTGCCCATGCCCACCTCTCTGACCTCTCTGTTGGTGACCATGCTCTCCTCTCTGACCTCTCTGTTGGTTCCCATGACTTTACTACCGAGACTGGTTATCCAGTCGAGAAAAAGGTAGTTTGCGTCTCACCTGGCCATACAGCAGTGGGATGTGTTGACAATCCATTCAGTCTGCACTTCACACAGGGTGTGTAACGTGTGAGGGCTTACACTCTTCAGAGACAATCACGAAATATGACAGAGCTCGTCTTTTAAAGTGAAAAACACTGGAATTAATAATTTACTGAAAATGCAATCAAGTCCCTGTTCTCTCTGCAATCTCTGATGTAATCAGGCTGGTTTCCTTTATATTAGACTTACTGGATCATTGGACTGTAAGGGAAACAGGTCAATTTAGCTCAAAGGGAATCATTTAAGATTTTAAAGGGAATTTGAACAGAATCACTGTTTCAGGGCTGATCACTGAGATGCCCTGCGATTCAGTGAACGAGCCGTTTAACATCAAATCTGCATTGGATGTTAATATCCAAAGTATAGTGAAAACACTATCAATTAGCACAGTAACAAGATCGGCAGTTTAAGACATTAACTTGTAAGCACAAAACACAAGATACTTCTCTTTTCAATATGAATAAGGCTTTATTAGATAAATCTAAGACATATAAACTAATCTAACACACAAACGCACACACGCACACATTCACACAAGTTGCAGGAAGATCGAAAGTTAGGGAAAGGTGAGTTTAAGAGAATGGAAATGTGGAATCCCAAGTTTACAGCAATACGTTAAATTGCATAGACATGAACAACCATCAATCACTTAATTAACCCTCGCATTGAGTTCCTCAATGAGGTTAAAATTATATTAGATACGCCAGTCCAGTACAAATGTCTGAAGGTACATTGCCTGAGTAATGGTGTCCCTTTGTTGTCGCTGATTGGCTGGAAGTTCAGTAGTCATTGAAGTGACGTCTTGAGAAGCCCGTGGTTGTTGGGCGTTGGCTGAAGATGCAGAGAGTTGTGTGTAGCTGGCTGAAGTTGAAACTCGACGTTACAAAACTTAACTCAGAACACAAAACTCTCAAACGGAAAAGAAAAGAAGTAATGCAAGACTAGGTGGTGTTCCTTCTCATCGTGGCTAAGTAGCAGCAGGCGTGCAGGATGAAGCATGCTGGGACCGCGCTCAAAGAACAGTGATGACAAACAGCATGGCTAAAAGCTAAAGCTAAGAAGCAAAGCTAAAAGCTAAAAGCTGGCATGACTAGTAGCAAAAGCAAGGCTAGAACTAAAAGCAGACATGATTAATAGCAGAAGCATAGCTAGAGACTAAAAAGCATAGCTAGAGACTAAAAGCATGATTTTATGGTGTCCTGGGTATTTAAACTGGCCTGTTGGCCACACCTCAAAAGTTGTCTTGACCAATCAGATATAGTCTTGGCTCGGGGATATCATAAATCATATGTTTATCTTACCAAGCATGTGGTCCGAATTTTCCCGCTCTTGCAGGGTCTAATTTTGGACATGATTCCTATGACACAAAAATGATACATTTGACAAATTTTTGATTGTCTGGACTAATTCAAGCAAGCAGATTCGATTACATAGATACTAGACATGACTATGTATCCTTAAGCTATCCCATAGTTATTAAAAGACATACACAATAAGCGATTATAACATGATAGTCAAATGTGTGGGTTACACATAAATGAATATGGAGTGAAGCGATGGACTGATTCATTTATAAGTCTTTTTGAGTTCATTCTGGTCCATATATATGTACAAAAGACAGTTTATTTGCCATTCTCTTGACAAAGACTTCTGTGGAGACCAGAGGTTCAAAGCCCCCTTCCCCCTTAGGAATTTCAGTCTGGTTCTGTTAGGTGGGGGGTGGTCAATGGAAGTGTTTAACTCTCATGGGTTTACATGTAATGTCCAGCGTTGCATTTCCATTATGAACAACAAATTTGACACCAAATTTCTCTCCTTCGAATTGAAATTGTAAATAATTGTTCTTGTGGTGTTAATGTTGAAAGCTGTTCTGTGAAAGCTTTGGTTGGTTGGTTATCTTGCTTGGGACTTGTGGCACAGAATGTTTTATGACTTCCTGTTGCCTTACTGAGGAATTTAGCTTGTGTTTCAGCCACAGCCCTGATCGACTCTTTAATTTGTCTGGTTTGAGTCATTTCTGCTACAGGACTGAAATCTTTCCCGGAGTTTAGAAGCTTAAAATAATCTGATCGCAAGCAGAGATGCCATGTTTGGTTAAAGGGTTAGAATGGAAATTGTGCTTCAGCAATTTTGCGTTAATTGCATTAAATTATTTTAACTCGTTAAGGAATGTAAAACTGTGATGGTGGATAAAGGAAAGTCTGGAAGCAGATGCGAGTTAACAGTTTAATTAGAGATGAGTATGAATACACAAACAAACAATGATGCTGAGACGACGACACTCCGTGGTGGTGGTGAGGAGGTGAGGAATCCTGATGATGGCGGAGAGAAGGTGAGTAATCCGGATGATGACGGCATGTAGGCAGCAGGAGAGGATGGCACAGGAACTGCGGGGAATGGAGCCGAAGGTAAGTGTCCGTGGCTGAGTGAACGTGCGGAGAGTGGATGAGGTTCTGGGGAAAACACAGACATCCAACGCATACAACACTAAAGCCAGACGAACAGGGTAACCACAACAAACATGTAACAACGATCTCACAAACACAAGACGTGAGACAAGCCAATATATAGGAGATGAGTAATGAGTGGCAGCTGTTGCTGATGACAATTAACGGAGACGCCCACAAGCTAATCAGTTCAGACGCGAAACACACAGATTTCACCACAAAGTGCAAACACCCCGAGATCACGGTTACCAACCGTGACAGTACCCCCCCCCACTCTAAGAACTCCTCCTGGAGTTCCCAGAAGGGCCTAACTGCTGATTGTAGTCATCAATAAGGGAGTGATCCAATATGTCCCTAGCAGGTACCCAACTCCTCTCCTCCGGACCGTAACCTTCCCAGTCCACCAGATACTGGAATCCTCGTCCCCTCCGTCTCGAGTCCAGAATACGATTAACCGAATATGTCGGTTCCCCATCTACAAGCCGCGGCGGCGGGGGAACCGGAGTAGGCGGATTAATACGTGCATAAAACACGGGTTTAATTTTGGACACATGAAAGGCAGGGTGTATCCTCTTTTACGCAGGAGGTAGTTTAAGGCGGACTGTCACCGGACTAATGATTTTGGTGATAGTGAACAGGCCGATAAATTTGGGAGCTAATTTATTAGACACGGATCGCAGAGGAATGTTACTGGTAGAAAGCCACACTTTTTGACCCACGATGTAAACGGGAGGCTTTGACCGGTGGCGATCGGCCTTGGCCTTAGTGCGCTCCCTCACCTGGAGCAGAGTCTCACGTGCTCTGGTCCAGGTGCGGTGACACCTCTGGACAAACGCGTGAGCGGAGGGGACCGCGACTTCAGATTCCAGACTGGGAAAGTCTGGTGGCTGGTACCCTACACTACACTGAAATGGAGAGAGGCCCGTAGCTGACACTGGCAACGGATTGTGGGCGTACTCCACCATAGAGAGTTGTTGACTCCAGGAAGAAGGATTATTGGAGACCAAACATCGCAACGTCCTCTCTAAATCTTGGTTGGCTCGCTCAGATTGTCCGTTGCTTTGGGGATGATAATCCGAAGACAAGCTAACTGACGCTCCTAACAATTTGCAAAACTCTTTCCAAAATTTGGATAAAAACTGAGATCCCCTGTCCGAAACCACGTCTACCGGGAGGCCATGAAGCCAAGGAGACGTGATCTAGAACAGTGACCGCTGTCTCCTTGGCTGTCGGTAATTTGGGCAAGGGAATGAAATGTGCCACCTTCGAGAACCGGTCCACTACGTTCAAAACGACTGTCATGCCATCAGAGGGTGGGAGGGCAGTAACAAAATCTAGAGCGATGTGGGACCAGGGTCTCGAAGGGACAGACAGCGGTTGAAGAAGCCCATCAGGAGGTCGGTTAGATGACTTACCTCTGGCACAAACTGAGCAAGCCAAAACAAAATCGTGGACGTCGCAAGCCATACGTGGCCACCAGAATCGTCGTCTAACTAATCCATTAGTTCTACTTATCCCTGGGTGACAAGCCACATTAGAACAATGACCCCACTGGACAACTTCGAACCTTAACTCCTCCGGCACAAATAAACGGTTCGGTGGACAACCGGATGGAGGCGTTACCCCTTCTAAGGCCGTCTTGACCTTCGACTCAACCTCCCATACGAGTGCTGAGACCACTAATTTCTCAGGCAAAATACACTCGGGAGTCACCGGATGGGCGGAGGGATCAAAAAGACGTGATAAAGAGTTGGGTTTGACATTTTTGGAACCCGGGCGGTACGATAGGGTAAATTCAAAACGGCCGAAAAAAAGTGCCCACCGAGCCTGCCTGGAATTGAGTCTTTTGGCAGTTCTAATGTATTCTAAGTTCTTATGATCTGTCCAAACAATAAAGGGAACCCCTGAACCCTCCAACCAGTGACGCCATTCCTCGAATGCTAATTTGACCACCAACAACTCTCTATTGCCAATGTCATAATTACGTTCGGCAGGAGATAGTCGATGTGAGAAAAACGCGCAAGGATGTACCTTATCGTCCGAAGCAGCACGTTGGGACAACACTGCTCCTACCCCCACCTCTGACGCGTCGACCTCCACCACGAACTGCCGTGTGGGATCAGGGGCCACAAGGATGGGAGCCGAAACGAAGCGGTTCTTGAGGTTAGTGAACACAGCCTCAGCAGCATCCGACCACCTGAACGGAGTACTGGGAGGGGTCAAGGCTGTCAGAGGTGAGGCTAGTTGGCTGAAATTACGAATGAAACGTTGATAGAAATTGGCGAACCCCAGAAACCGCTGTAGGGCCTTACGGGAATCTGGTGATGGCCAATCTTTCACAGGCTTAACTTTGTCAGGGTCCATACGTATTCCCTCGGACGAAACGATATACCCTAGGAAGGGGAGAGACTGTGCATGGAATACGCATTTCTCCGCCTTGACAAAAAGCCCATTCTCAAGTAACCTCTGGAGCACTCTTCTGACGTGTTGAACGTGTTCCTGGAGAGATGAAGAAAAAATCTGTATGTCATCCAGGTAAACATATATAAACTGATCTACCATATCTCTCAACACGTCATTCACGAGTGCTTGGAAAACCCCGGGCGAGTCGGAGAGCCCGAACGGCATCACCAAGTACTCAAAGTGCCCTCTGGGGGTATTAAAGGCGGTTTTCTATTCATCCCCCTTCCTGATGCGGACCAAATGATAAGCATTGCGTAAATCCAATTTTGTGAATATGGATGCTCCCTGCAAACTCTCGAAAGCTGAAGACATGAGTGGTAAAGGATAGGTATTCTTAATAGTAATGTTGTTCAGCTCTCGGTAGTCAATGCAAGGTCGCAGAGAACCATCCTTCTTACCTACAAAAAAGAACCCCACCCCCCCGCTTGAGAAGAGGAAGGACGGATGAACCCAGAGGCTAAGGAATCAGAAATGTATTTCTCCATGGCCTGCCTCTCAAGAATAGAAAGAGAGTATAATTGCCCTTAGGCGGAGACTTACCTGACACTAAGTCTATAGCACAGTCGTAGGGATGATGCGGAGGAAGAGAAGCAGCACGGGACTTACTGAACACTTCCTTCAGGTCCAGATACTCAACGGGCACGTTTGGCAAAACCATGTTCTCCTTCTGAAAGACAGAAACAGGGACAACAGAACAAGCAGAAACCAGACAAGACTCATGACATCTTTCACTCCACAATGTGACAGTGTTAGAACCCCATTCCACTCATGGATTATGTTTGGACAACCAGGGGTGACCTAAAACAATGGGAGCAACAGGGGATTCCATGAGGAAAAAGGATATGGTTTCTTGATGGTTTCCAGACGTGATCAGTGTGATGGGTTCTGTATGGTGCGTTACGTGAGGCAGTTCCTGGCCGTTGAGTGCAGTGACATGGATGGGGAGAGACACAGGAATGTTCAAGTGATGTGCGAGTGAAGAATCAATGAAATTACCTTCGGCTCCGGAGTCCAGAAGGGCGTGACTTTCTTGATGTTGATTCTTCCACCGCAGTTTCACCGGAAGGAGGGTCGATGATGTAGATGAGGACTTCTCAGCGGAGATCCCACCCGATAGTAGCCTCAAGTTAACTACCCGGCTGGCTCTTTTAACCGGGCATGAGTCGATGTTATGATCAGAGCCTCCACAGTACAAACACAGTCCTTGAGACCTCCGCCGTTCCCTCTCCCTCCGGGACAGCCGAGCTCTACCCACCTGCATGGGCTCGTGGTCGTCGACAGAACCGACCGTGTTCTCTCAACTCAAGCGCCCCCTAACAGGAGAGATAGTAGATCTTGAAGGACTGGGTTGGCGGCCCAGGCGACTAATCCGTGTGTCAACTCGTAAAGCCAGTTCGATGAGTCCGTTGAGAGTGGGGGGCAGCTCGAGGAGGTAGATCTCTTGCTGAACATGGTCGGATAACCCATGCAGGAATCTATCCCACTGCGCCGCCTCGTTCCACTGGCACGCGTCCGCCAGGGTGCGGAACTCGATGGAGTAGTTTGTGACGGAGGAAGAACCTTGATGGAGTTCCGAGAGTCGTTGAGCGGCCTCCCTGCCGGTCGCGGCCTGGTCGAAGACTCTCCTCATTTCCTCAGAGAGGGCGTGGAACGAGGCACAACACGGGTGTTGGTTTTCCCACACCGCCATCCCCCATAAGGCAGCCTTGCCAGACAATAATGTGAGCGTAAACGCTACTTTAGACTCCTCAGTAGCGAAGGTGCGGGGCTGTAGGGTGAAATGTATTGAACACTTGGTTAGGAAAGTTCTGCAAAACGCTGGCTCACCCGCATAGTTCTCCGGCGCCGGAAGTCGCGGCTCTGGCCAGAAGTGGTCCTGGGGAATCTCCCGGGGGACGGACGGCGCAGGCGGTGCGATGGGCGCAGTGGGAGATTTGAGCTGATGGATCCTCTGGGTGAGCTCGGACACCTGTGCCACCAGCGCTCGGATAGCGCGTCCGGTGTTAGAGATGCTCTCCTGCTGCTGATCCATGCGTTGGCCACTGTTATGCATAAAATCCGTGAAGGTGTTGGTGCTCACTGCTTCCATCTGGTGAGATCGTTATGTGACGGTGGATAAAGGAAAGTATGGAAGCAGATGCGAGTTAACAGTTTAATTAGAAGAGATGAGTATGAATACACAAACAAACAATGATGCTGAGACGACGAGACTCCATGGTGGTGGTGAGGAGGTGAGGAATCCTGATGATGGCGGAGAGAAGGTGAGTAATCCGGATGATGACGGCGTGTAGGCAGCAGGAGAGGATGGCACAGGAACTGCGGGGAATGGAGCCGAAGGTAAGTGTCCGTGGCTGAGTGAACGTGCGGAGAGTGGATGAGGTTCTGGGGAAAACACAGACATTCAACGCATACAACACTAAAGCCAGACGAACAGGGTAACCACAACAAACATGTAACAACGATCTCACAAACACAAGATGTGAGACAAGCCAATATATAGGAGATGAGTAATGAGTGGCAGCTGTTGCTGATGACAATTAACGGAGACGCCCACAAGCTAATCAGTGCAGACGCGAAACACACAGATTTCACCACAAAGTGCAAACACCCCGAGATCACGGTTACCAACCGTGACAAAAACTTATCGCATTAACGTTGACAGCACTAAATAATATAATATAATATAATATAATATAATATAATATAATATAATATAATATAATATAATATAATATAATATAATATAATATAATATAATATAATATAATTGCCCGGTATTAGAAATATTGAAAACGTTTGCTACTACCACAGTTTGCTATGGGGCAATGCTATGCATATGCCATTATTGAATATAACCTCATCACTGTGCATGTAGTGTCTATTATTATAAAATGGCATTTATGCATTCAAGCACTTTTGTGTCAATAAATAAATAAATAAATAAATAAATAAATAAATAAATAAATAAATAAATAAATACATTTCTTGACAGTCAAGAAGGAGAGGTTTAAATTTGTTGCTGACAGTTCTTCCAGGTAATCCATCACACTGGAAACTGAAGGTCAAGTCAAGTGCAGTGTGTGCTACAGCACTCTATGCAGTGTGCTTTGTAATATACTGCACATTTGAGCAAACAGAATTGGTCATTAGGGAATTGTATGCTTACTAAAAAAAAAAAAATTCATAATAATAATTCTCACATATCACCTACATAGATACTGCATACCACTACCATTGCACATATAGTATGCCATTCTAAACATAGCTATAGTCTTTTTTATATATTGATTTTTATATATATATATAAATCAGATGACTGATCATTCATCATAGGTATGCAGGTCTGTTTATGTGTGAGCATGAATATCAATGTGAGATTAGGTGAGGTGAGACATAGGGTGTGTATGTGTGTGTGTAAGAGAGAGAGTCAGACAGAAAATTCAGCGTGAAGATGTAAAAATGGTGTGTGGAGCAGTTATCTGGGACACAGAAAGCTCTAGATGATCTCTGAATGCCACTCAGCACATTAAACACCACGGTAAGCGTCTGCTCTCCTGTCTGCACTCTCGCTCTCGTCTCCAGATGAGCTCGGAGTCAGGTTTGAGCTCTTCACCTTCAGATGTTTCTGATACACAAAGCTGCAGGGCTGACTGATATAAAGCTTCATTTGGTGCTCACAGGACTCCACCACCAGCCTGGAAAATGTGCCCTGAATTATTTAGTTGTCCTGTAATGCCTTTGTGACCCACACAGATCTCTTCTTCTCTCGTTCTCTCTCTCTCTGTCTTTTTTTTTTTTTTTTTCTCTCCAGAGGGTGACCCCGGCCTGGACTGGCATGAGCATCTGTGTGTGTGATTGGATGGGATTTTTGAGGTGTGTATGATGATAAATTTATCTCAGCCGTGCAGGCCTATGAATGACACAGGCTCACTGGATTAAATTCATCCACATTTATGAACTCCATATGAAATAATATCACTAAAGCTCCACTTTTTGGATCTCTTTGAGGTTTTTCATATTCCCTTCTGTAGATATGTATGACAGGAGTAAAATATGAGTGTGTCTGGGAGCTTTCTTTGAGGAGACCGTGTCTAAAGAAAAAAAAATATCTGACAATATAGCTAAAGAAAACTTACAAAATTTGTTAATAAAAATCTGATATAAAAAAATGAGTGACACCAGTGTCTTCTTTGCCTTTCTTGATCTCATTGCATTGCATTTGCATTGACAACTTTTTCAACAAAATGGTGGAGAACAAAATCTGAGAATCTATTTCAGATTTAATCCTTATGCTATGTTTGTTAATTAAAGCCTGAAAGCCTAGTTATCTAAAACACTATTAATGTCTATAACTATAAAGTTTTAGTAATTCTATAATAATAAAGAAGATAACAACACCAAGGAATGATATTGTTGGAATGATTTTCAGATTAAAAAAATAAATAAAAAATACAATGACAACCAACCTTCAAAAACCACTTGATGCAAAGGCACTGTTTGTTTAATTATTGATCGCAAGTTGCCTGTTTAAATATCAAACGGCACATAAATTACCATTAAATTAAAAAAAAATCCAAACGCAGAAAGATGAATTTGCCTGATTTCAGAAGACCACTCTGTGAACAGCTGTGTATCAGGATGTCTCTCTGTGGGGGTGTGGGCCGCAGACAGGGCTGAGGAAATGAGAACACTACCTGGGCCAGATCTCACCTGTGTCCGGACCTGACACCTCTCCACAGGACTCCCTGCCTTTCCTCCCACGTTCTGTCCATCCCGCTCTGCTGCGAGCCACACACACACATACACACCTTTTGCTCTCTGCTCTTGAGTGCATGGTCAGCACTTTATTATTTGGCAGCTAGATGTGATCAAGATCATCATGTCCTTCTGCTACTATAGTGTGTGTGTGTGTGTGTGTGTGTGTGTGTGTGTGTGTGTGTCTGTGTGTGTGTGTGTGTGTGTGTGTGTGCTAGTGTGAACTAAAGCCTATTTTTGTATGTCCTCAGCATATTAGCATTGCGAGCTCCATTACATTTAACACTTAATGAATGTGTATGTATAATACGTTCTAAAAGCCAATCACTGTGACTTTTAATACACATTTTAATGTCTAATATATTTTCTTATTACACAGCACTCTGGAATATATGACTGTGATTAGTGAATCATGACATTCTATGTTCAAATTTAATTATATAATGGCAGCTAATCTGTAAAACTGACCGTTGTCACATTGGTTGTGCAAGTTTAATGTCTCTCGTGTCACTTAGCGCTTTCTTTTTAAACACAAATCGATATATTATTTAATCCTTTATGTGTTTTATATAGTTTAAAAATTGCAATGAAAGTCAGTGGGCTCCATTGTAGGGATGTGTAACAGTTTTTTTTTTGTGTGTTTTCTTTTTTTTTCTGTGGAAAGTCTCTTTCTAGTGTGTTTGCATGTACAGTATTGTGTGAAAGTTATTGGATTATTTACTGGAGTTGAAGTGTTATTACATGTGATTTTATGTTAACACATATTTTTAAATCTTGTCAACACTTTAAAAACTTTGTATTTTAACACGTATTCCAGTGAAATGTCTCACCCATTAGACTAAAAAAAAAAAATAATAATAGTTTTAATAACTTTTAATATTTATTTAATGATACACTGAATTACTTTTTAATTATTATTTGTGTGTGTGTATGTGTGTTTGTGTGAAAACAACTGAACTGCTCTTAAACAAAAACACATCAATTTATCGACTTTTACAAAAAAAAAAAAAAAAACAGCCAAAAAAGATTATCAAAGTCAGTATATTTTTCAGTCAGTCAGATATTGTGTGTATGCATTAAATGTTTGCCTGCTGACACGTCAATCAGTAATTAACTCCACATGTTGTGTGGTTTGAAGAGGGCATGGGTCATCGAAGTGACAGCGGTAGCAGCTGGGGGCAGTGACAGCTCTGCATGGCAAGGGATTATGGGGAATGGGGTTCACGAGTGAGGTCAGTGATTGATGGCTAAATGCAGGTCCCGTAGGATGGCTGGACGGTTGCTACTGGATACTTGCGGTGTCTTGGCTCCAGGCAAGGACAGAAGGGTAGATCGAAAGGATTTACACACGGATCTCTTTCACACTGTCTCTCTATCTCTGTCTCTCACCTTCTGCTTTCCCCTGGCAACAGGCACAATCAATGACACTCATAGTATCAAACAATCATTTGTGTTTATTAGCATAGATGTTTTAACTTTTACTTTACACTGATTTTCAATGCAGCTAAAGTCAAACCCACCTATATAGTCTTTTGGATTTAAGTCACTGAATCATTCGCTCACTCAATTGATATAGTAAGGGAACACCACTGTGTGTTGCTCTGAGATGCACAACAGTTCTGCTGTGGCTTTGATCAGAACTATTTCCGCTTACGTAGCAAAATAAAGTCTAATACTGAGTCCAAAATATAACACGATGTTAACTTATATATCTAGGGTGACCATATGTGCCGTTCATACGGGACACGTCCTAGCCAGGATTGTAATATTGCCTAATATATCCAGATTTTGACTATTTGCACTGTGTAGGTTGATCGTTGTGTAACATTCATGAGAGCTATAAAGAGCAGAGCAGACGGCTCCTTATGCTTTCGAATCGCTTTCATGTGTTTGTTCGTTCATTTGACTTGAAGCATTGCGGCGCACTTTTTTTTTTGGATTTGTGTGCAGCTACGCTTCAAGTCAATCGAACGAACAAACACGTGCGCATATTTGCATCGTTTTAGGCAATATTAAAATCCTGTCCGGGACGTCGTTGACCGTATGAACGGCGCATATGGCCACCCTATATATATAACACTTGTGTTTATATCTTTCTGTTTTTGTTTATTTAGACGTGTGTTGATTACGTTCATGCATAATCATGATGTTGTTTACGCATGTTTTTACTCTTCTTCTTGGTATCAGCATATGAATATTTAAGCAGTCAGCTTAAACTTAGTGTGTTGTGAAGGGTAATTATGTGTTGAATCTCACTAATTAGAGGCGTCTGTCTTCACCTAATGAAGGATAACCTGTCACACATAAGAGATTAAGCAAGTTTAAAGGCAATGCACATCTTCATTTATGAGTGATTGAAATGCTAATTTTTTTGGCATCATATTGACCTGCTCCAGGAGAACTAGAGCAAACAATAATTGGACAAAAATTTTTATTGCACAGATGTGCAAAGATTTCACTCATTGTGTGAGCTGTTAGGATGAGGCTTCAAATACACTTTGCATGCATATTTAAATTAACAAATAGACATTTGTTGCTTTCTGAAGTGAAAATGTGTCAAAGTGCAATGCAGTATTTCCAAGGCTGCCACAAGAGGTTAGAACTAGAGCTGTAAACTTGTGGATAGAAGTATATTTTCTTGATAGTAAGACGTGGACGTGATCTTGCTGTTGGTTACAATAAGCAAGCTAACATGCACTACAATCTATATCTTCAATTCAAATTAAATATATATATATATATATATATATATAGTGTGTCCTCAAAAAGCGCCATTTTTGAAGAGTGAGCATGTGGATAAATGCCAACCCTGACAGCAAAGTATGATGTCGGGGGAACCTGTGATGAATCAAATAAGCAAAATTACAAAGAACAAAAAAACAATCAAGTAGCCATAAGCTGAAATATCCATTACAGCATTAAATATCAAATCAGTGAATTAGTTTTTACTCCACAACCTTCATGTGATGGACCATCCTGTATTATTAAACCAACGTGGTTATAATGACAGAGATGCAATGTTCAGGAAACAGTCATGACTTGCTAGTTAGTTTCTTCTACGATGCATGAAACATGGACAATAATTGCTTTTGGGAAATGCTGATACTGAGTAGTAGTAACTCTATCACTCTTGAGTACTGAGGTTAGTTGCTGCCTAATAGTGCCAAATGTATGTTAAACATGCACAATTTCAGACTTGCAAAGTGCTGGCCATGCATTTGAATCTGTTTGCATGCATGTACTTTTCTGTACAAAGTGACTGTAAACAGTGGCAGTCTTATTATACCATGTTTACAAAAGTCACTGGACCTGTGGTCTATTCATCTGGAGCAATCTGTAGGTAGTTAAATGCAAAAACAAAACCCCCCAAAAATAATTTTCCATGGCATTAACTCTGGAAAAAGCAGAGAGGATAAATGGATAAAGGAATAAATGCATTTACATTTACATTACATTAAGGGCTTTTAGCAGATGCTCTTATACAAACAATAGTGAGTGCTTTGTTATTTATTTAATTTATGTATTGTTTTATTGACTTATCAAAACCAAAGTATGTTGATAGCTTTGACTGAATAAAATATTAAGATACAGAGATTCCCTGTGCCTCTTTGTAGCAAGTACACAAGACATTTATGAGGTCACATAAATTCAAATATCCCATACTGAAATCACATATTTAAGCTATTTTGTTAATGATTCATGAAATACTAATCATTGTCATCTGAGATTCCAGTATGGAGATAATGGTTTGGATTTTTTTTTTTTAAGTAGTATAAAAGCACACCATGAGTTTGTTGTTTGCTTTTGGCATCTGATAGAGCATTTGGACCCAGAAATGGTGACATGTGACTTAGTCACTTGACAAGCGGATAGGCTTATTAAAACAAAAGCAAATAAATAAAGTCTGGTCCTTCTTTAAATTTTATGACAGCATTTTAAATAGGCTCTGTAAAAATTAAACCATTAATGCTGCATAAAACAGAATGTTAAAATATTAATATTAACAGCTATAAGTGGAGGGTTAATCTGTACTTCTGTCTGTCTGTGTTTCTCTCTTCCACTGGTGAGACTTTCTTCACTTTTAGAGGTGTTATTTCTCACTACTTGAGGACACTGTCTGACAAGCAGTGGATAGACACCCCCCCCCCCTTCCCCACACACACACAGACACACATAGACACACATAGAGAAAGAGCAATTTTAAGAATTGCTGCTATTTGAACAGGGATTAAGGTTTTTTTTTTTACTTTACAATCCTTGTCTAATGAGTATTCAGTCAGAACTATTTTACCAAATCATTTACTATAGTAATTAACTATAACAGATCCTTTGCTTGAATTTACAGGGGCGGAGATGACACTGATTGGCAAAATGAGTTTGATATACCAGAGGATTGCTTTTTTGCTTTGTTTAGATCTCATTGTCCGATGATGCCTTCACGTGGTATTAAAAAAAGTTCCTTCTTCCCTATTTTGAAGTTATGAATTTGTCACATTCAATCATTCTTTGTCAGTCACATGCTTTATTATGAGTGACTACACCAAAGCGCCATTTTGAAGGTATCGTTGCATTGAACAGTGAACTGAAAGTGTACAGAGCCGTGCAGTAAAGACTGATTAAATCATCATACTGGAGAAACAGATGCAAACCAAGTAAATACTGAGATAATCTCAGCAATTTTTTTTAGGAACTGTAATTTATATAATTTTTTACTGATGATTAACAATTAACACTGTCCGATCCATACTACCTGATGCAAAAAGTTGAATGCCGTTGGCATCGCTGCCTTCCATCTCGTTGGATATATGATTATCCTGCTTACAGTATAAAAAACGTATATTATTTACTTATATGTTCTACTTTTGTCTACCATTGATTTGCACACATAATTTGCACGATTATAGGTAGTTAGATCATGTGAGTCTCTACCATCAAACCGTACCCTGTTTGTTTACAACTTTCCGTACTTCATTTGACTAATAACAAGTACTGATAAGTACTAATAACAAGGAGACAATCAAAAACACAGTTATGAATATGGCATTATACATACTTTATTATTAATGTCTGTTTCAAAGTGCATAACAGAAGCATGATGAATCATCAACACACTGTTTTCTTAAATGGACATATGCATGTACTATAAAAGCTGAATAAATTAATAATAATAATAATAATAATATGATTTTATGCGTCTGCCAAACATTTCTGCATGGATTCTTAGATGATCTGTCAAATACTAAATAGTGCTTGTATGTAAAAGACATTTTGATACACTTTCACACTGAATGGTTTCTCTGTGAAAATCTCAAAACAGTCTATCATTGCTATTGTGTCCAAAGGACTCCACAAACTAGTGAGGCATAATGTTGTGCCTGTCACAGTTGTCTAAGACGGTGTTGTGCAGGCAGATCTAATCTGAGGTGCATAAGGTTAACATAAGTATTTAAAATGAAGGGAGAATTTTCCTTATGTCTGACATGAAAAGCAGCATAAGGCAATAAAAAAATAAAAAAACTTTACGGCAGGGATTCTCAACTAGCCCTCAGAGTACACTTCCTATAGAATTTAGCCCAAATCTCAATCAAACTCACCTGCTTGTAACTTTCTAATAATCGTAAAGATCTTGGTTAGCCTGTTCAGGAGTATTTTATTAGAATCGGATCTCAACTCTGCAGTAAAGTGGACCTCAAGGGCCAGCGTTGAGAACCCATGTAATAAAGGTTCCCAAGTTTGGCATACCTGTATAATGCTTTACTTTAGATCACTGAAAAATCAGACATCCTAAGTTTATGCAACAGCAGTCAGTTTTCTTCTGTGCACACACAAGTAAGTTACATTCAGGTAGTGACACTGAGTGTTGTCATGTGATGCTGACTATCTCCTCCAGCCTTCAGTGTGTAGCTGACCATCTCCTCCAAACTGGTGGGTCATCGTCTCAGCTGGTTGTTATGTGTTTTTCCTTAAGTGCTCCCACTTACTGTTTAGTCACACCTAGTCTAATTATATGAAATGAAAATGTACAAAAATGTAGTCAGTACTTTTTAAAATTGTAAGAAATAAAAAAGAGAAACATTAGAAATGTATTTTAGTGAAGTATTCAGATTAAATTCCACTTGAGTTAAGTACAAACCCCCAAAAACAATATTTAATTTCATTAACATTAGTGAAATAAAATAACTCTTTACATTAAATGATGCATAAAATGATTGCAAGACATCTCATGGTAATGTTACATGACCCGTTTCTGCTCACCCGCTCCCTGGTTTTCTGTTTAATAGCACTGATCCTAAATAACATGTGAATATAATGTTGGCTACTTCAGAAAACAGAAAATAAGCACATCTAGAAAATATCTTACCTTTATGAAAATGTCAAGGGTAAATGAACATAAACGAAGATATAGGCAAATATGATGATTTTGCTTATCACTGCTGCAATCCAGGCCATCCGACGCCTCTTGTTGTCTAGTCTTTTTTTCAACTGTGAGACCTAAAATATCTTTCTTCTGAGGTGAGTTTTTGACCTTTTCTGTCATGTAAAAAAAGGGTAATGCAAATACAGTCATTAACATTTTTTTTTTACAAAACACACTATATTATGTATTCCTATATAAATTACCCTTTTTTCGTAATAACATAATTTGGTAAAAGCTGAATTGACCTCTCCAAGTAGGACATGCTGATTATGTTAAAATAATTATTTAAAAATATGTAAAATGAAAATCATGTGCTGTGTATTTTTGTAGTTATTAGATTCTCATTTTGTCAGCCTAGAAACATTGTAACGTGGGAGGTGTGACAACAGAGTTGAGGATCCAAATGCAGCTTTTATTTAACAGGAGCGTGGTTGAAACAGGCAAGGTCAAACACCAGCAAACAGGTAAAATCCAGCGCGAGACAAGAGTAATCCGATAAACAGTCCAAGGTCAAAAACAAGAATGCAAGGCCAGGCAAGGAAACACTTCCCCCCAAACTATGAGCGGCTTCCAGACGCTCCAAACAGAATTAATAGACCAACTCTTAGCCCACGGTGGAGTTAATGGAGGAAGGAACCATGAAGGGTGTGAAACTGGAGGCATCAGGGGTCTGACTGATGGAGATGGAGCCGGTGGAAAGGGGAGCCCAAGGCAAAGATAGAGAGCTGAAGAGCCAGGGTGACACTTAGGTATCATAGGACCATGGTGGAGCCGACGGCTCTGGCGACTGAGGTTAAGGAGGGGTCCTGGGAGGCCGCGGTGGAGTCGGAGTGATCGAATACCAAGGAGGAGCCGGAGGGGGAAAGGAGCCCAACGGAACCAGAGAGACGAGGCGAAGCCGGAGGAGTGTAGTTCAAGGTGAGGGAGGGTTGACAATTGACCAAGGTGGAGTCGAAGGGATGAGGGAGCCTGGTGGAGCCAGTGAACTGATGGACCACAGTGGAAATAAGGGAGCTTTCAGCCAGGGTGACACCATTTGGTTGACAGACCAAAGTGGAGTCCAGGTCTCGAAGGCAGGAGATGGAGATCTGGGATCCTCCAACTCTGGTGCAGCTGGAGGTTGACTGTCCCGAGACGAATCCTGACCACTTACCACCATTATAGGATGACCTGAGGGACAGACAGAAAATAGCGGTGACAGAAAAAATAACATGACAGGCAGAGAAATCGAAGAAGAGGGAGGCTCGTCGGGACCTTTTTAGAAAACAGCTTAGGGTTAGTCTCTGGGATAGGAAACACAGAGAGTATTCAGTGTTCACAGAGTTCATAATTGGCATCCTTGGCCATGGCTAGGCAGACAGAGAGTTCACAGACTGCCTCCATAACCGTGACAGGACAGGCAGAGAGCTGATAAATAGATACCAGTGACATCTCTGGAGGTTCTGCAGTGGTTGCCGCCATGAATTGTCTCTGGACGATCAGCTGCGATGTGATGAGGCTCTGATGTCACTGCCATTACAGGCACAGACACAATGTCGCATTTCTCCTCCGTGACACCCACAGTGAATGCCGATCTGCTTAATTTAATATACTGCTCTAATGTCCAGTTAGGTTCATGTAGTTGCATTAGGGAGCTGAGAGGTTCATAAAGCCCTCCTCGAAAAAAAAATATAATTAGAAATATCTTGTCAAATGAAGTTAAATAGGTCAGTTCAATAAAATCTGAAACATAGTCTTCAGTAGGTCACTCACCTTGACAGAGCCCAATTATCTTGGCTGCTGGATTCATGGCTGGCCTAGAACTAAAAAACAAAAAAATGCTTGGGTGTGACTGATTATTCTGTAACGTGGGAGGCGTGACAACAGAGTTGAGGATCCAAATGCAGCTTTTATTTAACAAGAGCGTGGTCCAAAAAGGCAAGTTCAAACACCAGCAAACAGGTACCATCCTGGGTGCGACAAAAGAGTAATCCAATAAACAGTCCAAGGTCAAAAAACAAGAAGGCAAGGCAAGGAAACATGGAGACAGGTACAGGATACAGGCTAAACAATAATCAGCTGTTTATGTGTGGATGAGTGCAACCTTTAGAGTGTCACTGATGGGAACCAGGTGTGGTGTGATAATGAGTGCCATATTTAGCTCTGCACCACAATCAGACACATTCACAAGGGAAATGGCAATAACTGAAATGAAGCACGGACAGTCTTATGAAAAACACTTTAGTTGTAAAGTAAGGGACCATTATAAGCCATAAGCTGCTTACATCCCAACTAGTTCCACCAAACTAGCAGCATGATTCTTGCCTATTGCCACAAATACAAGTATGACTGCAGTCTTCCATGTGGGAGCTACACATTAATGCAAGAAACCCAATCAGCTCTGGATGCTAATGTGCCACCAGCTGCTCCCCTTTTGGCATAATGGATTGGATTTGGGAAAACGATCCAATAGTATTTTGGTAATTTGTCAATTAGCTGACAGTGTTTGCACTAATTACATGGATGGTCCCTCTAGAGCAGCCTGGGGTTAAGTGTCCTACTCAAGGACACAGTGATGAGATGGTTTCTTGGTATATCAGTTCCGGTTCATGGGTTCAAACCAATGGGGTCTATAATGCCCATAGAAAGCTATCCATTAGTGTTCCCATTCATCTCAATAGCAATTGCTCAGCTGGTTCAAAACGCTCAGGAAGTACACAACCTGCTTGTGCCCATCTTTTCGCACGAGTGCTTGGTTCTGCTGCCAGGTTGTTCTGAGCCATAAATGCAATGTGACTAATTAGTCACTGGAAAATTAAGTCATACCAACACTTATTGACTAATGGTACTACAAAAATCTGTCAGTTTAGAGCAGACAGCACCATCCATGTCACGTATATCTCCAGGCCTTAATGTGTCTGCAAAGCAACTGCCATTGAAATACTGTAGTCTGGAATGCTAACGGATAGCTATCTCCAGCCATATTAAATTGCCTTGGTTCAAACCTTTATCTTTTAGTCATGTGAGATTATTCAGAGATAGAGAGAGAGGAAAAGGCCATTCATACAAGTAAAATTCTGAATATCTGTAAAACCAATAAGTAATCCAGCAAACTTTAGGTCGTATTCAATATTTTTATTTTATCTAAACCATTAAAAAGCATCAGAGATGGTAGAAATATACGAAGTGGCTAAAATTCATGTTTGTAGGGGAAAAAACTGACTAGTTTCTGTATTATTTGTTCTGAAATTGATTTTAGATGTGGGCTGTAGCTAAAGGTGTCAGTTATGACATTTTGCCATCAGACAGATCTAAATGTTTTTGTTTGTGATGCTTTTTACCCTTTAACCTAAACATAAATATAAACATAAAGAAATGCAACCCACACAGTGATTAAATCTAACACCAGGCCCTCAGGTGAGAATAATTAAAGGCAATTCAGTCATGCATGACAGTATGTTTGCCAGGGGAGTTTTCAGTCATAGGGCACAAAAACAACAGCTCAAAACAAAACAGGGGAAAAGGGAAATCTGTATTATAATAAAGTTAATGTACCACTTCAGTCCATCTGAATAATGTCTATAAATGAAGCAATATATCAAACTTTGATGTATTTCAACCCCATTCTCATCCATACAATGTGTGACCCTGGACAACAAAACCAGTCTTAAGTGTCTTAAGATTTATACATCAAGGAATAAAGAAGCTTTCTGTTGATGTATGGTTTGTTAGGATAGGACAATATTTGACAACTATTTGAATATTTGGAATCTGAGGGTACAATATAATTGCTAAGGACTTTATTTTGATAGGTTTAAAGGCGATTTATATATATATTAAAAATCGCCTTTAAACCTATCAAAATAAAGTCCTTAGCAATTCATATTACTAATAAAAAATTAAGTTTTGATATATTTACGGTAGGAAAATTTACAAAATAACTTCATGGAACATGATCATTACTTAATATACATATTAATTTTTTTATATACATATTAAATTAATATACATATAAAATTAAAATACGTAAAATTTTTAGCCTAAAAGAAAAATCTATAATTTTGACCCATACAATGTATTTCTGGCTATTGCTACAAATATAACTGTGCTACTTATGACTGATTTTGTGGTCGAGGGTCATGTATATTATCAGTCAAATATTTAGTAGCATACATATACAGTACATTCACATTTACCATACTGTCCTCCACAATGCTCATATTTAGTACTCTGAAAAAGTTGAAAAATAAAGGTAGATAACATTTTATAACCTTTAAATCAAATATTGAAGTTAACAGTCTCAACTTCAAATAATGCATACCATAAATGTATGCACTTTCATTTGCTAAAGGCTTGCAGTAATACAGTAATGTATCTCAAATGCATCGCTCCATTATGTTATATTACATCCTTTTTCCAAACCACCAAGCTTTGTAGTTGAATTGAAATTGCATCTGGGTTCAAATATGCTATGCTGAAAATGTATTTTTGGTTTAGACCCTGTTCCCAGAATTCACTGGGACATTAATTATTAATTTGGTTGCACTATTTGGTCATTCTTGCTTTGTGATGTCAGAATGTGTTTGTTTCTCCACTTAAGATAAACCAATAGTCGACTGTTTATAGACTTGCACTTCATTTTGATGGTTTCCTTTAGACATGCTGCTATAAGTCATGTTGCAAATTGTGGAGGCGGAGCCGCAATTGTGCGAGCCGCAAGCCGCAACCCGGAAGTCTGTCTAGTTTTGTTGTTGCTGGTGTGAGTGGTTGTTGCTGGTGTGAGTGACACCATAGAGATCAGTTATTCCTTAAATAAAAACATCAGCAGTCAAGCCGACCCCTCGTCCTCTTCCTTTCCATCCTTGAACCTTTGTACACTGGTGCCGAAACCTAGGAAGAAGGACCGCCGCCGCCTTGCAAAACCCGTCCTCCACGCCACTCGCGGACATCATCGCGTCCCTCGCGGTCCTGCATCGCGAACAACACCAGGCCCTGCTGGACTTGAGGACTGTCCAGGAAAGACAGTTCCAGGCCATCGTACAAGCCCAGCAGGAGAACCGCGAGAGGTTCCGGAGCTGGATCGACCGGGAGGTTCACGCCGAGGCCACCGGGCCGCCCACGGTCCCGGTGCATCTGCAGTTGCACAAGATGGGGCCCCAGGACGATCCGAAAGCGTTCCTGGAGCTCTTCCAGAAGTCGGCGGAACAGTGGCCGGTGCGCCTCATCCCCCTGCTCTCGGCCGAGGCCCAGTTGGCCACGCAACAGCTCCCGGTGGCTAACCTCCTGGTCTTCGACGACCTGAAGAGGGCCATCATCCAGCGGGTCGGCCGGAGCCCCGAGCAACATCGCCGGTCCCTGGACTTAGGGGAAGCCGGTCGGCCCTTCGCGATGGCCCAACAGCTCCGGGACTCCTGCCGCAAGTGGCTGCTGGCCGAAGGAAGTGATGTGGAGCACGTCATCGACCTGGTGGTGCTGGAGCAGTTCATCGCTCGGCTGCCAAAGAAGACTGCCGAGTGGGTCCAGTGCCACCATCCCACGTTGCTGGACTCGGCCATCCACCTGGTGGAGGACCACATGGTGGCGTACCCAGGGGTCGGCGAACCCCTACCCTCTGTCTCTCTCTCTTCTTCTCTCCCCCCTCCTTCTCTTTCTCGCCCTGTCCCTCTCCCTAGGTCCCGGCCACCCAGCCCAGGGGTCCTACGCGGCTTCCAGAGCTGATGGCCGCCGGAGGGGACAGCGCTTCGGTTTCTCCACTCTCTCCACGCCAATCGTTCAACCCACTCCCTGTCACTGGGGCGGGGGGAAGGTCTGGGATGGCCTGTTGGCGTTGCGGGGATCCGGACCATTTCGTGGACCGATGTCCAATGATGGAGGTGGGGACAATGATCCGGGTCCCGGACATCCCGCAGGTCACCCCCGGTCAGGCCGGCATATACCAAATACCTGTGAGTATCAAGGGGGGTGTAATGAATTAAACCTTAATAATCATCGGGAAGAAGGAGGCGGGAACCGGCGGACAAGTGGGGAAGTCGTGGCCTAATGGTTAGAGAGGCGGACTCCCAATCGAAAGGTTGTGAGTTCGAGTCCCGGGCCGGCAGGAATTGTGGGTGGGGGAAGTGCATGTACAGTTCTCTCTCCACCTTCAATACCACGACTTAGGTGCCCTTGAGCAAGGCATCGAACCCCCAACTGCTCCCCGGGCGCCGCAGCATAAATGGCTGCCCACTGCTCCGGGTGTATGCTCACAGTGTGTGTGTGTTCACTGCTCTGTGTGTGTGCATTTCGGATGGGTTAAATGCAGAGCACAAATTCTGAGTATGGGTCACCATACTTGGCTGAATGTCACTTCACTTTCACTTTCACAATCAAACGAAGCTTTAATAATTCAAAATAAACAAAAAACAGCGCACCAGCCCCTCACGGACGACTGATGTGTACAAAATGAAACCAAAACCTAAAATAAAGTCCAGGCCTGGTCCTCTCTCGTCCTTCACTGTCGTCGCTCCAGTTTTATATCCTTCCATCTCCTCCGTGGGCCTCGAGACCGGCGGGTCGAACAGGTGTAGCTCATCTCCAAACACTCCACCGGCCTCGCTCCCACGTCCCTCGGCCCCGCCCCACTCGTCACATACCTCCATCGCCCCTCGCAGGCCGGGGGGTACTCCTGAGACTGCGCTCTACCCCCCGCTCACGGGGACCAGCGGGAACCTGGGGGTAGGACAGACGAGGCGAGAGAAACGGAGATGGAAGGAGGAGCAACAGAGGGGAGAGAGGGGAGAGAGGAAAAAAAAAATTCCGGTTCCCAGACGCACTGCTGCTCGGCCTCCACCAGCTGTGGCACTGGACGGCCCTCAGCGGACGGCGACGGCTCCTCCGGTTTTGGGCAGCCGGCAGGAGTCCCCCGTTCCCTGCTCCTCCCCGTTCCGGCGGATGGCAGCAGGCTCCGGCCACCTGGCGAACGCCACCGACTCCTCCACTCCCTCACGGACGGCAGCCGCCCCTCCACATCGCGGGCGGCCGGTAGCGAGCTCGCCTGTCCCCGGCAACTCACTCCAGCCCACCGCCTCAAGCGTCCATGGTGGCACACTCCACGCCTGCTCGATGGCACCACCGATTCACCACAGTGGCGAGGGATCTTCAGCAGCGCGTCCCCCCTTCTCCCGGGTTTCGGCACCACTGTAATGAATTAAACCTTAATAATCATCGGGAAGAAGGAGGCGGGAACCGGCGGACAATCAAATGAAGCTTTAATAATTCAAAATAAACACAAAACAGCGCACCAGCCCCTCACGGACGACTGATGCGCACAAAATAAAACCAAAACCTAAAATAAAGTCCAGGCCTGGTCCTCTCTCGTCCTTCACTGTCGTCGCTCCAGTTTTATATCCTTCCATCTCCTCCGTCGGCCTAGAGACCGGCGGGTCGAACAGGTGTGGCTCATCTCCAATCACTCCACCGGCCTCGCTCCCACGTCCCTCGGCCCCACCCCACTCGTCACAGGGGGTATTTATCAGGCCTTGGTGGATTCAGGATGTAACCAAACCTCAATCCATCAAAGCCTGATTCAACCGGGGGCATTGGATACCAGCTGCGTGGTTAAGGTGCGGTGTGTACACGGGGATGTACCTGAGATAGAGATGCTTTCGCGGCTCTATTGGGGTCTCTGTGCGCGGATGCCTCTTGGGGAAATAAGGCCCGGAACGGGGGCGCGCGGGTGCAGGTGGGAGAAACTGAGCCGGGACCGACGGGCCCTGCTCCAGGGGAATTGTTAGTTCCAAGGAGCCGCAGGGAAATGCTTTTCCAAGCCGCTCCAATGGCGGGCCACCTGGGACAGGCTGCCACACTAAATCGCCTCACGAGTTTTTTTTGGCCAGGCATTCACGAGAATGTGCGCAGGTGGTGCGCGTCTTGTCCTGAATGCCAGTTGGTAAACCCACCGGCCACCCCAAAAGCGCCATTGTCCCCCCTCCCATTAATGCAGGTCCCCTTCGAGAGAATTGGTATGGACCTCATCGGGCCATTAGAGCGATTCGCAAGGGGACATCGTTTTGCATTAGTCATAGTCGATTATGCAACACGATATCCTGAAGCAGTGGCCCTCCGCCACATTTCGGCTAAGAGTGTGGCAGACGCACTGTTTCGTTTAATCTCCCGGGTGGGGGTTCCGAAAGAAATCCTCACCGATCAAGGCACGGCGTTTATGTCACGTACGTTACGCGAACTTTACGAATTATTGGGCATTAAATCGATTCGGACCAGCGTCTATCACCCACAGACCGACGGCCTGGTCGAACGCTTTAATCGCACACTTAAGTCAATGATTCATAAATTCGTGCAGGAAGACTCCAAAAATTGGGATAAGTGGTAAGAACCCTTGTTGTTCGCCGCGCGAGAGGTCCCGCAAGCCTCCACAGGGTTTCCCCCTTCGAGCTTCTCTACGGACGGCAGCCCCGGGGGGTGCTGGACATCCTGAGAGAAACTTGGGAGGAGGGACCGTCTCAAAGCAAAAATGAAATTCAGTATGTCCTGGGCTTGAGAACAAAACTCCACACTTTGGGGTGGGTATCAAGGGAGAATTTGTTACAAGCTCAGGACAGACATAGCCGGCTGTACAACAGGGGCGCTAAGTTACGCAAATTTGCACCGGGAGAGAAAGTACTTGTATTGCTCCCAACATCAAGCTTCAAATTAATGGCAAAGTGGCAGGGACCGTTTGAGGTCGCACGACAAGTCGGAGAGCTCGATTATGAGGTTATACGGTCGGATAGGAACGGGGCACGTCAAATATATCACCTCAATCTCCTTAAAAAATGGAAGGAGGTGGAGCCAATGATGTTGGCAACGGTGATTAGTGGAGAGGAGGATCTTGGGCCGGAGGCGAATGTCAAATCTCAATCCCTCACCCTGGCCCCAGGTGGAGATCACCTCTCGTCGTCCCAGCTCACTGACGTAGCAAGATAGCAGGCTGAATTTGCCGACGTGTTCTTGCCCCTACCCGGCCGTACCAACCTGATTCAGCACCATATCGAGACTGAGCCGGGCGTGGTAGTTCGCAGGTAGTTGCCTGAGCATAAAAAAAGGTAGTTCAGGCTGAATTAGGCGCCATGCTTGAAATGGGGGTAATAGAAGAATCCAACAGTAACTGGGCGAACCCGATAGTTTTGGTTCCGAAAATGGACGGCTCAGTCCGTTTCTGTGTGGATTACCGCAAGGTGAATGCTGTGTCGAAATTCGATGCGTATCCAATGCCGCGGGTTGACGAGTTGCTTGATCGGCTCGGCACGGCTCGCTTTTATTCGACGTTGGACCTAACAAAGGGATATTGGCAGATCCCCTTGTCGCATTTATCCAAAGAAAAGACAGCTTTCACAACGCCGTTTGGTGTACACCAATTTGTTACCCTTCCGTTCGGGCTGTTCGGGGCTCCGGCCACCTTTCAGCGGCTGATGGACAAGATCCTGTGACCCCATGCTGCATATGCGGCTGCATATGCGGCTGCATATGCGGCTGCCTACTTGGACGATATCATTATATTTAGTAATGATTGGCAGCGGCATATGCAGCATTTGAGGGTGGTCTTGAGGTCGCTGAGAGGGGCTGGACTCACGGCCAACCCGAAGAAGTGTGCGGTTGGGTGTGTGGAAGTAAGGTATCTGGGCTTCGGCTTGGGGCATGGGCAGGTGCGTCCCCAAATTGACAAGACAGCCGCGGTTGCGACCTGTCTGCGTCCTAAGACCAAAAAGGAGGTGAGACAGTTCTTGGGGCTGGAGGGATATTATAGACGGTTTGTGCCTAATTATTCAGACCGCACCAGCCCCTTGACTGACCTTACTAAAAAGGAGGCACCAGATACAGGCCAGTGGACAGAGCCATGTCAGCAGGCCTTTACCCAAGTGAAGGCTGCTCTATGTGGTGGGCCGTTGTTACATGCTCCTAAGTTCTCTCTCCCTTTTCTGTTGCAGACAGACGCGTCGGACAGGGGGCTGGGGGCAGTCCTGTCTCAGGAGATCGAGGGAGAGGAACGGCCGGTGCTGTACATAAGTCGCAAGCTCTCTAGGAGAGAGACTAAGTACAGCACCATTGAGAAAGAATGCCTTGCCATCAGGTGGGCCCTCCACTACTATCTCCTGGGACGGGAGTTCACCCTCTGTTCGGAACACGCCCCGCTGCAATGGCTCCACCGCATGAAAGATACCAACGCGCGGATCACTCGGTGGTATCTGGCTCTACAGCCTTTTAAGTTCAAAGTGATCCACAGACCGGGTGTTCAGATGGCTGCGGCCGACTTCCTCGACTGCAGGCCGGATGACTCCCTGGCCTGAGTCGGGCGGTGGGGGTATGTGGAGGCGGAGGCGTGGTTTAGCGAAGCCTGCAGCGGGAGAGAGAGTCAGGAGACAAACGGTGAGTGAACAGGTTGAACAGAAATAATCAACACCTGTCTCTTGTTTCAGTAATTGGCGTGGAGAGAGTATTTAACGCCAGGGGAAACCGGAGTAGTAGGGAGAGAAGGACTGCTGACGCCTGCACGAGCCGGAAGCCGCAACCCGGAAGTCTGTCTAGTTTTGTTGTTGCCGGTGTGAGTGACACCGTAGAGATCAGTTATTCCTTAAATAAAAATGTCAGCAGTCAAGCCGACCCCTCGTCCTCTTCCTTTCCATCCTTGAACCTTTGTACACAAATAAATTATAGTAAATAAATTCACTAGAATATAAGTACACTGTCATGTTATGGTTAGGCATAGTAGAATAAGTTGCCATGTACTTGCAAAGTTACTTATAGTAAATATAATGTCTGTTGAAGGACCATAAAATTAAATTGTTGGCAGATATTAAACAGATAATATACTAATATTATGATGAGAGAAAGTCGACAGTTGCTGAGTTACTTATAGACAACATATTGTATAAAGGGGACCATCAAATTAAAGTGCTACCATTTATAGTCAAGTGTTTTGTGTCATGAGTGTTTATGAACAGCATATTTTGTACATAAAGGGAACAATTTGCATTGTCTTTCTGAGGGAAAAGCATCATTACTTGAAAATATTTTGCCAGTGCATATCTATTGTTGTGATATAAACTCACCCTTTCTAAGTGTTCAGATGTCAGAGCTGACAGTGTTCCAGTATACAAGTTGGAAAACCAAGATGGGCACATCGATTGTTAGCAATACCATTCCATAAAAAAACACATAAAAGGGGGTATTTTGCATAGATCATGCTGATGTATCATCTCCACAGTTAGAGGTTAAATAGTACAGAATGCATAATATTGCTGCATTTGTCCACAAAAATATAAACCACATCAGACTATTTTTAAACTCAATGCATCTGCTGCTTGCTGATACTTGAACACAGCTATTGGGAACAAGACTTGCACTGATAGTCATGACAATGACACAGAACCAAAGCCATCAACTTGGCAGATGAGGCGTGCATATTTTAATACATTTAAGCATCATTGCATTTGACAGGGCCACCTTAACTTATGATGAACTGTAAATCAGCATCATTGTCAGCAGCCTTGCTTGTGTCCCAATCCACAATGCCATCTGTGCAGGTGGGATATACTAAACAGACAAACAGGTTTTATTTAGGTTGTTTCTTAATTTATTCTAGTTAGTTTTCCTTCAGTTTTGGTTTTATTTAGCTTATTTAAAAATGTAATTTATGTATGATTTAGATTTTATTTTATTTTTTTGTATGCAATGATGTAATAAATAAAGTGAGGTTTATGTCAGGCTGATGTTGGTTTCCTGTCAGGATGATAAATAAATGCCGACCAGGCGCCTTCAGATGGAACATTTCCCCTGCGTTGATCAGGGAATGCCAATGTCTGCAAGATTCTGTGTCCTCCAGCTGGATTTGACACCACATGGATTTGACACCACACATTCCCTGGCATAGAAATGCAGGAGGATAATTGTGTAAAAGGAAGAGCCACGTTGACGGGCAGTTCTAATGTTTTTGTATTTGCATCTGTATTGAACTGGCTCTTGACTACTCTCAAAAGCAGATTTGTTAGGGTCACCTCAGCAAACCTCACTAAGACCCAGGAGGAGCATTTCCCAACGTTTCCAAGTGTTTTCGCTCCTGCACATTATTTTCAGCTCATTTAACAGGAATAGGATGATAGCTTAGCCTGAAAGTAGAGGATGCTCTGCTAAATAAAGTTTCCTTAAAAGAATATATTAATGGTAACACTTTATTTTCCGTTAAATCTGGCTAGAGAGATGGGCAGAAGGAGGTTCGCTGTGTCATCACACAACTATTTAAATTAAATAGGATTGATTTATATTATTGTATAAATATGGCAAAAATTGGTGCCACGTTTTGGCTCATCATTCCATTGCAAAAAGCTGCATCTTATTTAATAGCCATCCACAAGATAGTTTAACCAGGCACAACATAGCACTACATTGTGAGCATTTCATGACATTGTCATTCTCTTCTGTGCAAACAAGCTGCCTTTCTATGTAAATTAGACAGATATATTATACCCTATTTACAAAACTTGTAATTCAAAGTAATTCATTAAAATATTCCAATTATGGAGAATAGTGTTAGAACTACAGTAGGTATGCAGTGAAGTGCACTTTTGCTATTTTAAAGAACTGGTTTAATTGTATCGACAGCAATGGTAGAGTGATGCTGTAAATTACATCAGACGTTGGTAGTCTGCCGCATCCTCCACAACAGAAATTGAAATTACTATTAGCCATCAATTGAAATGAAATTGCCATCGGAAAAATTTGCATAAAATTTTAGCCTGTTTCTTTAGGACAATAAAGATTTTTTTTTTTTGCACTGTCAAATAATTTTTATGAAAATTAAGATTAATCTGTAAGTTTACATCCATTTTTAATTCTTTTAATGTTTGCCTTTAGTAGAAGGCTCACACGTGATGTAAATTCTTCCAGATGTTATATCTTTGCTACTTGCAAGTTGCAAACTAAAATTGTATTTAGTTTGAATTGTACATCTGGCAACACTTTATTAAATTGATTATTGTGCATATTGCAATAGGTCAAAAATGTGAGTGGTGCCAAGTTGATTACATATGAAAATAGCATTAAACCTATACAAAATGCTACATTAACCTGTTAACAAAAGTAAATGTAAGATAAAGATGCATTTGGTGAAACAGCCATTCTATTTTATCTTGGTTCTACGAGTCTTTGGAGACTCGCATTTTACAGAACTTCTACTGGTAACACTTTAGTATAGGGACCAATTCTCACTATTAAGTTGCTTATTAGCATGCCTCTTATTAACATATTGGCTGTTTATTAGTACTTATAAAGCACATATTCTGCATGACCATATTTTCTATGCCTAATCCTACTCAATACCTACATTTAACAACTACCTTAACTATTATTAAGCAGCAAATTAGGAGTTTATTGAGACAAAAGTTGTAGTTAATGGTTTGTTACTGGCGGGAATTAGACATTAAAATAAATCATGCACTATGATACAAATGTTTTGAGTTTATAACATTGTATTTAGCAAGTAATCACGTGAAAATAAGTCTTTATTATTTGATAATCTGCTCTTGTAATCATAATTTGTGTGAAAAGTGGTGTTTCACTGCCACTAGTAAAATAAACAAATAAATCTGTTTAAAATGTTTTGATGCAATATTTTGTAAAGTATTTTTGTAATGCACAGCTGTATTATTTGTTGCACTGAATTTGTTGTATTCTAATTTTAATGGGGAAAAAAATCTTTTTATATATATATATATATATATATATATATATATATATATATATATATATATATATATATATATATACTGTATTACAGCAATACTTTTTTGGAGAATGATAATTTGGGGAGATGTTTCCTAAGGACGTGTCTCTGTCTGACTGTCAGTCAATTATTATTAAACTAATAAAGCATCTCCATGTGGCGCCGGTTAAAAGCCATTTTCAAAGTATAAGCATGGTCACATAATTATTCACATGGATAATTACATGAATATTAAACTGTTATGATAATATGGTTATAATTAGCCAATCCCCAGTCCTCATTTGGCAGTAGAGATATTCTGCTGGCTGTTTATGAAAGGACTGTGTCCCGCTGTGTGATCAGGTACGGAGATCACTCAGGCGGATCCCACATCTGATACACACACATCAACAAGAATTAGATACTTTGTGTTGTGTTTTGATGACTAATAATGTCAGTTATGCCCTTGTAGCATGTTTCTCGTGAGGGTTTTCCTTTGTCCTTGAATAGTTTTTTAACATTATCTTTCTTTTTTTTCTGACTGAAATCTAAAAGTAAAATTTAATTTGGCAAACTTAACATGATTTTTGTCTACAGATGTATTCTGTGCTGATGTATTCAGTAAGTCATCAGGCATCGAAGTAATAATGCACAGATGGGTGATTTAAAAAACACTGATAGCGGCTAACAAGTTAGACTGGTGTTAGAATAGAATATATATATATATATATATATATATATATATTGACCATAGATGCCATTTTGCCTGGTAAAACATGCAATTTTAGGAAAATAAAAAAATGCACTGAAAGAGCAGTGAAGGTTTTTCTCTGGAGGTTAGTGTTACGTACAGGCAGAGACAGCAGAGAGAGTGTAAAGGAGCATTGTTTAATGTCTCTGTGGAATAATATAAAGGAACCGACTCTTCAAACAGAAAACTAGAAGAGGACATAGAATATAACAGTGACCTTTTCCTATAAGAAGCAAGCAACTGCTGTCATCAAGGTACATACCAAATAATAAAAATACCGAAGGACAAAAGACGTGTTGAAGTTATTTGCTATACGTACATACAAGCCACAAAATGCAACTACATAAATGAAAACACATACAGATGTATACAATATCTAATTACAATACCCTTAAGACATTAGATCTCATAGAAATCTAATGTGCTAAATCAACAATGAACTGACTTAAAGGGTACATAACATACACAGTTTCACCTAATCTCATGTTAATCTTGAGTACCTAGTACTGCATCCTTCATATATCCAAAAAGTCTTTAGTTTTATCATATTTATAAAAGAAAAATACAGCTTTCCGATTCTCTCTGATTTCCTCGTACAGTGGGCGGAGCTATAATACTGAAGTTTTGTGTTGTTTCCATTAACATATATTCACTTATGTGCTGATTTCTAACAAAAGACAGCAATCTGATGCAATTGTACTTACATGAATGGGGTCTTTTATCACAGGGACAGCTCCATGTTTTAATAGCAAATAATGTGCAAATCCAGCGTTGACTTGGGCCTTGTTTATAAAACCTTCGTCACTCAAACGATCAGAACACACAAACGCACTTGATACACTCCGTTGCTGCCCCGGAAAAACACACTGCATCCACTGTTCATGTAATGCTGGGTTCTTGGGGATGCTAAACACGGTAAACTTTCCCTCACATCCAAAATGGCACTCATTAGGAGGCATTCTCAAACAAATCCTATACAGCGCTGCTGACGATTTTGAAGCGTGTTGATGTGCGTGGTCTGTGCGTGGTCTCGCTCTCCTCTGGTCAATGTGTGCGTGCGGGCGCACTTTTCCGAGAGAAATGCTCATATAAGGAGTTCTGCTCTCGTCTAAGTCATTAGATCCACGATCAGAAAAAAAAAAACAGGCTAAACTGGTACCAACCCGGAAGTAAGATTTCCGGCACAGAAATTCTCAGTCATTCTTCTAAATTATTTTTTAAAACTTTGGCCATGTTTAGCATGAGAATCCATCTCTTTAACACTGTGAACAACTCTGAATAGACGAAGCACCATTGTACCCCCCCTTTCAACTGAAAATTTTATTATTTTGATACAGCTATGGTAAGTAAGTGCAAAGCAATATAGTGCAAATTAAAATTGTAAATCTATACAGTATTATGTAAGCAAATATGTGCAGTGTGCTGAAGAATGTGTGTCCTGTCATCCCTGTTACTCTAATCGGTCTTGTGACGTCAATCCTGTTACTGCATTAATTACATAATACTAAAAATAAAATAAAATAAAAATGATATTTGATACAGCCTTCCATATTTTAACTATATTTTATTTTGGACAAAGCCCTTTTTTAATATATCTCTTGTAAAAAAAAAAGTATATTTTTCTCAATTGGTATGTGGTCACACTACAAAATTAGGATGTTCTTGGTCATCTTAATGAGAAAAAAATAAATAAATAAATAAAACAAAATAAATAAATAGAAACAATCCCAATGAAAAGAGGGACTAAAATGCTACTCATATATGTGAAAACTATTACATAGTTCTAATTAAACAATAATATCAAGTAATGCTTGTGTCTGTAACAGGGTTGACAAAAATAGACAAAAAAATGGTATTGTTTTCGTAGAATGACCCAATGGCCAATCAGAGGCATTTAGATTAGTCACCACTAAAAACATCAACAATTTTTTCATACTTGTAAAGTCTCTTTTTTTCATGCGTGAAAAGCAAGAAACAAAAATAAAACAAAATTAACATAAAATACTGTGTTGTCTGTGTAGTCAGAATATGACATTCAGTTTAAATGTTCTATATTTATTCTATTAATGAACATAAGTAACAATCATTAATACAATATCCACAGCGGAAAAAAAAAATCAACAATAATGATTTTGTGAAAATATTTCAAACCTAACAAGTAGTGAGTTCCTGTTTTTATATACTAGGCTCTTAACATTATTTAATTGTTTTATAAATAAATATTAATGCCATGTCAGAAGTTAAGTGATTAGTCAAATGCAAGATATGACATAATAGACAATGCAGATACATTTAATGATAACAATTGCCCTTACGAAGGTAAAGTATGTCAATTTCTAATATAGAAATTGGTTCCAGAGGGCAAATATATCCCCTATAATATAAAATAAAAAATAAAAGTTATTTCTGATAATGAGAGAGAGAGAAACCAACTCTATACACTGCTATATGGCTCAGCTGGGACTCCATTCAGGGACCTTCTTGCTGTGAAGCAATAGTGCTACCCAATGAGCCGCTGGGGCAAGATACTGCAGGACAAACAGAACCTGTCCAGCATTATTGGAGTGCACTGAGCTCAGGTGGTGATTCAGAAATGTGGTAAAAAGCTATCATCTCACATACACAATGACAGCAATACTTTTCCTATTTATTTATTGTTGTGTGCAGAGCTGCAGGCCATAGTGCTTTAACTGACATCTATTCCTCCCATTAAGTCATATTATATCCCTTGTTCACATTCATCTCTGCCTCGGAGATGGAAGAATAAAGATATAGGGAAAGTATTCTTTATCTCTTCCATAGCAGAGTAAAGTCTGACAGCTTTCCTCTCTCACTATAAAATGATTTCCCATTATAGGATTTTATTTATTTATTTCATTTTCACTCTGGTGAGTTGAGTTCATTCCCACTGCTGGCAGAGGTAGAGCATAGCTGGCATCCCTCCAGCCTCCAGATGGCAACACACACATGCCAGATACCCCTGTTTCCTGACATGCAGGAACAGGGGCTGGCATCCTGTAGGTGCCCTGTGCCAGGTATGCCATGCTCTCCCTTTCTGTCTATTTTCCTCTTTTTTTTTCACATTACTATGGTAATCATGGCCGGTTCAGGAGGGTTGAAGCACAGTCAAAGTCTGATGCCCAGCACATTGAGTTGTTCGGATGGAGGTCAGATTATTTGCATGTGCTGTTCATCTCGCAAGGGTCTTCAGCCAGAACTTGATCTCTGTAGGAGAGCTGGAGCAGACAGATGCACATGTCTGTCAGCCATGTCAACATTCATTTAGCAGGTGTTTAAAGACAACATAGAATCAAAACGGATCTGATGTAACGGATCTGAGGAAAGTTTAGGTTTAAACTTGACTTCATCCTTAATTAAAGAAAAAAAAACTTTGTCTTTCTTTTTATTTATTCTTTCCCTTTCTAGTTTGTACTTATTTGAACAATGTCTGAAACTTGGTATTACGAGCACTTCCTTTGTCTGTTTGCCTCTTTAAGAAGAATCACTTTATGTATTCCCCAGTTGTAAGTCATTTTGGATAAAAGTGTCTGCAAAATGACTAAATGTAATGTAATGTAAATGTAAAACCAATGGAAGTCTATGAGACAAGGTTCTGGAATAGGGTAGGGTTACACCAGCCATTTGTAAACTCTTATCTAAATTGAAATATAAAGTCCAAACTGGAAGCTTAATAACTACTAGCTACTTAATTTGATTGTACCATATGATCTTAAGGCAGAGCGTAGCATTTCATAAGTTTATTATAAAGTGTTGCATATTCCCATAAAATGATATTTACTCTCAATAATCCAATAGAACACTTCAAATTCGAGAGCAGAAGTTGTGTTGAAAAACTGTGAATTTCAGTTCACCGTTGATTGCAACTTATTTTGCTTTATTTTAGGGCTGTCAATTTAAAAAAAAGAATTAATTATATGATCTAATTAATCGCAAAATAAATTTAACTGAAAATACCCACAAAAGATTATTTAAAGCTATTTCTGTGTTAAAAGGGGGAAAGTATCAAGTACATTGCATATTGTAGCTTTAGAAATAAATATTTAATTATTTGATTCAACATAAAATTAAGTCTCATTCATCTCAGTTATAAAAATTATAATAATAATTTGTCTCCTGTGTGTCTCTCCACATCACCGAAGCACCATATTGGAGAATACACACTGAACGCAAACTGCATAAGCTTTTACAAGGATACGTTTTCTACGTGTGTTTATGCTTTGATTTGATTGAAAACACAATACACAGAATACAGACACAGAGTAGTGTACACTGCTTGAGTCCAGCAGTTATTCTCCAAAATGGTGCTACGGTGAGAGACCCCAGGCAACAAAAAGTAATTTTGTAACAAAATAAGTGTGTGTGCGAGGGTAATCAGTTTGCATTGTGGGTTCCCCCTTTCATTTTCGTGTATTTTGTGGTCTGCATTGTGTTGGATGTATTGATTTTATTTGACAAATTCAAAAGTAAAGGTATTGATTTTATTGTTTCCCCATTCATTTCAAGTTTTTTACATATATAGATATATATATATATATTTTTTTTTTTTTTTTTTTTTTTTTTTTTTTACACATAACAAGATATCAATCCAGTTGAATATTTTATTTGTAGAGCTACCAAGTGTTGAAAACCGTACAACATCTCATGCCATTTAAATTTATGTATTTATTTATTTTTCAGCAAATGTCATTTGGGGTATAAAAAAAAAGACCCCAAACAGTGCATAAGGGTTAAAGCAGCAGTTCAGGGGCTGTTCTTCGCAATCACATAGAATCTGAAGATTAAGATAAAATTGATTCCTTTTGTGATTATGATGATTTTTATTTTTTTATTTATTTTTTTATGGTTTTATTGTCAGTCACAGTCAATGTGTCAATACATTTAGATGCTGTCAATATATCAATATTGTAATATCTCAGTGTCTGCGCAAACGTAATACATGTTGGTAGATGCAAACTAAGTAAAATACATATGAATACTCAAGAGATCATGCTTTAGGCCTATATTCACATAATGTTCTCTATCTTAAAATGTAAATGAGCGTTAATGTCAATACCGTCATGTGTCTAAAGAATTTAAGTTTGTCAGTAAAACATGATGTTTGTCAGATAAAAAAAATTAAGTCAATCTGCTGTTTTAAAATGAACTCTACATCGTAACACTAGCATTCATAATCCAATCAAAAAGTGAAAGATGAAATCAAGTCGTGCCCTATGTTACAATCTGTTGAATATAGTGTAATTAAATATATCTATACATTTATTGAATTTAAATATGTTGTATATTTAAGTATATTTATAATTAATTATAAAATTATTTATTATTTTAAAGCAGTAGTACTGTAACATATTTACTTAGTGTTATAAGGCTATATTGTCAAACTAAAGGCTAAATTTTACTTGTTTGTTTCTTTTTCTTTGTTTTGTTTTTTCACATACGCAAGGGTCTGCTATACGCAAAGGGCAACTTTAAAGACATTTTTATTGATAGTAAAAAATAGCGCAGACACTAGACAAAAATAAAATTTTCTAGAGCGCACTTGTCATTCATGTACACCTCAAATGGACTATACTGCACTGAATTTAACTGAACTGTAACTCATTATGCTTGTGCTACGATCCTGATAACGTCACAGAGACCTGAGGTTAGGGTAGTAACCACCCAAAACACCCTAGCAACTGTATATCAGCATGTTTATAACTGCTCAGAGTCAGAAAATCGTAGCAATCACAAAGCAACATCCTGACATGACTCTAGTTCATGTTCTTGATGTTTCAATGCTTATTATAGGTAGGAAAACAACTAACAAAAAAACTTACCAACATAGTTTGCCTCAGTACTACTCAGTTCACAAATTACAAACTTGCACACTCACACACTCAGTTGCACACAAATACTGTACATACACACTTTCGGTGGGCATAAAACAGTTTCATCACTGCCTATTCTTGTGGTCTTAGCATGAGCCACAGTCACGTATTGTAGGAGTACTCAGCCTCTCAGAATGGAGTGAATGAGAGAAAGTGGAAGAGAAAGGGTGCTGCTGAGGTAACCCAGCTACCAAGCCAGGCATCCCTGATCCTGAAGCTTTTAAAGCTGAAGTTGTGAATTATGCATGCAGTGTAGACCCAATGCATGCTGACTGGCCTCATTCCTGCTTTTCTCTTTTATAATGGACGCTGCAGGGCAAACTGACCTCCTTCACATCAAAACCACATGAAAGTCTGCTTATACAGGCCAAACGTTCACAGCTCCAGATTTAATCTAATATTACATTATGTTTCATAAACTACTATTTGAATATCTTCAACTGAAAATATGTGAAATAAATTAAAGTGGTAAATGAGATCAAATGATGGTTAATTGCCTTGAAAATGTATATTTATAATTGAATAAGCCCCATTTTAATAATATTACTGATCAATCCCATCTGTTGCTGTCTGCCATATTGTTAGACAAGCCTTTGCACTTTTCTTATCTATTACTGTATATGACATTAATTATTACAATATCTAAAAAAAAGAAAGAAAGAAAGAAAGAAAGAAAGAAAATTTTGAATTTCAACACCTATGATGTGCCACAAAGAAAATGCATGCAGCATATTTCTTTTTCTTTTTTCCAAGCTATAAAATAAATCTTAAGAGGTATATGTTTAATTAAAGCATGTGTCACCCTTAATTCACAAATTAAATTCCCCACCTGCAAATTAATGTTAATAAGTTAACATTCATTCATTCATTCACATATTGATTAAGGTATTAGCAGAGGTGTTAATAACAAAATAAAAGTTCACAGAACTACAGTGAGTGTTGCAGAAATGTTCTGCACAGTTCTGTTGCCTATTAATATCTTTCTAAAAAGCTGTGATCAAATGAGGCTTTTTCCTCCTCTTTTGACTGTAATTAAGCATCCGCACATGGATTCCACACAAGGTACATGAGTTAATTATGAAAGACAGATCAGGGTTATTTAAATTACACACGCCATTCAGTTAAAAATATATAGAGTTATTGATAAATTTCTCTGCCTCTTAAAGGGGTCATATGATGTTGCTAAAAAGAACATTATTTTGTGTATTTGTTGTAATGAAATGTGTTTATGCATTTTAAGGTTCAAAAAACATAATTTTCCACATACTGTACATTATTGTTTCTCCTCTATGCCCCACCTTTCTGAAACATGTAGTTTTTTATAAAGCTCATCGGTCTGAAAATCGATTTGTGCTATACAGTGCTTTGTGATTGGCAGAATGTCTCAAGCATATGACAGAAATGTTATGCCCCTTGTCATACAGTGATGCATGTCCCTGTCATAACACTGGCATGACAAGACAAAAATATTAAAACCCATTACAAACGAGCTATTTGTTGCATCAAGTGGGTACATAATTACAATTCAATTCAATTCAATTCAAGTTTATTTGTATAGCGCTTTTTACAATACAAATCGTTACAAAGCAACTTTACAGAAAATTATGTTTCTACAATATTTAGTAGTAGCTAGTAGTTTGTGCACGTTTGACAGGATTTTAGAAAAATAAAAATAATAATAATAATAATACAAGACGTAGTCAGCTAGATGATGAACTCTCAATATTATTAATTAATAGTAATTATAGGATGCAGTCACACATGTAGCAATAATTGTTAGTTCTGTTTGTTGATTCAAGGTTAGCATCATCTGGGGTCCTCTGAGGGTCAGCATCATCTCTTCTCAGGTGTTCTGGATCCAGACTGGAGCTTGTGTAAATCCTAGTTACCACGGGATGTAAATCCCATGGCAAAACATAGAAACAAAATAGAGACATCATTAGCATAGCTGCTGATCCAACAAAGTAAAATTAGTTTAACCCAAGCTAAAGAATAAAAATGCAGATGCAACTACACTCACAATTTAAGAGATACATTATTCGAATGCTTGGCGAAAGAGATGCGTTTTTAATCTAGATTTAAACAGAGAGAGTGTGTCTGAACCCCGAACATTATCAGGAAGGCTATTCCAGAGTTTGGGAGCCAAATGTGAAAAAGCTCTACCTCCTTTAGTGGACTTTGCTATCCTAGGAACTACCAAAAGTCCAGCGTTTTGTGACCTTAGGGTGCGTGATGGGTTGTAGCGTGGTAGAAGGCTAGTTAGGTACGCAGGAGCTAAACCATTTAGGGCCTTATAGGTAAGTAATGATAATTTGTAACTGATACGGAACTTAATAGGTAGCCAGTGCAGAGACTGTAAAATTGGGGTAATATGATCATATTTTCTTGACCTGGTAAGGACTCTAGCTGCTGCATTTTGGACTACCTGTAGCTTGTTTATTGACGAAGCAGGACAACCACCTAGAAGTCCATTACAATAGTCCAGTCTAGAGGTCATGAAAGCATGAACTAGCTTTTCTGCATCAGAAACAGATAACATGTTTCGTAGCTTGGCAATGTTTCTAAGATGGAAGAATGCGGTTTTTGTAACATTGGAAATATGATTTTCAAAAGACAAATTGCTGTCCAATATAACACCCAGATTTCTGACTGTAGAGGAAGTAACAGTACATCCGTCTAGTTGTAGATTGTAATCTACAAGATTCTGTGTGGTGTTTTTTGGTCCAATAATTAATATCTCTGTCTTATCCGAATTTAATTGGAGAAAATTATTTGTCATCCAATCTTTTACATTTTTAACACACTCTGTTAGCTTAGATAATTGGGAAGTTTCATCTATTCTCGTTGAAATATATAGCTGAGTATCATCAGCATAACAGTGGAAGCTAATTCCGTATTTTCTAATAATATTACCAAGGGGCAACATGTATATTGAAAATAGAAGGGGACCTAGGACGGATCCTTGTGGCACTCCATATTTTACTGATGATAAATGAGATGACACCCCATTTAAGTAAACAAAATGGTAGCGATCGGACAGGTAGGATCTAAACCATCTTAGAGCCTGCCCTTGAATACCTGTATAGTTTTGTAATCGATCTATGAGTATGTCATGATCTATGGTGTCGAACGCAGCACTAAGATCAAGTAAGACTAGAAATGAGATGCAGCCTTGATCTGACGCAAGAAGCAGGTCATTTGTAATTTTAACAAGTGCAGTTTCTGTGCTATGGTGGGGCCTAAAACCTGACTGAAATTCTTCATACAGATCATTTTTATGCAGGAAGGTGCTCAATTGAGCAGACACAACTTTTTCTAAAATTTTAGACATAAATGGAAGATTTGAAATAGGCCTATAATTTGCCAGTACACTAGGATCTAGTTTTGGTTTCTTAATAAGAGGCTTGATAACCGCCAGCTTGAATGGTTTTGGGACGTGACCTAAAGATAACGACGAGTTAATGATATTGAGAAGCGGTTCTTCGGCTACAGGTAACAGCTCTTTTAGTAATTTAGTGGGTACAGGATCTAATAAACATGTTGTTGGTTTAGATACAGTGATAAGTTTATTTAGCTCTTCCTGTCCTATATTTGTAAAGCACTGCAGTTTATCTTTGGGTGCGATGGATGAAACTGAAGTGTTAGACGCTGTAGAATCTACATTCGCTATTGTATTTCTAATGTTATCTATTTTATCAGTGAAGAAATTCATAAAGTCATTACTATTTAACATTGGTGGAATATTTGAATCAGGTGGCGTCTGGTAATTTGTTAATTTAGCCACTGTGCTAAATAAAAACCTTGGATTGTTTTGGTTATTTTCGATGAGTTTGTGAATATGCTCTGCCCTAGCAGTTTTTAGAGCCTGTCTATACCTGGACATACTGTTTTTCCATGCAATTTTAAAAACTTCCAAGTTAGTTTTTCTCCATTTGCGTTCAAGACTACGAGTTACTTTCTTGAGAGAGTGAGTATTACTGTTATACCATGGCACAGTACGTTTTTCTCTAACCTTTTTCAATTTGATGGGGGCAACAGCTTCTAATGTATTTGAGAAAATAGTGCCCATGTTGTCAGTAATTTCGTCTAATTCATGTGTATTTTTGGGTACAAATAGCAGTTGAGATAGATAAGGCAGGTTATTTGCGAATCTGTCTTTGGTGGCTGGAACAATAGTTCTGCCCAGACGGTAACGCTGAGACATATAGTTAATATCAGTTATACGCAGCATGCACGATACAAGGAAATGGTCTGTAATATCATCACATTGGGGTACAATATCTATAGCAGTAAGATCGATTCCATGCGATATAATTAGATCTAGTGTATGATTAAAACGATGAGTGGGCCCGGTGACATTTTGCTTGACTCCAAAGGAGTTTATTAGGTCAGTAAACGCAAGTCCTAATGTATCATTTGCATTATCAACGTGAATATTAAAATCTCCCATGATTAGCGCCTTATCAACTGTAACTAGAAGGTCTGAGAGGAAATCTGCAAATTCTTTTAGGAATTCTGTATACGGCCCTGGTGGTCTATACACAGTAGCCAGAGCAAGAGATACATTAGATTTCTTTTGCATGTCTGACAGTGTAACATTTAGCAGAAGTATTTCAAAAGAGTTAAACCTGTATCCTGTTTTCTGGGTAACATTGAGAATATCACTATATATTGTTGCAACACCTCCTCCACGACCAGTCTGACGGGGCTCATGCTTATAACAGTAGTTTGGTGGAGTAGACTCATTTAGACCAAAATAATCATTTGGTTTTAGCCAGGTTTCAGTCAAGCAGAGTACATCAAAACTATTTTCTGTGATCATTTCATTTACAATAACTGCTTTGGGTGTGAGTGATCTAATATTTATGAGCCCAAACTTTAAAAATTGTTTTTGTTCATTTACTTTACATTTTTCTGGTTTAATTACGATAAGATTTTTTCTAGATCCTACATTATATTTTGACCTCACTATTCGGGGAACAGACACAGTCTTAATAGTTTTTACAGCACAAGTACTTTTATCATTTAAGCGGGTGGAAAAAACTCATCATAATAGTTATTAGAGAATTGTCTTACTAGTCACATGGAGCGAAGTGTCCTGGAGATGTTGTCAGAGAGCAGCTCCGCTCCGATTCTGCTGGGGTGTAATCCATCAGCGCGAAACAGCCTAGGACGCTCCCAGAAAAGATTCCAGTTATTAACAAATAGCAGTTTCTGTTCTTTACACCATGACAACAGCCATTCATTTAAAGCAAAAAGTCTACTGAACCTTTCGTGTCCTCGTCGATACGTGGGCAGTGGTCCTGACACGACGATCGTCGCCGCGGGCGTCGTGCTGCGAACCGTCTCGATCAGGCTGCTGAAGTCCCTCTTCAGCGTCTCCGTCTGCCGCAGCGTGGTGTCGTTAACCCCGGCGTGAAGCACGACCGCTCTGGGGCTCTCGTCGACCTTCAGGATCGCGGGTATCTGCGCAGAAACATCGAGAACACGAGCACCAGGCAAACAATGAGTGTGCACTTTACCTTCGGCTAACGTAGCACTTACGTGTCGGACGATGGAGTCTCCGATGATCACAGCGTCGCGTCCTGTCTCGCGGAGGGGAGCGAAGCGGTTCCGGATGGAGATGTCGAAGGCAGGAGGGGGAGAAGTCGTCGCCCGGCTCGCGTCCTCCGCTGTGGATGCACCCAGGGTCCGTGGTGTCCCGGCGTCGCAGTGAAGGACATCTGGGAAGATCGCGTCCTGGGTGCACCGGGCCTGTGCAGAGAAACACACGGAGTAGACGTGGTGGGACTGTTAGCAGATCGCTGTATACTTACCCCGGACTTGTGAGCGTCAGCCCGGGATGATTCCAGCGCGGCTCTCCGCTCTCTCAGCTGGGCCTGCCTCACCTCCAGGTCGCGAATCTGCTTTCCCACGGCTTTGAGCTCGAGCTGCACAGAGTGGAGACATTCATCCGCCATTAAAGCAAGTAACAGTGAGTACAGCAGTGGTAATGTGTGTGAATAGAGTATTAGAAATGTTAGCGCAGTTAGCTCCAACCACGCCGCTGATGCTAACGGGCTAAAAGCTAATAGCGGACCCGGGAGATCAAAATAAAACTAGTGATAGCGAGGCGCTCTGATTGTTTTTGTTGTAGAATACAATAGAGGATATATTCACACGTTATATAAACGGAAACGATGATGTATAAAATTGATTTTTGAGTTAAAAATAGTCAATGAAAAGAATATAGTGACGGAGCTCAAACGCAGTACAGCCGCCAACAACAAACAGGAAGTGACGTCCCAAGATTATAATGACTTATACTGTGTTTTTATGCATTGCGTTGCATCGCACAGTGCATTGCACAGTGTAAACATAAAACCATGTCTGCATTTGTGATCGGAGAAACAACAAGTGCTTCTCTACACCAGCGGTTCTCAATTTCAGTCCTTGCACCTCCCAGCTCTGCATATTTTGCATGTCTCGCTTTGTTTACACACCTGATTCAGATAATCAGCTAGTTAGAAGTGAGCTCCGTGCATGAACTGTGTTCCCATTGACATGGTCCCTACCCAGTGTTCATTGCTCCCTACTCCCTGGGCAGGGGAAATCTGTTGAAATTTACATCACTTCAGAACATTCATTTACGGATTTGCACTGTGCAATGTCTTCAAGTGCAACATGATATACATCTGTAAATAAATACAATTTAAATTCACATCTCTCACACTTCAATGCACTTTGAATGGAACATATATGTTCACTTCGAACTGGAATTATGGTGGAACATCCTGTGATGTCCATTTCGCAGGGCACTTACATCTAAACAAAACAAACGTCTGAAGCGATAAGAGAAACAAAAAATATGCAGAGAAAGTCGTGACATTTGCCAAGTATGGTTACCCATGCTTGGAATTGGTGCTCTGCATTTAACCCATCCCAATGCACACATACAGCAGTGAGAAGTGAACACACTGTGAACACACACCCGGAGCAGTGGGCAGCTACAGTATCTATCCAGCGCCCGGGGAGCAACGTGGGGTTCAGTGCCTTGCTCAAGGGCACTTCAGCCATGGGTATTGAGGGTAGGAGAGAGCACTGTTCACTCACTCCCTCCCACCGACAACTCCTGCCAGCACAGAGACTCAAACCGGCGACCTTCTGATAACTAGTCCAGCTCTCTAACCATTAGGCCACATCTGCCCCAATAAGCAGGGGTGCAAGGACTGGAATTTTTGAACCGCTGCTCTACACTGCTCAAAACTTGCATTTGAATCATCAGTGGCAAACCCTTTACATATGTAAACGTACTCACAGACTGTGAGTCAGAACAGCTGGCATTATAGTCCACTATCCCAGGATCAGGAAACAGTCCTCCATAAAATGTGCTGCACACTTCTGAATATTTGGGTTGAACTGTGTTGTAAATAAAACTTAACCACTCATTTCAAGTTGTGTCCCCTTTTAGAAGGCCAAAAAAATATTTTCGCTTTCATAACGAAACAGCATCTCCGCGACATGGTGCTTGCAGCAACAGAGAGAATAAAAAGTTAACGCCTTTATACTTTGCATGAACGTTTGGGCGGCGTTATGCAAATCTTCCCACATAGTGACGTATACATGTGGGGGCATGTTTGAATGAGGCATTTTAGATCAGCCTTCTCTTTTAGACAGAACAAATGCTTTTGTGGGAGACTTTGAGCTTTGTAACTCTGCAGATCGTATACAAGCACAAACAGCGACATAACACATTAAAGAAAAGGAAAAATAGAAATCGCATCATATGACCCCTGTAACCATGAATTGAGGAGAAAAAATCAGCTCATGGCACTTTCAGCTTATCCGGTTATATGATATTATGTGTGTTCCATTGTTTAATTGTGGTTATTTGCATCGTATCTACAGAGGAAACATTTAATGAGCATGAAGTTTTTCTTTGATGTTTAGTGAAACACTTGCATTTCAATATGTTAAAACAAACTGAGCATGGTAACCCGCACCATAAATTACTGAAACAATTTTTGTAGAGAACTATTACTATTTCGGTTTGCCATCCCCTATACAGCATTCACAAAAACAATTTATTTCCTAATTTGCAAAACTTTTTAAATACCAAATTATTCACAGAAAATATTAAAACAAGATTTATGATGTTGTTTTGAACTGAATAGTGTAGTTGCTTATTTCTACCTTAAAATACGCTGATATCTATCCATTTTAGTATCCACTATCCACTAAAATGACTAGCCTTAATCTTTTGAAATATATTTTAATTCAATACTGTAAAGCATTCAGCTGTAGCCACTAAATGTATAGTAATTTCTGTCACTTTTGATATAGTATATTATTTCCAATGTCATTTTTCTCTTTAGTAAAGTTAATAGGAATTTTTACTCTCAATGATTTTTAATAAATTATTTTTTTCCATCTCTTATGTCATGGTTTTTTGCTGAGCATGGCCCAGTTAATGATCGGAGACGTTAGCTTCACCAAGTTCATTATTCTTTACTTTGGAACTGCTGTTTAGATAATGCAGAGTGTTGCCTTTTCATAATTCTATCATCTGTCTACCCTGCTTGCTTACTCTTACAGTAAAGATTTTTTTTTATAAAGACACAATAGACATATGTAATATTCAAGATGCTAATATTCCATTCTGAACATAGCATTAGCTTTTCAATAAACATCTTGATTATGTAATTAGGTCAGATTGAGCAAATGCTGATGATGACATTAGAAAAGTTATGCTATGCTTCATTTAATAATTCCAAGGTACTAAACAGTAAAGAAACATCAAATCTAGGAAGTAGAAAGGGGGAATTCAGACATTCTGAGCAGCTTTACTGCTGAACAAACATCTACCTTTACTCTTGCTCTGTCTCTCCTCCCTCTCCGTTTCCTCTCATTTCCTCTCCTCTCAATCTACTCTCTTTTCCTCCCATCAGCACACTGCAGCACATTTCTCAGTCCATTTCAGAAACGTCAAAACAATCAGATCATAGACAGGCAAGAGACTGAGCTCTCACTCACTGCTGTTTAACACAAAACTGCTACACATCCTCACAGACAGAGTACAGCAAGACAAATACAGAGGATTACATGAATTCATATGAATAAATGCAGTTTTCTTTCAAGTAATTTCATATTTAATAACTGCATTTTGATGAAAACAAAATCTTTCTTTCTTTCTTTCTTTCTTTTCTCTGGTGTACATAGTGATAACAGCAGCTGTCAATCATGAATCACACAGTAAGCTCATTTCCTGTTGGTGTGTATGTGTGTGTGTGTGTGTGTGTGTGTGTGTGTGTGTGTGTGTGTGTGTGTGTGTGTGTGTGTGTGTGTGTGTGTGTGAGTGTTAGTGTGAATTAAGCTCAAAGATTGTCATGTCTGCCAGGAAAAGTGCAATCTTCAGCTCTCTGTTTGTTTTCAGCTCTGAGTACGTCTGTATTTCTTTTATCAGTTTATGAGCATTTCATTTAACTTTGATTCCACAAATTTGTATTTTGACGTTTTTTGTTTTGTTTTGTTTTTTGTTTATTTGTACAGGGACAACGCACAACATGTAGTTTTCAATGTAGTTTTACTTGTATGAGACCAACTTGTAGCATAGTAAGATAAATGAGGAAAAATCATTGTATGCATAAATAGTTTAGCAGCAGCCACAGGTAATTAGTGCCTAATATTTCTGAAGATCATCAAACTTGCTCTAGTGCTTTTAGAGACCTTTTTAATATGTTTTATAAAATTTAAGTTAGAATCCATAATCATACCCAAATATTTAAAATGTTTAACAATATTTATTACCTCTCCTTTAAATGTGTGCAGGTTTATATGTTTGAATCAACATAGATACATACTGTATATATACAATCATGTGTACAGGTGCATCTCAATAAATTAGAATGTAGTGGAAAAGAATGTTGTGGGTTTTTGTTAAATGTGAGCCAAAATCATCACAATTAATAGTAACAAAAACTACTTCAGTCTGTGTGCACTGAATTTATTTAAAGGTACAATTTGTAAGATATTTGCAGTAAAATATCCAAAAACCACCAGGCTAGTGTTATATATTTTATCCAGCTGATTACTAACAATATCTCTAATGTTTTTAACAACTTGTAAATTATGAGAAAATTACCATTCTAAACAGTGACATGGGGCAGTGCAGTCGCCTGTCAATGACGTTAGTTACCTTTTGTTACCACCTTTACTGACGTAGAAACCACATGACAACAGTGTCGTGGACAAATGCGGAAGTAGTGTCTAGCGTCCAGCAAACCACTAGCTTGCTTCAAGCAGTTCCTTATTTACTTCTTCTTGCACGTTTTATGGTGGATTGTGTTAATTATTTATGGAACATAATTACTGTTTACCATCTGCGGCTGGTTCTGTCGACAAGGACAGCTCCCGTAAACATAAGCGTATGGACCAACCAAACGACCCGAGAAGAGTTTGGGACAAGAGGAGAGAAAGAGCGAGGATCAATATCGGTGTTGCGTTTTCTAGATGGAGAGAGCTTCGCGACAAACTTCAACTAGAAAGAGATGCCGATCTTGCGTGTGTTTTACTCAACCTGAGAGTTGTTTTGATTTGTATCTTCACTTTAAACAGAAAACAGAAAACGTATGCTATTATAACGATCAACAAGATTAGTATTATGGGGCATACATGCCAAACGCGGGGCATCGCGTCTCTTGACCCGCGCGAGGACGCGTCTGATCGCGTCTTTGCATTGACTATGTATGTAATCTACTAAATTCTAATTCAATATAATAAAATTATGACATCAAACACAACATTTATAAAACTTTACTTCATCCGTTAAATCCATGATTTATCTTTCCGTCTGATTGATGTCCTTCAGCGGTTGGGTAGAAGACAACAAATCCCATCATTTCACGCTCCTTCTTAGCTTCATCAAACCACGTGATTGTTATTGTTTTGGTAGTGCGCCCTCTAGTGGCAGGTCCTACAACTTGTACCTTTAATACACGAGTTTCACAAATTGTGTTGAAGTACTGAAATAAATGAACTTCTCCATGACATTCTAATTTATTGAGATACACCTGCATATGTGTAAAAGCATGTGTGTGTTTGTGTGTTTTTGAAGAGAGAATCCTGCAGGGTCAGTGGCTTAACAGGTGGATAAATCTGTTATCTGATGATTCATTCAGAACAATAAGACATTCAGACCAGAACCATAAGCCTGAGTGAAGTGCAGGGCTGCATTAGACTGGTACATAGAGAACCAAATCATTTTATCAACAGGATTATTGAACAGACCTGAGAAAGATGGATTTCGGCTTTATTTTTAGCAGATGCAATTCAAAACGACACAGCAATGAAACTGTATAATAATAAAAAATAAAAAAAAACCTGTGAAGCAATAATGACCAAAAAAAAAGCAACAACAAGGCCACAAAAGACTGATATTTAAAGTTTACCCCCATCTTTGAAATTGCTCTTCCATACTTTCCTGTAGCCCAAGCCGAGCAGGGCACTAACAACATTAAGGTTTCGGTTTGTTTTCTAGGGATGCATGAACTATAATTAAAGTATACCTTGATACAAGTGTCTATTAAATACTTATTGTAAAAGTTCACAGGAGAACTGTTTATTTATTTAAATTAAAATCAGACCAAAAAAAAAACCAGCACATCTTGATGTGTCTCATTTGAATGCACATGAATGCAAATGATAAATAAAAAATGCAAAAGGGACGATTTTCATTAACTCATTGCTTTTTTTTTAAATAGCTGTAATAGTTATATCACAGTAATGAACCACTGCTGGGTCCAAAATCGCATAGGTAGTATCTGAGTAGACACAACTGTATATTTAATTAAGAACTGTTAATATATATGTTTTACAGTATGTGTGCATGTGGTATGAATGTATACCAAGTCATTTTGGCTTTTTCATGTGACTGATGGTGTCACATTTCAATCATACGTGTAAATAGTAGGGGAAAGTGGGGTCGAAAGTAATGTGGGACGAATGTAACAAAGCGATTTTCTCAGAGCCTCTTACTGCATTTGCATTACAAGCTATGACAGATGTTCAACATGCAACCCTTGAAGGAGCTAAGAAATATCACGTGATTTTGTCAACATTTCCCACAGTTAGGTCCATAAAGCTGTTTTTGAGTACAAAAAAGTTAATTTATTGACGCAGTATTTTTTTCAAATTAGTTGTGTTGTTTTTCTTGTTTCATGTGTCTGGTTTTATCCAGATTTTTATGAGACATCACTCTCTGGGCAACTGATAACTTTAACATCACTCTCAGCGCAACTGATACGTTGCATTTACCTTAGTTATATTTAGGTTTTATCCATAACTTAGCTTTTACACCTATGAATTTTCAGTGTTTCCAGATGTTTTAATGCACATTTTGAATTTATGCATAAAACATAAAAACAACTGGATGGAAACATTCAAAGAAATGTTAGCAAAAATATGCCATAAAGTAGCCTGTTTCCATCCAGTTGCCATAAAGTAGCCTGTTAACATGAAGGAATTTTTTTTTTTTTCAGGTATTTTACTCATATTTTGAATAATGTATTTCCGTGTATTGTGTTTTACGGTTGAAAGAAATGTCCAAGGGAACATTTTCCATTTCTCCACTTACTGTTGTTATTATTTTATTTTAATTTCTTTCTAACAGTGTACTACAGTTACATGTTCTCCATTTGTTTGGATTTTATGTTGTATTTTCAGGTTCCTGCGTGCCGTCATAGTTTGTAAGTCCAATTTTAGTCCTTTTGTTTCAGTAGGTCCCTTAATTAGTTCCCCAGGTGTTTCTGGTTTTCTTGTTATCTTCCGTGTGTGTTTGTGTGCATGTGTAAATGTGTATGTCTATGTGTATGTACTGTATATAGCCCTATGTTTCGGACGGCCTTTGTCAGTCATTGTTTTGCCTGTAAGCTGTTGCATTCCCATTCCGTGTGTGGATTATCTTTGTTGTGATATTCAAATAAACTAATGCTATTTGGATCTCCTTCTCTGCTTCGAAAACAACAATAACACTTTATAGCAGTGGTTCCCAAACCTGTCCTGGAAGACCCCCTGCCCTGCACATTTTATATGTCTCCCTAATCAGACACAAACCAATTTAGTTTTTGCAGTCTCTACTAACATGATGAGTGGAATCAGATGTGTTAGATAAGGGAGACATACAAAAGGCAGGGTTGCCAACTCTCACGCATCTGGTGTGACACTCTGATGCTGAAAGCATGAGTGTCACGCCAGATGCGTGAGAGTTGGCAACCCTGCAAAAGGTCTAGGACGGGGGGCCTCCAGGACAGGTTTGGGAAACACTGATTTATAGTGACCAATTCTTAGTATTAAATTGTTGCTTTTGTTATGTTTGTTCTATCGTATGACTTAAGAAAACTCGAAATTTGTGCAAAAGTCATATAGACCATTGGTGTGCATGTGTCCATTCTCTACATAATTATATGGAAAATAGTAGCTTGCATATTGTGCTAAAATTCACCACCTGTATTCCACATAAGTGAAATTATATTCACAATTATATATATCAGTTTTTAGACCTGCTCAGATTTCGTTATAGTGTTGGACCAATCGGAATTAAGAGCAAAGGTCTGTTTAAATGCCGACGGGAGCTGCGTTTGAATTACAATCGTTTTTTTCTTAGTTGTAGTGATGTTCACACTCGCATGATGCCTTTTGAAAAACTTAGGCCGGTGAAACACTGGCATATTGCACCTGTCAAACATAGTCTATTTTGCCGTCAATACTGTTGATGGTGTCCTTTATAGGCTTTATATTTATGCTCAACATGAAGTATAGTCAAAGTCAAAGTCACCTTTATTTATATAGCGCTTTAAACAAAATACATTGCGTCAAAGCAACTGAACAACATTCATTAGGAAAACAGTGTCAATAATGCAAAAATGATAGTTAAAGGCAGTTCATCATTGGATTCAGTTATGTCATCTCTGTTCAGTTAAATAGTGTCTGTGCATTTATTTGCAATCAAGTCAACGATATCGCTGTAGATGAAGTGTCCCCAACTAAGCAAGCCAGAGGCGACAGCGGCAAGGAACCGAAACTCCATCGGTGACAGAATGGAGAAAAAAACCTTGGGAGAAACCAGGCTCAGTTGGGGGGCCAGTTCTCCTCTGACCAGACGAAACCAGTAGTTTAATTCCAGGCTGCAGCAAAGTCAGATTGTGCAGAAGAATCATCTGTTTCATGTGGTCTTGTCCTGGTGCTCCTCTGAGACAAGGTCTTTACAGGGGATCTGTATCTGGGGCTCTAGTTGTCCTGGTCTCCACTGTCTTTCAGGGATGTAGAGGTCCTTTCTAGGTGCTGATCCAGCATCTGGTCTGGATACGTACTGGATCCGGGTGACTGCAGTGACCCTCTGATCTGGACACAGACTGGATCTGGTGGCCACGGTGACCTCGGAACAAGAGAGAAACAGACAAATATTAGCGTAGATGCCATTCTTCTAATGATGTAGCAAGTACATAGGGTGTTATGGGAAGTGTTTCCGGTTCCGGTTTACCTAATTAATGCAGCCTAAAAATCCTTTAACGGATTTGGATAATAAAAGCATATTAGTATGTTATGTGTATGCCAGGTTAAAGAGATGGGTCTTTAATCTAGATTTAAACTGCAAGAGTGTGTCTGCCTCCCGAACAATGTTAGGTAGGTTATTCCAGAGTTTGGGCGCCAAATAGGAAAAGGATCTGCCGCCTGCAGTTGATTTTGATATTCTAGGTATTATCAAATTGACTGAGTTTTGAGAACGTAGCGGACGTAGAGAATTATAATGTAAAAGGAGCTCATTCAAATACTGAGGTGCTAAACCATTCAGGGCTTTATAAGTAATAAGCAATATTTTAAAATCTATGCGATGCTTGATAGGGAGCCAGTGCAGTGTTGACAGGACTGGGCTAATATGGTCATACTTCCTGGTTCTAGTAAGAACTCTTGCTGCTGCATTTTGGACTAGCTGTAGTTTGTTTACTAAGCGTGCAGAACAACCACCCAATAAAGCATTACAATAATCTAACCTTGAGGTCGTAAATGCATGGATTAACATTTCTGCATTTGACATTGAGAGCATAGGCCGTAATTTAGATATATTTTTGAGATGGAAAAATGCAGTTTTACAAATGCTAGAAACGTGGTTTTCTAAGGAAAGATTGCGATCAAATAGCACACCTAGGTTCCTAACTGATGACGAAGAATTGACAGAGCAACCATCAAGTCTTAGACTGTGTTCTAGGTTATTACAAGCGGAGTTTTTAGGTCCTATAATTAACACCTCTGTTTTTTCAGAATTTAGCAGTAAGAAATTACTCGTCATCCAGTTTTTTATATCGACTATGCAATCCATTAGTTTTTCAAATTGGTGTGTTTCACCGGGCTGCGAAGAAATGTAGAGCTGAGTATCATCAGCATAACAGTGAAAGCTAACACCATGTTTCCTGATGATATCTCCCAAGGGTAACATATAAAGCGTGAAAGAGTAGCGGCCCTAGTACTGATCCTTGAGGTACTCCATACTGCACTTGTGATCGATAGGATACATCTTCATTCACTGCTACGAACTGATGGTGGTCATATAAGTACGATTTAAACCATGCTAATGCACTTCCACTGATGCCAACAAAGTGTTCAAGTCTATGCAAAAGAATGTTGTGGTCAATTGTGTCAAACGCAGCACTAAGATCCAATAAAACTAATAGAGAGATACACCCACGATCAGATGATAAGAGCAGATCATTTGTAACTCTAAGGAGAGCAGTCTCAGTACTATGATACGGTCTAAATCCTGACTGAAAATCCTCACATATACCATTTTTCTCTAAGAAGGAATATAATTGTGTGGATACCACCTTTTCTAGTATCTTGGACAGAAAAGGGAGATTCAAGATTGGTCTATAATTAACTAGTTCTTTGGGGTCAAGTTGTGGTTTTTTGATGAGAGGCTTAATAACAGCCAGTTTAAAGGTTTTGGGGACATATCCTAATGACAATGAGGAATTAATAATAGTCAGAAGAGGATCTATGACTTCTGGAAGCACCTCTTTTAGGAGCTTAGATGGTATAGGGTCTAACATACATGTTGTTGGTTTAGATGATTTAACAAGTTTATACAATTCTTCCTCTCCTATGGTAGAGAATGAGTGGAACTGTTCCTCAGGGGGTCTATAGTGCACTGTCTGATGTGATACTGTAGCTGACGGCTGAATGGTTGCAATTTTATCTCTAATAGTATCGATTTTAGAAGTAAAGTCGTTCATAAAGTCATTACTGCTGTGGTGTTGGGAAATGTCAACACTTGTTGAGGCTTTATTTTTCGTTAATTTAGCCACTGTATTGAATAAATACCTGGGGTTATGTTTGTTTTCTTCTAAAAGAGAAGAAAAGTAATCGGATCAAGCAGTTTTTAATGCTTTTCTGTAGGATATGTTACTTTCCAGCCAAGCAATACGAAATACCTCTAGTTTTGTTTTCCTCCAGCTGCGCTCCATTTTTCGGGCTGCTCTCTTTAGGGTGCGAGTATGCTCATTATACCATGGTGTCAAACTGTTTTCCTTAACCTTCCTTAAGCGTAAAGGAGCAACTTTATTTAAAGTGCTAGAAAAGAGAGAGTCCATAGTTTCTGTTACATCATCAAGTTGTTCTGAGGTTTTGGATATGCTAAGGAATTTGGATACATCAGGGAGATAACTTAAAAAGCAGTCTTTTGTGTTAGAAGTAATGGTTCTTCAATACTTGTATAGGTATAGATATTGTTGTCGTGAAGACAAGATCCTGGTCTTTCGGCGGTCTCCCTCCATGTCACCTACGGTAGCAGCAGGGCGCCAGCGCCGCATCAGGCACGATTCTGGTGTGTAAAGACCACTGAACTATAATATAGTCATATATAGATCATATATAGACGCAGCCAGTTTGTCACTGGCCTTAGAATCAGCTGCAGGGCGGGATTTGCGTTGAACGCGGAGACTTCCGCCACTTAATATGTTCGTTTGGAAACACGAAAATGTATATGTTCCGCAAACAAAATATTTCATTCGGTCATTCGATACACACGTGCACCGTACCGAAAGCCCTGTGCCGAAACGGTCCGGTACGATCACAGACTGTTTTATTAGTATTCTACATTAAGATCAAACTGTGTTCTGATTATTGAAGCACATCCATTCCTTTGTATAAAAGTGTGAACATGCCAACCTGAACACAAGACTTTCTCTTCTGCCCCTGACCCACACAGGGACTACTGCAACTCGGTGTGTTTAACAGTAACAGTAAAAACAACATTCAAAGCCATATGTGAGTGACACATTTCCCCTTCCTGCTCCATTTCCTCTCATATGCATATGTGAGACACGCAGACAGGCTGAGCCTGCTGGCCTGTCAGAGAGCATTCCTCATGGGAGTGCTTTTCACTGTCACACGTCGCTGGGGTTCTCCACCTGTGTGCCAGTACGGTGGACCCCCTCTGAGACTTTGTGCTTCCCAAATTCGTGTGCAGACCTGCCAGCAGAAACACACACCAGGATGAGGTCACACCGAGGTCTGAGTGCACACATGCAAGAGAAAGCCTGACATTTCTAGAAGAAAGGATAGAATTGGGTAGTAATGGAAGTAAAAAGCAGGACAGTGTGCAACGTTAGGATGAAGAATGCAGGAAAAGGCGAAAGCCGGGATGGGGATACATTTTTAATTTCCCATAGTGCTTTGTTGACAGCAGCCAGAGTCCGTTAGAGACCGGTTAGCACTTATGGGACTAATTGGGGATAGAGCCCAGTCAAACTAAGCTCTGTCCTCTGACAATATCACATACTTGCAAAGAGAGTGCTTTTAAAGTGAACTTGAAGCATTCTGATTCCATTTGACTTCTGTTATATGATGTATTTCAGAGTGAAACATTCAATATATAAATGTAGGGCAGGTCAAGATTTTATCCTTTGGGACTTGACTGGATTGAGAAAAGCGAGCGTATTTGATTCAAGTTTTCACAATACATATTGTTTCAAAGCAGTGGTTTGTGGCTAGTAAACATGTATTTGGTTAAGCAGTATTTTGTGATTTTGATGAATGTAGTATAGGGATAGTATTTGCCAGCTTTGTAAGTCAGTCCAAGTTGGTATGATCTGAAGTCTTCACATCTGAAGTACATTTAATAGACCTGAAAATATAATTTAATTGCAAAGCTGAAGAGCTGTTAGAATTCACATAGTCAAACACAGCAAGGAATTCTGAGAGAAATGTTGTATGTGTGTTTGTTTATATGTGAATGTTTTTTGTGCACAGTATGTGTTGTAATTGTATTGGTTATAGCTGGCTGTAACTGGAGGGTTTACATTTTGTATTTTTGTAGAATTGCCATCTGTTTCTTAGTTCTGAGGTTGTTCTGGTTGGCTGATTTGTGGTATTGCTTTAATATTGACTACAATCTGAAAACCCATAAGCACCGTGGCAGGCTTGTTGTTTTAAGGGATTTTCACACTACACTTAACCCTGGGTTAAAATCTTTTTAACCACAGGTTAAAGGTGCTGTAAATGATTTCAGCTGTTTTGCTAGCTTCTACCATTTTGCTTACTCACGTGCAAACACTCTCAGCCTGCAAAACCCATCCCTTTTTTTGTAGAATTTTTAATTTCAGATGTCCAAAGCCTGAAACTATAGGCAAGTACATGGACTCAGATGATTCTATCTATGACAACTCGATTTCTCACGACATTATGTTCTAAAATGTGCTAGTGCGCAACTCATTATGCAATGTAGACTCATAAATATGCAAATTAGAATGTTAAACCAAATCTACATCTTACAAATATGCTAAATCAACGCGAAAACCAACTAGCCATAATTGATTATAACCCGAGGTGAAGCACGAAAAGTGTAAATCATGGTACAAGACCCAGAATTATGAGGTGAAAAGTCCATTATTGTTAGTCTGAATCGAAAAGAATCATTTCAATACTTTACAAGCCAAAATACTAAATTCCAAACAATGTTTCTTCTACATGATGATGTGTTTCTTTTACTATCACCAGATGGTGTAGAAAAATAAGTACACTTGATGCAACTCAAAGACTCTCTTTCTGTAAGTCAGTAGTTTGGAGAGCTCTCATTAAGTGGGGCTGGATTTAGTGAAAACTAAGTGTCAGATTACTAAACCATAATATTTCTCTTATTCTCTCTCTGTCAGTCAGAACTGAAGCAGCTTTACTCCAGAAACCTGAATCTGTGGGGCAGACAGGTGACACGAATAGCATTTAGACAAAATGAGAAACAGTAAGAGGCTTGTGTTAGTGTGTGTAACCGATATGAAGCCAGTAGAATAGAATAGAATAAATTATAAAGAGTATGTATTATCACATGACCAGGGTTGTTGAATTTATTTCAATGACTTTCACATGATATCACCAGTGAACAGCAGCATGAACTTATTACAGGAAATTATCCAATTGGAAGATGATTTTCTGTAGTTAAAGATGATTTCAGGTAGTTAGAGATGATTGTATGTAGTTAGAGATGATTTTGAACAGTAGTTGCAATTACATGTAAATTTCGGGAATCATCTTTAACTTGTAAAACAAATCATCATCCATCTGTAAGACCAAGTCTTCATTGGAAATGTCGAAAGGGTCAGTTACCTCAGAATGTTCACTAACACAGGCCAGTCAGCTCAAGGCAACAATAAAATTGAAATATATTTTAAAATAAAATTATTGAAAAGAGTTTTATATCTGTTTCATACTTATACTTCTATACTGAGTATAGAAGCTGGCGCTTACAGGTCATCATACAGGTCTATAAAACAACTGGCTGAAATTAACGTGGTGCAATCTTACACAATATGTCTCTCTGTCTCAATGCAGTACACAGTATACTCTCCTTTCAAGAAATAATGTAGTTAACTAATTGAACTGATCTGCATTGGCCCGTCTTTGTGCTGAATGGACACAGTGAACCACATACAGCAGACAGTGTGGTGTCATAAATCAGCTGTGATGGTGGTGGGCCGCAGAGAAAGGCACTCAGCTAAATTACAGACCCCATTTACTGCTTTTCACCAGCTTAAACTCCTACTGACCAAACTGAATATGCACTTAAAGTGGCACACCATGCCCTTCCTCACACACACCAGTGACTTCATACTCTAAAAGCACAAAACCCTAGATGGGTGTTTGCCTTACAGGATTTTAAGAGGTCCAGAGTTATTTCGCTCACCTCTCCAAGATGGATACACCACCAGCTGTGAGTACTGAAACACAATGGTAAAATTTATCTCGGAGATCTTAAGACACAGGCTAGGTTTGGCAAATCATATTATCATACTTTACACATTATGCAAATTTCTGAATGCACAAAATGACCAAATGATCTTCGACACTTGCTAAAAGATGCATGTTGCATTAAATACTGTATCCAAAAATGCAGTGTGATCAACTTCAACTTCCATTTCCAATGTGATGGATGAACTGGAAGATATTTCAGATGCAATCTTGACTCACTTGATTGGTACTGTACTAACTGGAATTAAACACTCTGTGTGATGAGGTCATATGATAACTGCACAGCATAGTGCTACTGTTTTACCAAATATTAGAATGATTTCTGAAAGATCATGTGACATTGAAGACTGGAGTAATTCATCTTTGCATTAAAGGAATAATTTTTTTTTTATTATTATTAATAATAAACGGGGAAGTCGTGGCCTAATGGTTAGAGAGTCAGACTCCCAATCGAAAGGTTGTGAGTTCGAGTCCTGGGCCGGCAGGAATTGTGGGTGGGGGGAGTGCATGTACAGTTCTCTCTCCACCTTCAATACCACGACTTAGGTGCCCTTGAGCAAGGCATCGAACCCCCAACTGCTCCCCAGGCGCCGCAGCATAAATGGCTGCCCACTGCTCCGGGTGTGTGCTCACAGTGTGTGTGTGTGTTCACTGCTCTGTGTGTGTGCATTTCGGATGGGTTAAATGCAGAGCACAAATTCTGAGTATGGGTCACCATACTTGGCTGAATGTCACTTCACTTTCACTTTCACTTTCACTTATTATTTAATAAAACAACAACAACTGTGACTTCATTATTCCTATAATGTCATTTTTGCTCACAATGTCCCTAGAACAAGATAATGAATTAGTAAATCGTGTTCACAATTTTAAATGAGGTGGCAAATTAATAAATTGTGCTAACTATGTACTTTAAATGAGGTAACAAATTAGTAAACCGTGGTCTCAATGTACAGTATGTACTTAAAACACAATGATTTATTTAAAATGAGGCAGTGAATTACAAAATCTTGCTCAAAACGATTAACTTAAAACGAGGTAACAAATTTGTAAATCATGCTCAAAATTTACTTTAAAAAAGGTGATGAATTAGTAAGTAGTGGGAAAGAATTGTTAATTTGTGGCCTTGAAATAAATATCTTCCCCACGTCATGTCTGGGGCTCTGTGGTAATGCCATAATCCTCATACATTTTTTAAAATTGTATTTGATAATGAAATATAAATGGTAATTCTGCTTTATTAATCCAATTTTATGTTAAATTGTCAAATGTCACACTGGACCTAAAGGATCGAATTACATTGCATTGTGGGATATGGTATCACACACAGTGTGCTCAGATTGCATACTAATGTTTTATCAAATGAACAGAACATTTTGCAAGGTATATTTACTGCTTATCATTCCCCACAATCACTTTATAGACAGAAGAAAGTGAAACCATCACTTCAATGTTATTATTAACTCAAATCTGAAGTTTGTGTTTCTGTTTTGTCAGAAAATAAGCTGGGAACTTCTTGAACTATGAGAGGCGGTAATAACCAGGCAGCAGGAAGTCACCCCACGATCCAATTTTAATTGGTCATACACGTTTCCGCTGTAACGGCTCCTTTAGCTCTTGAATTACTGTAAAAACAGGGAGCATGTGGGGCGGTGGAGAGAGCGGGGGCGTCAGCAATCGTTAAAATCGCTCCACCACGGAGGGAAGCTGCACATTATTAGACTGCAAGGCTGTAGGGAGGAAAAGACCATTTGACTGCACTGCAGGGGGGAAGCGTTTGCTTCTGCTGTGGGACGTACGCGACCGATCCAGCCTGAGAAGAGACGGCGGGAGAAGTCTTAACAGGTCATCAATGCTCACCTGCTGCACAGGTGGCCTACAGACTGTTAATGAGGCTTTTTGTTTTGCTCAGACCCCTGAGAGAGAGGAAGAGAATGAGATAGCAAAAAAAAGAGATCCATCACAGATACACAGTCATCTAGACTCACTTAGAGATAAATGAAGACTGCGAGCTAATGAATTTCACCTCCAAGATTCTGCTGATGGATTTGAAGGGGTGAAAACGCTCTATTGCTCTCTCTGAAATCACATTAGTCTCTTTTGTTTTGTTCTCTAGAGCTCCTAAAATGATCTTCGAAGTTTATGAGGTTTTGGAAAGCAACAGAATTAATTATGCAAAGATATGCAGGCTGAGAAGTGAAAATGATGCCATATGCCTCTCTCTCACTCTGTTTTCCACTCACTTCCTCTCTGTTTCATCTAAATATACCAGCGATGTGTACTGGACAAAAATGTAATTGGATGAAGGCATTTACATTCACATTAGTATCGTTTGTCCACTGATGTACATTCACAAATGGTGCACATATAAATTCAAAGGGCACAACATAAGGTGTCCAGATGTTCCTGCTTTTCCAAGGACGCTCGCGATATTTGTTTGTACATGCTTGTTTCAAATAATATCATCACATACAGTATAATTTCCATTTCACTTTTTTTTCTATTTTCTTTTGTTAATCACAATACAATACACTATATTTGCAGTGGATATAGAAAAGCAGATTTCAACCCCTCTTTAAATGGTTGATTTTAAAATATAAATTTTACACTCATCGAAAAGTTCATAATTTTATTTAACATTAACATAACATTAATGCAGCACCTATTTTAACCCTCAGCCAGGAACAATCTTTTTTTGTTTCCCATGTCTTTTAAGTCCGTATTTTCAGTCTGTTTTAATTGGACAGCTGGCCCAATCAATTTGTTATTAGTCATTCAATAGTGTGTGTCGGAAATGTAATGTATCTTACAAAAAATCTGGTCACTATATCCAGAGGCAGACAGAGTACACAGTTTCATTACTTGAGTAAAAGTACAGATACCCCTTGCAAAATTTTACTCAAGTACAAGTAAAAGTACTACAGTCAGATGTCTACTTAAGTAAAAGTACCGAAGTACTTGTTTTTAAAAGTACTTGAGTATCAAGAGTGCAAGAGTAAATTTTTCTAAATATTGCATTACTACTGCCACAGTGCTTACATTTATGTACAGAAACGTCCTACATGGAGTTATAAAAAATGTTAATGTTAATACCTTGGAGAATGTAAAAGGAATCGAAAGTAAAATCAAGTCATTTTCATCTTTTTAACCATTTTGTTTTATTTAACATTTCTCATTTGCCCACAAGGCAATAGCACAATGGCAACGCTCTTACAAACCTCTGCTAGAGTTTCAATGGATTTTTTTTGCACCCACATTTGAACCAGACTGTGTTAAACACACCGCATACTCAAGAACATCAAAGAAAATGCTCAGCTTACATTAATGTGTAATATCAGAAAAGAAAATTCAGCTAACAATTGTGTGTACATGTGATTTTCTGTTTTTTTCATTAATCAAATCAATAAACCTAAACCAGCAAAGAAAGCAATATTGCAATGTTCTGACTCATCTCTGAACCTGACCGTGTTATACACGCAGCATAGAAGAGAAAATAATAATGATTAAAGAAAATCAGCTAATCAGCTGTGTTTAGGTCAGTGTACAAAGAAAGGAAAAATAAAATTCAGCTCATTTAATTGACAATATTAAGCCCCTTCCTCTCACATTGACATACAGACAAAGGCAGGAGAAAATACTTTCAGCTGAATAACACCATTCTTACACACACACAATCTACGTGTGACAACTCTCTGTGTGTGTGTGTACTGTACTTCAATCAAATGTCATGAAGTCTTTGGCGGAAAGCTGAAGGTGATTGCTGATATGCTTTCCCAATCAGAGGAACCTGCACAATCCAATCACGTTTGAGAGGGTTTCCGAGAATTTTTCTTTATTCCTTTTTTTTTCGTCGCTCATTTTTTTGTGGATAGGCATTTTCGTCCACACGGATCTGGCGTTTTGGAAGAGTGAAACCGATGTTTTTTGAAACCGGCTCCGAGAGTGGCTAAATTTGAAAACGCTGCCTTTGCATTTTCGTCTGGACGGCGAATCCGTACATTTTCTGAAAATATGATGTCATCAGCCCACGTCTCACCCCTAGTCAAACAGCACTACGTCACATAAAAGAAAAAAAACATGAACAAACACTGAATGATTGTATTTTTTATTAACTAACATTAACACGGATTAATAAATGTATTGTTCCATGTTCGTTTGTGTATCACACGCAAGGTTTATGAGCAACAGAGCAAGTCCATGTCTTCTTCTCCGTTTTAAGTGTATCTCTGTGGCAGAATTACAGCGCCACATGCTGGTCTGGCATGTATACTACATCGTTTTGCGGTTTCGTGTGGATGCGGATATTTCTTGAGGAGAGGAAAAAAAAGATCGGATTGGGGTAAGCTCCGTCTCCGTGTGGACGGGGCCGAAGAAGTAACGGGTACTTACAGTTATGGATAGAAATGTAGTGGAGTAAAGAGTACAATATTTGCCTCTCAAATGTACTTGAGTAAAGTCATGAGTACTCCCCAAAAATGATACTCGAGTAAAGTACAGATCCCTCAAAATTGTACTTAAGTACTGTACTCAAGTAAATGTACTCCGTTACTGTCCTGACGATATCCAACCTTCTATATAATTGAAATACTGTGCAATCAGAATTTTGAGTTTCAGATTGGAAGCTTCTGTGGAAACCCACAACTTGGATTTTGCCAAAACATGGCAGGACCCAGGGAGAAGTAATTTAGTTCATGATAAACATAAATTTTTACAGAGGCAGGTGTGTAAAACATAATAAATATTCTTTGTTGATGATTGCACACCTGCATAAAAAAAAATGTGGCATAGCATATCATCATTACTGCTATTGTTTATTGCTAGAGAAACATCTTTGTTGACTATGGAACAACAGCAAAGCTAATGGTTGAATCAGCATTTTTGTTTCTTTATCCACATCATCTACCATGCATCGGCAATGGAATGTAACTGTTTAAAATTTAGAGATCTAAAATGAACACTTGTCAAGCGAGAAGTAAAAAAGAAGAAGAATAAGTAGAATTGGGGCAAAAATTAAGTGCATCTCAATAAATTAGAATGTCATGGAAATATTCATTTATTTCAGTAATTCAACTCATATTGTGAAACTTGTGTATTAAATAAATTTGGTGCACACAGACTGAAGTAGTTTAAGTCTTTGGTTCTTTTAATTGTGATAATTTTGGCTCACATTTATCAAAAACCAACCAATTCACGATCTCAACAAATTAGAATATGGTGACATGCCAATCATCTAATCAAATCAAAACACCTGCAAAGTTTTCCTGGGCCTTCAAAATGTTCTCTCAGTTTGGTTCACTAGGCTACACAAGCATGGGGAAGACTGCTGATCAGACAGTTGTCCAGAAGACAATCATTGACACCCTTCACAAGGAGGGTAAGCCACAAACATTCATTGCCAAAGAAGATGGTTGTTCATAAAGTGCTGTATCCAAGCATGTTAACAGAAGGTTGAGTGGAAGGAAAAAGTGTGGAAGAAAAAGATGCACAACCAACCGAGAGAACCACAGCCTTGTGTGGATTGTCAAGCAAAATTTATTAAAAAATTTGAGTGAACTTCACAAGGAATGGACTGAGGTGGGGGTCAAGGCATCAAAAGCCACCACACAGAGACGTGTTAAGGAATTTGCTGAACCACAGACAACATCAGAGGCGTCTTACCTGGGCTAAGGAGAAGAAGAACTTGACTGTTGCCCAATGGTGCAAAGTCCTCTTTTCAGATCAGAGCAAGTTTTGTATTTCATTTGGAAACCAAGATCCTAGAGTCTGGAGGAAGGGTGAAGAATTTCATAGCCCAAGTTGCTTGAAATCCAGTGTTAAGTTTCCACAGTCTGTGATGATTTGGGGTGCAATTTCATCTGCTGGTGTTGGTCCATTGTGTTTTTTGAAAACCAAAGTCACTGCACCCGTTTACTGAGAAATTTTGGATCACTTCATGTTTCCTTCTGCTGACCAGCTTTTTGAAGATGCTGATTTCATTTTCCAGCAGGATTTGGCACCTGCCCACACTGCCAAAAGCACCAAAAGTTGGTTAAATGACCATGGTGTTGGTGTGCCAGCAAACTCACCAGACCTGAACTCCATAGAGAATCTATGGGGTATTGTCAAGAGGAAAATGAGAAACAAGAGACCAAAAAATGCAGATGAGCTGAAGGCCACTGTCAAAAAGAAACCTGGGCTTCCATACCACCTTGGCAGTGCCAAAAACTGATCACCTCCATGCCACATCCAGCCTCCATGTAGATGAACATACTTTCCAGAAGGCCAACAATTCACTAATTTATTTTTTTACTATATTATTTTTATTTTTTTGGTCTAATGAAGTATTCTAATTTGTTGAGATTGAGATGGTGGGTTTCTGTTAAATGTGAGCCAAACTCATCACAAGTAAAAGAACCAAAGACTGAAACTATTTCAGTCTGTGTTTATTGAATTTATTTAATACACAAGTTTCACAATTAAATAAATAAATGAAATAAATGAGTTTTTTCCATGACATTCTAATTTATTGAAATGCACCTGTACATTTGGCAAAAAAAATTAATTCTAAATCGCAATGTGTCACCGCCTGTTTTTGTGACTGATTTTCTAAGAGAAATGGATTAATCTGAATTGACATATCAACTAGTGCTATATGCAAGAAAGAAGAAAAAAAAGACATTTCACTGTAACTAAATAGAGTATTCAGTATCAAGTTGATCCAAACGATTATTTTCTTCCTTGTATAATGATATCACCTTTCTCTTTTCCTCTCTCATGTCTGGTTTAGCTCTGAAAGGCTCTAGATTGTCATGTCAGATTTCCTATGTGGATGTGAAGGACTAATGTTGTGGTCATAAGGTGGTGACCTCATCCTGACCTCTGGAGGCCCGTCTCAATGAAATCTCTCAGGACAACTTAATATGACTGAAAACTGCTCACTGACAGGACAGAGATGGAACAGAAACTGCTGTAGACATTTAGCACTTTCCATTCAAAGTATCAAAATATATTGCACGTGTTTTTCTCAGTAGCAAAAGAAGCACTATCACTATTGCACACTAGTTTGAATCTAATCCCAAATAATAATTTTTAGAGCATGGACATTTTAGATTTGGGCCAGTAAGCAATAAACAGGAACAACACCCTGGCAACCAAAATAAACTCCTTGGCATGGTGAATGGCTTTGGTTGAGCAATACAATTTAATATTTTTTTTATTTTTTTTTTATAGAAAAGATCAAGGGAAATCAAGGAAAATCAAGTTTGCCTGTAATGTTGCATGGCAATGTGTGTGTGTGCTCTTATTTTTGTGACATATCAGGACTCAACTCTGTATAATGACATGGATATGACACAGGTATTACAAGGAGAGGGTGACTTATGAGGACATAACCCATGTGTCCCCATTTTTCAAAACGCTTATAAATCATACAGAATGAGTTTTTTTTTTGAGAAAGTAAAAATGCACAAAGTTTCCTGTGAGGGTTAGGGTTAGGTGTAGGGTAGGTGCAGGGCCATAGAATATACAGTTTGTACAGTATAAAAACCATAACGTCTATGGGATGTCCCCACTTTTCACAAAAACAAACGTGTGTGTGTGTGTGTGTGTGTGTGTGTGTGTGTGAAGCTTCTGTTTGCAAGTAGACCCAGATGTTGACCCTCCTGCTCTCTCTCTCTCTCTCTCTCTCTCTCTCTCTCTCTCTCTCTCTATCTATCTCTCTCTCTCTCTCTATCTCTCTCTCTGTGTTTTAATTCCAGTTTACTATAGTTTATTGGCAAATACATATATATATATATATATATATATATATATATATATATATATATATATATATATATATATATATATATATATATATATATATATTACAGATTTTATTACAGAAGTGTTTGTTGCTTAGCTGCAGAAAATAAAAAAAATTAAATAACAATATAGCCAAATAAAATAATAAAGCACAATAATAAATTAAGAAATAGCACACAGTAATTCAGCTCAATAAAACTGTTAAAAATATATGACATGATTAAAGATGAACATTAATATCTCTCTCTGTTCCTGGCTCTTGTTTGCGCAGAGGTGGGTCAGATGATGGATGATCTTTCAGCAGTCTTTCTTGTAATCAATGCGCACTCGCTGTCTGAGTGCTCTGTAATGACAGACAGACTCTCTCTCTCTCTCTCTCTCTCTCTCTCTCTCTCTCTCTCTCTCTCTCTCACAAACAAACACACATACACACACACACATCGTCATACACAGCCCCTGGAATGCATTAGAGGTTTTAACCTTGACCCCTGTGAATGTGGAGAGGTCGACAAGTCTTGACAGGAGAATAGGATAATTAGCACTGAGAGCTGTGACGCTAACCTTCGTTGTACTGGCAAAAACTTGGGTGTAAAGGAAGCATCTCAAAACATTTAGTGTTGTGTTATTTATTTATATATATATATATATATATATATATATATATATATATATATATAAAATTAATTAATTAATAGTCAGAAGTTTGTGTTCATGTTCAAAATCCAGTTATTTAATCCAGTCATATGAAAATTTCCCTGTGCAGATTTTGCTCGATTTCAGTTGGTCAAACAAATTTGCTGTGTTAACCAATGGAAAGCTGCTTGGTTTGAAAATTACTTCTATGTGAGCTTTATGCTGCTTTTCCGATGTGTATGGTGGTCAAAACAGTAGATCATCCTGTTCTGTTTCAGCTGAGACCAGATCAATGCCGCTCAGCAGCACTTTAGAGAGATACAACCCTTCTTACATCACCAGGCCGGAGAAGAGATTGATCATGGCCATTTATCTAAGTGGCAGTGTGCCGTCCCACCAGGCTTCACTTTTAACATTCTCTGTACTGGTTTAAACTGGCAGGTTGCCATGGCAGCTAATGAGGAGCCGACTGACTGAGTGAAACAGTCGCCACTGCAGATTCTTTACCAAGGTAAGATAAAGCTAATGCTGTTAGCATCGAAACGCAGGGCTGAGCCCACTCCATCAAACAGACATCTCGGACTCTCTCTCTCTCTCGCTCTAATTCAGAATGAGAAATGAAAACATCTTTATGTGGTTTATTCCCATAAATCTCTACTCGAACCCCACTGCTGCCCTGCACACTTCACTTTTCCCCAAAGATGGGTTTATTCAGCAATTACCTGCTTTTTCTCCAATATTTAACAACAAAACAACAGCGTTTTAGTAGATTTGTCTATATTATCATCTTAGCAAATAGTGTAGTTTAAAAGAAATGTAAATATACAAAATTGTTAAATAAGTTACTATTTAAAAATAAAATCTTTGAAATAGGTCATCATTTTTAAATATATATTGAATTTTTAAATTACATTGAAAAGAACATTTTATATATATATATATATATATATATATATTTACATTCCATTATTGAATAGTTGTATCTACATTTTATATTTGATCTAGATTTTTAGGCTTTAATGTTAATTTTATCTGTATGCACCGGGGTCTGAGAGTAACACAATTTAGATTCTCTGTATGTATGCGACAAAACCCACATAAATTAAGTAGCTTTCTAAAATAGCATGTTAGCTGATAATTTTGTATTTTTATTTTTATTTTTTACGTTTAATTTTGAAAACATTGGTTACATATGTAACCATGGTTCTATGACTGGGGAAGACCGTTAGAGGGCGTAACAGAGTGGAAAATCTTCCTGTCCTTCCCTTTGTCGAGAATCTAATAAAAAAGCTGTCACCTTGTGACCTTAATGACGTGTCTGTCTATAAATACTGTACCTGTTTACACGTCATCACTTCCTCAGAGTCTTCCTGTTGACCCGAGTGACCAGAGGCTCTGGCGGTCTTCCTCCAGTCAAAGAACCACAGTTTCATATGTAACCAACGTTCTATTTCCTTGGCTGCAGATTGCCAGAGGGCATAACAGACTGGAAGATGAATATCAAATCTGTCACGAGGGGCTTGTCAGCATGCATGTCCCTTTATGACATAACTACACAGTAACCAATAAAGACAATGTGACTCTGTGCAGAAGTGAAAACCACTAAATTCAAGATTTGCAAAAGAAAAACAGCATACAAACATATGAGATGGAATTTATTTTATTTTATTTATTTTATTCAAACTCTCAATTTCAACAAAAACAACTGGTTCATAAAATTACTTAATGTAATGGTGCGTTCACACGAGACACGAATGAAGCGTTAAGCACGATTGATTTACATATTAAGTCAAAGCAAACATGTGTATAGACATCCTGCAGTGCGAATGACGTGGTGCGAATTGAGCATTTCGGGCGAGGTGAAAAATCTGAACTTCGGCTAAAATTTGCGACGCATTAACCAATCAGGAGCTTGCTCTAGCAGTGACGTGATTATGACAAGCAACGACGGCAAGTCGAGGCAAAATCCGAAACAACAATGGAGAAATTATATTTTATGTTTAACCAAAAAAAAAGACATCAGAGCCAGTGGCAAATGTCAGAAAGACTAGCTGAGTGTCACGGTGTCTGTTCTGTGTTTCCTTGGGTCTCCACTAGTGGTCTCACTTCCCCAAAGGCACCTCACCGCAGGCACTACAATTCCCACAAGGCCTTGTCCCTTCATCACAGTAATTGCACTCCTGTTAATTGCACTCTGGTGTCTTCACTTCATAGTCATTATCCTGCCTATTTAAACCGGTCTGTTTCTGTTTGTGTCATGGAGTCCTTACTTTCCGTCACTCAGTGTCCTCACGTTCCTAGTTTCGAGTTCCTGTTCCTGTTTCTGTTTGTTTGTTTATTTGTGTTTTGGATTGAATTTTGGTTTTGACCCCCTGCTTGTTGGATTCTGATATTGGATTACTCATTTAAACTCACACTGCTTTTGGATCTCTCGTCTCCTGTGTCCCTGTGTTCCCGATCGTTACAGAAGGACTCCATCATATCTAGATCCAGCGGTGTGGGACTTCATACCCGTTCCCTAGCCAGTATGGTGGAGCGGAGGGCGAGATTCATCAAATTAACCACCCTCCGCCAAGAGGGGAATGAGGTAGGTGGTTGTGTCACAAGTGTTCTGGACCCTGGCGGGTGGAATGGGATATAATGATGCGGCCCTGAAAGACATTTGCAATGCCGGTCTGGATGACCCGGTGCCAGAAAAGGAAATGGATCGGCTGGACGCTTTTGATTTTTGGGAATTCATTTTTTACCTACAACATCAGCCTCCGTGGGATACCCCAGCCACACCTGTCTCTCCCGGTGGAATGGCCGACTCTAGACCGGGGTCTGCAGACAGGAGGACCGCCAGCCCAGTGCCACAGCACAAGATGGCCACCAGCCCAGCGCCTTAGCGCAAGATGGCCGCCAGCCCAGCGCCACAGTGCAAGATGGCCGCAAGCCCAGCGCCACAGCACAAGTTGGCCGCCGGCCCAGCGCCACTGCATAAGATGGCCGCCTGTCCATCGCCTCTGCACAAGATGACAGCCACAGTTGACCCTCCATAGTCGAGTCAGGTTCCCGTTGACCCTCCAGAGTCGGGTCAGGTTCCTGTTGACACTCCAGGGTCGAGTCAGGTACGTGTTTACCCTCCAGACTCGGGTTAGGTCACCGTTGACACTCCAGAGTCAGGTCAAGTCACCGTTGACACTCCAGAGTCAGGTCAAGTCACCGTTGACACTCATGAGTTAAGCACTACCACAGTTAGACCTCGGGAGTCAAGTCAAGTCACCAGTGTTCTTCAAGGGGAAAGTCAAGTCACCAGTGTTCTTCATGGGCAAAGTCAAGCCACCAACTATCTTCATGGGCAAAGGCAAGTCACCATTGATCTTCATGAGCAAATGCAAGTCACCATTGATCTTCATGAGCAAAGTCAGGTCAGGTCACCAATGATCTTCATGAGCAAAGTCAGGTCACCAATGATCTTCATGAGCAGAGTCAAGTCACCATTGATCTTCCTGAATCCAGTCTAAACACCACTGATCCACCAGAATCTCTCCACATCTCTGCTGAACTACCAGAGCCTCTCCACGTCTCTGCTGAACTACCAGAGTCTCTCCACGTCTCTGCTGAACTACCAGAGTCTCTCCACATCTCTGCTGAACTACCAGAGCCTCTCCACGTCTCTGCTGAACTGCCAGAGCCTCTCCACGTCTCTGCTGAACTACCAGAGCCTCTCCTCATCTCTGCGGAACTTCCAGAGTCTCGTCACGTCTCAGCCGAACTCTCTGAGCGCTCGACTTATCCTGTCGTGGCCACGGACGCCACCCTTAACCTGTTCATGTTCTCTGTTTCAGCCCTGGTGGGCTTCCTTCTCGACTGCATGGCTGTGGTGGTCTTCTGCGCCGCCCTGGTGGGCTTCTGTCTCGACCCCACGGCTGTGGTGGTCTTCTGCGCCGCCCTGGTGGGCTTCTGTCTCGACCGCACGGATGTGGTGGTCTTCCGCGCCACTCTGGTGGGCTTCGGTCTCGACCGCACGGATGTGGTGGTCTTCTGCGCCGCCCTGGTGGGCTCCTGTCTCAACCGCATGGCTGTGGTGGTGTTCTGCGCCGCCCTGGTGGGCTTCTGTCTCAACCGCACGACTGTGGTGGTCTTCTGCGCCGCCCTGGTGGGCTTCTGTCTCGACCGCACGGATGTGGTGGTCTTCTGCACCGCTCTGGTGGGCTTCGGTCTCGACCGCACGGATGTGGTGGTCTTCTGCGCCGCCCTGGTGGGTTTCTGTCTCGACTGCATGGCTCCAGTTCCACCTTGCTCCACCCTGGATTCCTGCCCTGTCGGCTCGGCCCTGGGCCCCTGGACATTCATTTCTCTCCTGGCCTTGTGTTTTGTTGTTGATTTGAATGTAAAACTACATTCTCACCCGAAATACTTTCAAAACTAAATTTCATGACATGATAACAGTTATATTTTGAAAATTATCAGAATAAATGGTGGTTAAAATCACAATGCTGCGTGAACTCAATTGGCAGAAACCCCTCCCATGATGTGAATTTGCGTCTGTTGTGAAGAGAGTTTCAGGTGTGAATGAAGCAAGTAAACTCAAAATGTTCAAGCATCCAAGTACACGCGAATAGCATGATTTGTTCACGCAAGTCGCGTCTGGTGTGAACGCCCCTGTGACGAGTGGGGCGGGGCCGAGAGCCGTGAGAATGGAGCGAGGCCGATGGAGTGATTGGAAATGAGCAACACCTGCTCAACTCACCGGTCACGCGTCCCACGGAGGAGATTGGAAGGAGGAGTGTAGTGCCATCCACAGAGGGCCATCCAGTGCCACCGCCAGGCACTACAGAGGAGTTTGCCCCGGTTGGTGGAGGGCCGAGCGGCAGTGGGTCTGGGAACCGGAACTATTTTTTTTTTGTCTGCCACTTCCCCCCTCCTTCCTGCATCCTTCCTGCATAAAGTTTTTACATTATTACAGCCCCGTTAGGGATACTTCTTTTCAGTTCTGATGTGTTGGAACTGGAGCATTTGTCCCCAAGTTCCCTTCACACCCATTTGTTCCCAGACACCTGCCCAGCCTTGCTGTCTGACATCTGTAGTAATGATCTCCCTTCTTGCAGGCAGTGGATCCATAGGAACCCCCTGCATAAGAAACTCCCTGCTCCACCAAGGTTTTATATCTAGTAAACATGGGTGGAGATAGGACGAGCCGTCTCCAACCCGTTCGCCAGATCATGTGCGATTCCTGCGAACGCGGTCGCCGCCGTGCCAGCGCGACAGTACCGCAAACGCGAGCTTCCGAACCACCGAGAGCGGCGCCGGATCTGGTGGCTAAGAAAGAAGATAGGGAGTGCTGCCCGTCTTACATTCCTTCCAGCAGATCCGAAATCGAATCCCGCGAGCACAACCACCGCTCCGTTTTTTCATCGACAAAAGCGGGGCTGGCACCGCGAGAAATGCCAGTGAAAGCTCTCTCCTCAAAGAGAGCCTTCTGAGAGTGAAGCAAAGGCTCGCATCGCAGCCGTCAACTCCCTCGAGAGCTGACACTGCGCGCTTCACTCTCAAGCAGACAACACACGAGCTGCGTGTGTCCCTACCTTTTTTTTTTTTTTGGCAGGGAAAACACACAGTCTGAACGCTGCCTGCTCTCGCCCAAAACTTCTCTTGATTGAAGCTTTGATAATGGAGTTTATCAGTGGACAAACGACACTAAATAAGACTCACAAACAGATAGCGACTGACTCACACACACAGAGCGCTTGCTGAAGACACAAGGCTGGTTTCCGGCTTCACCGCTCATGCTTTATGCTTCCTGGTCTCTGACGTCACCCACCTATGACATCTCGCCCTTCCTTTGGACTGATTATACACATTATTCAGAGACGTCACGCTGGACGCATTCCCCAAACGTTCTTGACGCAGCTCGAGTTCCTGAAGAGGAACCAATTTCAGAGTACTAAAATGTATAAAGTTTTCAAAAGTAAAAAGATTATGTCTATGAATAATGTCACAGTGATGCGATCTCATAGGTTTTCTGGCAAATACCTTGACTGCCTGCTTGTACACTGAAACAGCCGGCTTGACTGTGGACGGGGAGGTTTGTGACCAGGATGTGATGCAGTAAGACAGATGTGGGAAAATGTGTCCTTTAAATCCACGTTACCATTCAATCTTGAGGCTTGATTGCTCGCATGACATTTGAAATTCGAAGCATACGAAAAGGCAGGTATTTTAGTATTTTGTTTAGATATCTCAAATCCAATATCAGACAGAAGTCTTTTATTTGGAATGATGAAGCAAAAAAAAAAAAAAAAACCTGTGTAACAGCAGATGGTTTAATTTCCTCTATATCTTTTTTACAGTAGAGTCTGAATTCCCATGGAAATATTTCTGTTTCTCATTACTCATTTTAATGGAAGGACGAATCCCAGTGTTTACATGGGGCCGGCTGTCACGCTGTCTAGCCTCTGTTTCCCTGGGTGTCCACTAGTGGGCTCACTTCCCCTTAGGCACTTTACCGTAGGCACTAGAATTCCTCTAGTCTTGTCCTGTCATCACAGTAATTGCACTCCTGTTAATTGCACCAGGTGCAGTCACTTTATTGTTAATTAGCCTCCCTATAAATACCAGTCTTTTCCTGTTGTTTGTATGGAGTCCTTACCCTTCGTGTATCCAGCCTTCTCGTATTCCGAGTTTTTTCATTGTCTTCTCGTCCTCCGAGTTCCCGTTCCTTTCCTTTTCCAGTTCCCTCCTTTGTTTATTTGTTGGTTGTTTTGGACTGATTTAGTTTTGACCTTGGATTGTTTTGACCTCGATTTGGATTATCCCTTAATAAAGACATCTGCTATTGGATCTATCTGCTATTGGATCTCTCTCTGGTGCACGATCGTCACACCGGCGACAAAATTGTAGACCTTGCAAAATTGTTTTTAAAATCCATTGATTTGTCATTACTGAATGGCAAAAATTAATTTGTGATGTTGAAAACATGTTCTTCACAGACCTTAGTGAATCAATGCTCTTGACGATCTTTGGGGTTGATGATTATCAGGGGACGCCATCACATGTCTCGAATGATGATATGGTCTTGGTGGACGATATCTGGCCGGGATTGCTGAATCTTATAAGATCTATTTGTTGGCAGGCCTTGCACTGAAATTGTGATTTTTTAAAAATAGATCACTTTGTTTACTAGATCATCAGACACAAGCGATCCCTTACTCTGACCATCCACCATATCATCACTGTTAATCATTCCTGGTTCCTTAACTGAAATGGATTGTTCTTTCGAGAACAGCGAGTCTCTGGAAGAGAGTATCAGAGAAGGATGGAATATTGTTCTCCTTGCTGCCTGATTCTAAAACTTCAGAAGTTGGTGGTGGTTGCAGTTTGGTTAGAAACTCCAGAATATGTCCTATTCCACCAGCCAATGCATTAACTCTACGAGCAAGTTCTTTTTTTCCTTTCTTTTACTTTGGGAAAGGAGCGTAAAGCTGAAGCCTTTCTTTTTACCTCCCTGTTAAGGGCATCATGTTGCAATGGATGCATCAACCAGATCTTCCAGAGCTTCCCTAAGATGCTCAACGCCTAGGCAGCTCGGACACTGGTCATGTCCATCATCAGGTCCAACCTGCTCCTGGCAAGAGGAACACTGTGCAGACATATTTTTAGACCACAGAATCAGGAAGGTAAATGGAAATACCAGTACTCCCACAATGTCTTTTTTAATGCAAATAATTCACATTCCCACAGGCGGTTCGGAAATTCCACGCTCACCTTATAAACAATGTGTTCTCAGGTTCTCAGACAAGAAGACGAAAAAGGAAGTAATGACGTGTAAGCAAGTATTTATAGATAGACATATCACTAAGGTCATGAGGTGACAGCTTTTATATTAGGTTCTTGACAAAGGGAAGGATATGAAGATTGTCCACTCTGTCATGGTCTGCAGCCAAGGAAATAGAACATACAATTATGAAATATGAATTTACTATTTAAAAATAAAATCTTTGAAACAGATTGAAATAGTAATCTAAATGTTGATATGTAAATGCAAAAGTTAAATTAAAATCTAAACGTTATATTTAGAGAACATCTAGCAAAAGTGAGTTGCTTTATTGTTTTACAAATCAATTACTTTTTTAAACAATATAGAAACAAAACTCACACAATTTTAGTATTGGATAGCATGTTAGTAAATAATGCAGTTTTCACATTTATCATATTTTATATATTTTAATATTATAATATACTGTATGCAAAATATCAATTTAAATGTTAAAATTAAATATTAAATCAAAATTTTAATAAATAAATAGAAATCTAAACGCTATAGTTTGAAATATACATTTAGAAAAAATGCTAATTTAATCTAGCAAAAGCCAGAAAGGTAGTTTAATTGATTTGTATGTTATATCACACTTTGTTACATTTGGTGCTCAACACTTTAAACACAATCAAATGCTCTCTGGTGTTAAATTAACATTATTAATAACCTTGATGGCTATCTTCCAAATATTGAGTGTGTCTGTTCTGGTCACTAATAAACAGAATACCTTACGTAGGCCTAGCTGCTTTTAGTCAAGCTATTTTCTGCATTATTTATTTAATGAGCCACATTACGCACATTACTAGCTCTGACTGTAATTATTTTATCCACTTATGATTATTTGTTTTGAGAGATTTTATGTTCCATTTCATTTGCAATGTAAACATTTTTGCTTCCTTTGAATGCTTCTAAGTGAACACCTTTGCCTGTTCACAATGCTCCAGGTGTAAGCTCCAGAAATTAAACAAAGATATATCAAATTACTTTTGTGAACATTTTCGAAATGTAACACAATGAATGAGTGGATTTTATGGCAAGATACTACACATATATCAGACATTTTTATATCAAAAACAACAAGCATACAGCTTAGAAAGAATTAATTTTCCTACACGGCAACTTTGTTGCTATAAGGCTAATGCCAGTGCTAAATTGCTAAGCTAGATTTGTACATTTTCTCAAGAAATACACTGAAGCAATACTGAAAGATGGAAAAAGCATATAAAGTGGCTTATATTTTAAGATTTTGCCTTTGCATTTATTTGCAAATGCATATTACTTCTATTGCCTTTGATAAATTGTTAATATACTCAAAATTTATGGTAAATTAAAAGATACTTTCAAGTCTGTTCTAATTACACAGTTGTGATGTTGACACGGCAAATTAATACATTTCAAATAAATTAAGGTTGCACTTTATTTTAAGGTATCCTTGTTACAGTGTAATTATACCTTTAAGTACTGAGTAATATCAGTTAACTATATGTTACTAAATGGTTAGGGTTAGGATGAGGGTTTGGTCTAGGGTATAACTCGCTATGAATTATATAAAACAACAAATTACAATCAAGTATCTCACATTATATTGGTCAAAATATCAAAATTAAGTGAACGTAAAGAGATTACTACAATTATTTAAAGTAAAAAGTATTAGTAAAATACACTTAAAAAATTACTTTAAACTTTAATACAAAAATTGCTTTTTACTTAGAGTACACTTGAATGTTTCTTGATGCAATTATTGTATTTTCTTTCATTAATATATTATCTGCCAGTATGTTTTGTTTAGTTGTGTTAGTTTTAAGTCCTTTTAGTTGTACTATAAGAGCACATTTAATATCGCAATACTTTAATAATCTCCATGCACAGTTTTCTCCAAAAGTTTGGGTACAGCAGAAAAAAAGTAGGGTTTTGATAATGAAAGCATAAATCTTTGTCCATTCTTGCCATAGATATAATTAAAGAAACTTGATTACAGGACTAAATCAAATAAAATGCATTCTTATAGTTTGCATTTTCACTTATTAACTAGAAGTAACAAGGAATTCCTGCCCAGAGTCTAACTGCTCAGAAATCACTGTATAAAATGGTTTAAAGTAGTAATTATGGTCTACAGAAGCCCCACTATAGCTGGTTCTGAATGTGTGCAGTTGACTTCATCCAAACGGCCTCATAAAGATAAATAAATAACCTGTGCTGACCTGTGCTGTTTCTGCAGATAAATTATCAGTAATTGGAGAGGAACTTCCCTCAATGACGACCAGAAATGACCAAGAGACTGTGTTTGTGGTGGTGAATTATGTTGTATTTATTTAGAGGCCTTTGTGTAACATGCTCTGTTGACAGCATCGTGTTCTCTTTGTGCTTCACAGCATGCATACAGATAAGAGCCCAGCCCTGCTATTGTTCTATTGTTACCAGAAAAGCGGTTAAAGTCATGCCGTCTTTGATAAAACTTCAAAGAAGACAACATCCCCATCAAAGAGAGTGGTAAAATCTGCCCTGACCTCTTCTCCATGTGAGCTGACCTCACAGAAGACTAAATCCCACCTCCAGACGGGGGGCACTGTTGGGCCTGGCATTTCCTGAGCCCTCTCTGTCAGCAGCAAAGATGGAAAATGGTAGTTAAATGTCAGATCTTTTTTCTAAAGGAGAAAAGGCTACCTTTTTGCTCTATCACTGAAGTTGGCCATGCACGGCTTGCGTGAGGGGCCGGATATCCTTCTGAATGTCACTGTCTACAGCTTTAATCATCGACGGAAGGAAGAGTACAGCAACCAGACGGTCTGTCTTTATCTATCAAAATACACTGCCACAAGTACATGAAGGAAATTACTTATTTACATGAAGGAAGTTATTTACCAACCTATATATATATATATATATAAAAAAAAAATACTAAATGTGTTTGGACATGGACAACTGTGTAACTAATTAAATCAACATTTGATTAAAATGGAACTAAGTGCGAAAAACAAACAACCTTACCTTCACTACAAGAAATGTATTTACATTTACACTGTCCCTGGTATTTCATGTTGGAAAACTGAAACCATGACTGAACACATGACGGAAACCAAACTAAAAGGCATTACATAAAATATATGAACAAAAACCTAGGACATAAAATAAATACATGCAAGTATAATGGTGGTTGATAGATAGATAGATAGATAGATAGATAGATAGATAGATAGATAGATAGATAGATAGATAGATAGATAGATAGATAGATAGATAGATAGATAGATAGATGGATACTGTGTACCACGGCAATGTAAATACTGATAACCTTAAAATTATGAAAGTTTTAGTAAAATACAGTTTGCAGTACAGCACCCCTAGATCCTGTCTTATCCAGCACTGTTGTTTTTCTGTATGTATTTTTCAGTCGATGACTGTATTTTGTGGCAATTTGTCTTTGTCTGACGCTAATGAAATGGTCTGCTGATTCATATTCCCTTTTTCATGGTCCTGAAGCAGTTTAATTAGGTTTTTTCTTTGGGTTTCATTTTTCCAATGTGTTCATTTGATGGTCTGAGGGATGTTTATGCTGGATTCATCAGGGGATGGTGTGCATTTTAAACAGATTTAGTGAGTTTCATAACTAGCTGAGTCAGGTTCTACTTTCAGGATTTTGTGATTTCAGTACAAAAATGTAATTTAATTTTAGATGTTTCAATGTGCTCTGTCCATCACAACACCTATTATCTCTAATTATTTCTATGGTAAACATGGTTAATTTCTTGCAAAATGTTTAAAAACTATACAGCAAACTGATGGAAATGATAGATAGTTTTAGTATAAACTTTAGTCAAACTTTTAATTGAAGAGATTTTTAGTTTATGTTGATAGTGATGGTGGGGATGGTGGTGATGATGAATGTTATTATTACAGTTTTAATGACTTTGCAATAAAGCCAAAAAAAATAATAAAAAAAAAAATAATAATACTTTAAAGTAGGGATGCACCAATATAATTCTTGGGGGCCGATACCGATTTTAACAAACACTTATCGGAAGATTCCAATACATGTGTACTTACCACAGAGACAGGATCAAACTTTCTTTTAAGAGTGTGTGCCGACGATGCAGAACCCAGCTTTCAGCCTATCTAAGGTATGAGGTACAATATCTTATGCAATGAACTGAACCAGTAATTGACAGCACCATGCAGCATTCATAGGAGCATTTGATACAAGAGGATGAGTCTTCATTCACATCTATTAGACACAAGTTTGAGGTTCAACATCTGAAAAGGGAGAATATGCAACTATGTCAAGCTCAGATGGTCCTTGTCCAGTGCCCTACATCCCACAGCCTACTCCACATAGACCCCAGGCACCACCTAGGGAGAGTTCCTTTAAGCCTGGTGCAGACATATATGCCTGCAGGTCCAGACCACAGCCAGCTACTGCCCATAATCTGCCATATTCTTCTCCCACGGCATAGCCTCAGAGCATGTCCAAAGACTTCCTACAGGGGGCCACAACCAACAATTCCATGTTTTACCCTTTCGTGACCCCAGTGAGTTTGCTTGTCTAAAGTTGGCCCTTAACAATCTGCTTCCTGATAATGCGGCTGAACTATTCAAGTATAATGTCCTTTTAGATCATTTGAATTTTAAAGAGGCCCGCCTAATTGCAAACTCATTCCTCCCACTCCCTGTCGCTTATGTAATGGGAAACACCTTCAAATCCTTCATGAGGTGAATGACCATTCACAGACAGAGGGCACCTGCTTGGTGAGCTCCACAAATGAAACCCTGTACCTGGACAGGCCTGAAGTTTCCAAGCATGCTCTGCTGAAAGTCCCGGCAGTAGTTCAGAAACTAGAGTTTAAGGAACAGACAGAGGACCTAGCATTAAGAACAATTTGACAAGATGTCAAGAAACTCATTGGAGCCTCTGTGTCCTTTAGGGTACTATCAATAGCCTCAATAGAGCTACCAAATCTAGAATGCCTTTACCTCTCAGCACTTTTGTCTTAGCACTCCTACCCCATCGCAATGCTCCAGCAGAAATTGCCAAACTGGAAATTACAAGGGCAAACACGCTTTCTACAGCCACAGCTCTAACCTCAGCAATGTTTGCATATCTCTGTCAAGCCTCAAATGGGAGAAACTTAACAAGAATTTAGAGGTAATTTGGCAAGGTGATGCCATCCCACAAATAAATGAGAGATTAGCCATACAATCAAAATAAGATCAAATGGCAATGATCTTGTTACAACCCAGAACCAACAGAGTCATGGTAGATGGAGTAAACCGCTATGCAACACCACTGCTAAGAAAAGCTGATATGCCTCACCTCTATGCAACGAAGGACTCCATCATGCCCAACTTGAGAAGCACAGAACAATGACTGGCAATGGATCCCATAAAGGCAGCTACAAACAATGAAAGGATGAAGAAACTAGAGAACTCTGGCTAGTTAGTTAAGCTCACCATGGATTCTGTGAATGCTGGAGGAGAATCGTGGTTTATTCCCCACCGTTTCATTCAACATAATGGTAAAACCGAGTGGTGTTTCCCTGTTCCTTTGAATACAAGGGTCAAAATCTGAATGTAACGATATCAACCTTCATATTCATCCGGAAGAAGGAGGCGGGAACCGGCGGACAATCAAAACATTTTAATAACAAAATAAACACAAAACAGCGCACCAGCCCCTCACGGACGACTGGTGCGCATAAAATAAAAACCAAAACACAACTAAAAGCCCAGGCCTGGTCCTCTCTCGTCCTTCACTGTCGTCGCTCCAGTTTTATATCCTTCCATCTCCTCCATGGGCCTCGAGACCGGTGGGACGAACAGGTGTAGTTCATCTCCAATCACTCCCCCGGCCTCGCTCCCATGTCCCTCGGCCCCGCCCCACTCGTCACATACCCCCATCGCCCCTCGCAGGCCGGGGGGTACTCCCGAGACTGCGCTCTACTCCCCCCCCCCCCCCTCCCTCCGGGGGGGCCGCTCCCGGGGACCTGCGGGAACCTGGGGGTAGGACAGGCGAGGCGAGAGAAAAGGAGATGGAAGGAGGAGCGACAGAGACGAGAGAGGGGAGAGAGGAAAAAAAAAAAAAAAAAAATTCCGGTTCCCAGACGCACCGCTGCTCGGCCCTCCACCAGCTGGGTGATCTCCTCCGCGGTGCCTGGCGGTGGCACTGGACGGCCCTCGGCGGACGGCACGACACTCCTCCGCCGCCCGGTGGACGGCAACGGCTCCTCCGGTTTTGGGCAGCCGGCAGGAGTCCCCCGTTCCCTGCTCCTCCCCGTTCCGGCGGAGGCAGCAGGCTCCGGCCACCTGGCGAACGGCGCCGACTCCTCCGCTCCCTCACGGACGGCAGCCGTCTCTCCACATCGTGGGCGGCCGGTAGCGAGCTCGCCCGTCCCCGGCAACTCGCTCCAGTTCACCGCCTCGAGCGTCCATGGCGGCACACTCCTCGCCAGCTCGATGGCACCGCGGATTCACCACAGCGGCGAGGGATCTTCAGCAGCGCGTCCCTCCTTCTCCCGGGTTTCGGCACCACTGTAACGATATCAACCTTCATATTCATCCGGAAGAAGGAGGCGGGAACCGGCGGACAATCAAAAACATTTTAATAACAAAATAAACACAAAACAGCACACCAGCCCCTCACGGACGACTGGTGCGCATAAAATAAAAACCAAAACACAACTAAAAGCCCAGGCCTGGTCCTCTCTCGTCCTTCACTGTCGTCGCTCCAGTTTTATATCCTTCCATCTCCTCCATGGGCCTCGAGACCGGTGGGACGAACAGGTGTAGTTCATCTCCAATCACTCCCCCGGCCTCGCTCCCATGTCCCTCGGCCCCGCCCCACTCGTCACACTGAACCACTACCTCCTTTCTGGACCTGCACTCAGCCCTTCCCTTTTGGGAGTACTGTTACGTTTCAGGGAGCATACTGTTGCAGAATGTGGAGAAATAAAGGGTATGTTTCATCAGGTCCACGTACCGCCTGACGACCAACATCTCCTCTGCTTTGTCTGGCATGATCTTGAACCCAGTAACCCTCCCACCATTTATGAGTGGCAAGTGTTGCCCTTTTGGCACAACCTGCAGCCCCTGCTGTGCCATTTATGGTCTACAGCACCATGCTTTCACAACAAGCAACCAGATGACACCCTCAGATCAACAGTTGAACAGAACTTTTACTTAGACAACTGCTTCAAGTTCTTAAGGTTCCCAGACTATGCCAAAAAGTTAGGATGGTTTGCGTGCCCTTCTTAGCAGTTGCGGGTTTGAGATTCATCAATGAACCTGCAACATGCCAAATGCCATTGATCACCTTCCTAAAGAGACTCATTCAGACAGAATTGAGCTTTGGCTATCACATGACAGAGTCAAACCAAGAATCCACCTTTGGCTTGTGATGGAACTATGACACACACATCATTGATTACAAACACTGCTCAGTACCAAAAAACCACACCCACTATGTGACACATTTACAAGGTAACAGCAAGCCAGTATGACTCTGTGGGATTCATTCTCCCTTTCACCACCTGTGCAAAAATTCTGATCCAACAGTTGTGGAACAAGCAAAGAGATTGGGATGACCCCATGTTGCCAATAAACTTATTGAAAGCCTGGAACAAGTTGGAGAATGAGCTCCCCATCCATTCTGAAGTTACACTTTAGCAGATATGGACAAACCCAGTGTCACAAGACAAATTCAAATTCAAAATCTATGCAGCTCTTATTGGTGCCCAACTATTAAAGCTGCTTGAAAACAAACTCACCATTGAAATCAACTGAGTGGAAAAGGTGTATTCTGTGGTGTCACTAGAATTTCAAATTGTCAAAACCCTTAGACCCCAGTAAGTACAGTTCCTGGAAAAAACCTGGTTCAAGCGACAGTACAAAAGTCAAAGTGACTCAAACCAATCCAGTTCACCTACTCCTAAAGACTACGTGACGGAAGAATGTTTCATCTTCCAAAATATCCAACAAGACAGATTTCTGGAGGAATATGAACAACTAAAAGCTGGTAAGCCTGTATCCACTAGAAGCCGCTTACTCACTTTAGCCCCAGAGTTTGATGAATCCAGTCAGCTTAAACGGGTCGGAGGACATCTACGTTGTGCTGAAGGTCTAAAACTCCAGACAATTCTCCCAGTAGTTCTGGATCCTCACTATCCAGCAACCAAACTACTCAAACAGGATTATAACAGTAAACTGTGTCACCCAGGACCGGAACAGGTATTTGCTAAAATATGGGGAGAAATATGTGGATACTAAGAGGTCGTGAGGCAGTTTGAAAATCCCAACACAACTGCATAGAATGTCATAAGTGGAATGCTAAACATGAGGTCGCAAACATGGGTGATTTGCCTCCAGCACATCTGAGACTCAACAAGACTCCCTTTCACAGCACTGGTATGGATTGTTTTGGGCCCTTCTAATTCAAGATAGGCAAATGCTGTGAAAAAAGATGGGGTATAATCTTCAAGTGTCTCACGACTCAATGTGTACACATTGAGCTCCTCACATCTATAGACACAGATTCCTTCCTTATGGCTCTGAGAAGATTTATTGCATGCAAGGCAACCCCTCTGAACTGCTGTCTGACAAGGGCACTAACTTCCAGGGTGGAGAGAGAGCTAAGAGAGGCCTTAATAAATTGTAGCCAAGAGCTTCAACATGATCTCGCCAAACAAAAAATCTCATTCCTCTTCAACACTCCTAATGCTCCCCACTTTGGTGGCATCTGAGAAAGAAATCCAATCCCTTAAAAATGACCTCCATACAGTGTGAGGTGCACAAACAGTGACAGAGGAAGTGCTGCAATCAGTGCTTATTAAGAAAGGAAATTCTCTGTAGTAAGACCATAGGATATGTCTCCTCCAACGTAGCTGACTCAAATCCAGTTACCCCAAATCTACTGCTCATGGGGCTGCCAGACAGCTCTCTACCTCAAGTGGCATACCCTGCTAATGAGCTCATAGGACAGTGCCGATGAAGACAGAGCCAAGTCCTCACTGATCATTTCTGGTCAAGCTTAGTGAGACACTAGCTCCAGTTGCAACACAAATGGAATGCAGAGACTTAAAACATTGCAGTTGGATCTGTCATAATGTTGGTTGACCCTCTGGTTAATTGGGAGAGTGGTCAGGACATTCACTGGAGCAGATGGACAAGTAAGGTCTGTAGAGGTCAACATTAAGGGTCAACTATATGCATGGCCTATTACCCGTCTCATTAACCTACCAGAGATTGCTGATACCAGCAGTCTCTTAACTTAGATTCAGAAACAAATACGCTCTGCTTATTTGGGGGCAGCAATGTTAAGGATATCTAACCAATCAGAGACCACTTTATTAGTGGCGTTGGAAAAGGACGAAAGGTGGCGAGCTAGAAACTTCCCGACCTCTCCTGTCAGCGAGCGGAAAAAGAGAATGAATGCATGTTCCTGAGTTCCTGATCTTAATCTTTGAAGTTTGCCTAATTTGTGTGCGTTCATGTGAAAATGTAAGTCTATATACTTCTTTGTGATATTTTATATAGTTATCCTGGCATGTTACAGCTTTATTTTTACAAAACATTAGCGAGTTGTTTGTCTTCTCATAATTCTCCAAATTCACACGCTTTTCGCGTTTTCATAAATATAATAGATTGTGCATATGAAGTTACTTATTTGCATTGTTCCTTATGTATCATTGCTTTGGTGCCACATAACTCAGTTAATAAGTGTTTAGATATGGATTTTTATCATATTCTCCATTATCCCGCTCTTTTATGATGATGACTCAGCACTTTATAATTGTCATGCCCCTGGGCTGTTTTTGTTGTAGTTTTGTTCCCCATGTGTTCCATGTCCCTGTTAACTAGCCTTTCCATGCACATGTGCTCCCCTGATTGTTAAAGGGATACTCCACCCCAAAATGAAAATTTTGTAATTAATCACTCACCCCCATCTTGTTCCTAACCCATAAAAGCTTCGTTTGTCTTTGGAACACGAATTAAGATTTTTTGGATGAAAACCGGGAGGCTTCAGACTGTCTCATAGACTGCCAAGTAAGTTACACTGTCAAAGTCCAGAAAAGTATTAAAGACGTTGTCAGAACAGTCCACCTGCCATCAGTTGTTCAACCGTAACATTATGAAGCAACGAGAATACTTTTTGAAAACAAAAATAATTACTTTATTAAACAATTCCTCTCCTCTGTTTCTCTCCACTTCAACGTAGCGCCATCTTGGAGATTATGAGCTGATTTCAGGCAGCGTAAGCAATTCTGTATCAGCGGTGCCACAAGGATACTTTTTTAATGTATATTTACACTTTGATTTGAAAGAAAACAGCACAACCTTGTGGTGTGGCTGCCTCAGAAGAGTCTACAAAAGTATTCTCATCACTTCATAATGTTACAGTTGAACCACTGATGCCTCATCCCTCTGGCTCCATCAGGCTCCTTCATCCCCTCAGCTCCACCTCAGTCCTCTGTCACTCCGGCTCCACCTCCCGGATCCACATCCAACATCGGTTGCCGCGCTTTGCTCTGCCTAGGACCTGACCTCCAGATCCTCCCCGCTGCCCAGGCTCATCAGCTCTCAGTCTCCGCCTCGGGCTCCTCCACCACCTGCTTCCCCTGGTCGGCCCCCTGGAGTCGGCGGCCATTCATCCTCATCCACCCGTGCCTCCCCCCACCCCCCCACCTTCTGTTGTATGAGCGAGTAATGTCACACCCCCTGGACTGATTTTGTTGTGGTTTTGCTCCCCATATGTTCCGTGTCCCTGTAAACTAATCTTTCCATGCACCCCTGATTGTTAATTTGATTCCCAGGTGTGTTACATTCTTCCCCATTATCCTGTGTTTAAAAGCCCCAGTCCTTTCAGTTTGTGTTTGTCAGAGATTAAAAGTCAACTACTGTGTTTCCTGTGTTCCCTTCTGCCAAGTGTTACTTCCTGGATATTTTGGATTAAAGACTATTGTTGTTCATGTACTCCTGTGTGACAATAATAGATTAGACAAGACAAGAATAGAATAATTTGCAAATCACTGTTATACGTGCAAAATCTAAAGGGCAATATAAGTATTGCAGTTAACTAAGAATTGTATAAGATGTAAAATATAATGTATGTTATAATTATTTTATTGTAATATGTTATTTATTTGTTTATTTCAGACCACACACTTACAATAGTAAAGTCAAAATGTTCTGAATCCTGTGCTGTGTTTTTACTGACACCCTGGGGTGAACACAATCTCTTCATCAGCACATATACTGTAGTCCTAACTTCCCTACAGTCTTATTAAAAGTATGCCAAAGTGTACTTCTGATATATATATATATATATATATATATATATATATATATATGTATATATAACCGGTCACCCGCGGTTACCTGCGGTTACGAGTCATCCAAAAATATTTTAATGATATTTGGGTCGCGGTCGGGTCATTTAAAATAAAGATGCCAATTAAACCTTTGTAATTTATATAGTACTAGACACAATTTTGAAATACATAGGCCTACATTTTATTGGCTGAATAACTGGCACGAATAGAGTGACCACCTGTCCCACTTTACGTTGTACAGTAGAGCAATTTTACCCTTTGTCCCGCCTCACACAAACTGAGCTTGTCCTGCTTTTCCTTTCCATTCTGCCTAATAAATACACGGATACGTTCATAGGCGTACTGTTAACTTATGTCTAATAGTTCAGAGGAGAGCAATAAAAGCGTTAGTCGATAGGCTGAGTTGTACGTCAAATTGCAGAGCGCGTGCGCTGTTCGGTCAGGTTAAGCAGCCATGGCCAGTGTGGCCACGAAAAAGAGGAGATACACTTTTAATAGCGAATGGACCGCGACACACTCTTGGATAAGAACCGTAGATGGTGAAGCAGAGAGAGCTTTTTGCATTTTATGCAAAAACAGTTTTTCTGTGGGACATGGTGGAGAATATGACGTGAAGCATGTCAGTACCACAGACAAAAAGCACATCATCAAGAAACATGCAAATCAGTGCAATCGTTTTTCAATAAACCAAATGACCCACAGGCTGACAAAGTTTGGGCAGCAGAAGTGACGAGCATTAATCATGCCGTACATCACACAAATTCATATCGCTCTACCGACTGCAGTAACAAGTTAGCCACATTAGTTTTTCCGGATTCTGAAATAGCTAAGAAGAATAACGCTTCTTATCCTGTAGACTATAGCCTATTTAAGTAATTAAATTAATATAAAAGGGCGACGCATTTACTACTTTTAAAGAATGGGGGTCAGGAAGCAGGTCGGGTACAATTTTTCTTTTACTTTTTTTGTGGTCCGAGTTGCGGGCGGGTTAGTTGAAAACATTGGTCGGGTGCGGGTTGTTTATACATTGACCTGCGCATCACTGATATAGTATATATATACTTGTTTTTTATTTATTTCCTATCCTAGCATTGTGATGCCACCCTGGCGTCACTGAGCTGGGATAGTAATATTGTTAATTGTCATGGTTAGTGGCCAGTCAGTTTTTTAGATATTCACTAACCACACATAACATTTTTTTCTCAAAAACACAATCATGTACATACATGCTGCTCACATATTATTATAGCCCAGTTTGTGCTGATTACAGTGAGATTAAACTTTAGCCATTTAGATGTTTATAAAAACTGAAAAAAGCACAAATATCAGGGCATGACAAAACTTCTCCAGGCCCCAAAAATACCCTAAGACTCCAGAGGGTTATATAATAGCTCCAATCCAACTATTATTCAAAACTTTTAGTAAACTGATTGTGTTAATGCTGTACAGAGCTTTACAAGCCTATTGTATTTATTCGATCTCATGTCATTTCAAACCTATATGCCTGTCTTTCATTATCGAACACAAACAGGATGTTTTAAAGAATTTTGAGTTTTAGTAAAGAAACACTTTTTTATTATTATTCTAGTATCTTTAAATAACGTGTTTGTTCAGTTTATCCACTTAGAAAACATCTGGCTTTCACTCCTACAAAACACTGTTTATCCCCACGTTTGGTAATGTGCCTTATTTTCCAATTTACAGCGAGTACAAGTCATTAGCACGATGAGTTAGCATTAACGCTAGTCCTGAATGATTGACAAGCCTTTTGTTTACACTCTGATATGAATGAGAGGGGATACAATTATGAAGTTAGTTTTTGTGGCGCTCATCTCTATGTGTGCGTGTTGTTTTTAATTAGCAGGTACGGCAATCTGAGTCTTATCTGGCCAGCAGAGACATTAGCACTGACGTCAGTCGAGTGCAGCCATTAACATTCACTCACAGCTGTCAACCGCGGCAGTGAAAGAAATAAACTCAGTTTATCAAAATTACAGACTCAGACTGCTGTGGCAGGTTTTTTTTTAATTATTATTAGTCTGGTCATTCACACATACATGAGATTATGTGTGTGTGTGGATGAGAGAGAGCATTTATAACAAGAAAACACATTAATTTAGTATTTGGTTTCAACAGGCTGTTAAAAAGCATAACAGCTGATTCTGGTCAATACAACTATAGCCGGGTTTTCATCCAAAGTTGTGAATTTAATTTATGCACACATTTGAAATATTGCATACAATATTGGTGGGTAAGCACTGTTTCCATCCAACGAGTCAAAGAGAACAAAATCATCACTTCCTGGTAGAACTGGCATTATATATCATTAATAATATTGGGATAAGCCACAGAATATAAAATGTTCATATATAATAAATTGTTTGCACATAAGAGCAAGCAGACAAAACAAAATAAATGTGGTCATTGCTTTCTGAGGTGGATGCCTACTGTTTGGGAACACAGTTGTGTAACAGTTCTGGGAGGAAAAACAATGATGAGAGACTTTACTCTGGCATTTCAAAATGACCATAACAACATTTAAGATGCTGTGGAACAAGATCTGTCCACTGATTATTCAGGTTTTGCCATCCCATAGTGCAAAGTCACATGACTTTTTTAATGCCCATGGAGGAATTTACTTGGCAAATGCATTTCCATCTCCCATTATTCACATTAACCCTTTTTTTAGCACAGGTCAAAAACCACCAAATGGGCGTAAAAACATTTTTATGAAATAAGGAATTTTTAATCAAAATTTGGCAATTCCATCACTTGTTTCTCTTTCAGCACTTCAAAATGTGCATAAAAACAGGGTGATGGAAATGCAGCTTATGACTTAAAATGCCTTTTGATCTACAGTCATGGCCAAAGGTTTTGACAGTGACATAAATTTTGTGTTTTGCAAAATTTGCTGCTTCAGTATTTGTAGATTATTCTTCCTGTGTTTCTATGGTATACTAAAAAATCAATGATAGACAAATCATAAGTTTTAAAGGCTTTTATTGGAAAAATAATGTATACATTATGAGTCAGTATTGACAGTGTTGACCCTTGTTCATCATAACCTCTGCAATTCAGTCTGGCATGCTTGGTATTAGCTTCTGGGCCAAATCCTGACTGATGACAATTCATTCTTGCCTTATTAGTTCTAGTAGGCGATCACAATTTTTGGGCTTCTGGGGTTGAGATCTGGAAAGTTACCTGGCCACGGATTCAAAATTCCAATGTAATGATCTTCGAGCAACTTCTTTATCACTCTTGCTTTGTGACATGGAGCTCCATCATGCTGGAAAATGCACGGATCATCACCAAATTGTTTCTGGATTGTTAGTCGAAGTCACTCTTGCAGGATGTTTTGATACCATTCTTTATCCATGGCAGTGTTTTTGAGCAGAACTATGAGAGAGCCCACTACCTTAGTTGAAAAGCAACCCCACACGTGGATGGTCTCAGGATGCTTCACTGTTGCCATGACACCATGACAGCTTTCACCTTTTCCTCTCCGAAAAATCTATTTTCCAGATGTCCCAAACAGTTGGAAGGGAGATTAATCAGAAATTAACTTTCACCAGTCTTCTGCTGTCCAATCCTTGTACTTTATGCAGAATTTCAGCCTGTCCTTGATGTTTTTCTTGGAGAGAAGTGGCTTCTTTGATGCCCTTTTGACACCAGGCCGTTGTCCAAAAGTCTTTGCCTCACTGTGCATGCAGATGCTCTCACACCAATCTGCTGCTATTCCTAACCAAGCTCTGCACTGCTGGTGCACTGCTGCCTCCTCAGGAGGAGACGGTCCTGGCACTTGCTGAACACTCTGGGACATCCTGAAGACTTCTTCACTGCAGTCAAACCTCTCTCCTTGAAGTTCTTGATGATCTGGTAAAATGGTTCTTTCAGGTGCAATATTCTTTGTAGCTATTTCCTTGCATGTGAGGCCAAATAATGTTTTAGTATTTATCCATTCTATACACCGGGAAGCAGATGAGCCCTGAATAGAAATACAACATGCCAAACTGTGCACTTTCTGGTAAAATAACTGGTTGGCACTTTGTTTTGCCCATCAGACAGAAGTTCCTATAATGAACATGACGTCACATGAAAATTATTAATATATTACTGCCTTAATTCCATAATATAAGCTAAGTCTATGTTCCTAAAAGAGCAAGATGTCAATAGCAGAAGGAGCATGGGGTATCATCACCCCTCCTCTTGGTTCTTCAACCTTCATTAGAGGGTAATTAGATTAATGATTGTTTTTTGTTCTTCTCTGCAGTGTCTGCATATCACCCGCCAGTCTGTCTGTCTGCTTAGCTCTGATATCTGCTTTTTACCTGCCTCTCGACAGACCCTCAGACAGAGACACACACACAATTTTGTGAGGGACTGATTGGTGGGGGTAGAGAGCTGATGAAAGACACACATCAGGGAGACAAAAATAGTGATCTATCGTCTTCTCTCCGTCCTAGTGAATTCAGTTGCCTGGCGTCTCCAGATCTCCAGATGTAAAGGAGCCAAATGTCAAGACACATAGCAAAACATCCCTCAGGAGCTACGAAACGCAAAGACATCCACCCCGTTCTCCATCCTCCCTTTTGTCTCCTCATTCTAAACAGGAATAAATATTGATCTGGGAGTCATGAGAAACCACAGCAGAGATGAAGAGCTAAAACTCTTCCTCATCCCCAGTGACAAATGAAAAATATACTCAAAATTTTGTTTCAAAAACATTTCCTTTATCCAAAATTCCACCTATTTCCTGATTTATCATGCTCTAACTTCTTTTTTCAATAGGACATTCAAACCATTCATGGGACTCTTCATTGATGTTATTATCACAACAAACCATTTTTGCAGTCACCCAAGTGGAAGCTTTGATTTCTAAATGAAAGAGATCTCTTTTTTTCATAAATAACAAGACAAATGCTGTTTACCCCTTTAAAGAAGCAGAGGAGATATGCTAATCTTATGTAATATATTTGTCCATAGAGAGGAAAAATATTTACATAAAATCATATTCTATAAATATTCCATGTTTTCTTTTGTTTACAGAGAATTAGCAGATTGGGATTGTTGTGTTAGTTTATCGCCTCCAATCTTCCAAATTCTGCTGAGTTTGCACATTCTTCAGCAACAGAAATGAAAATCTGAGATTTGCATCTAAACTGAATCATGAAATGAAATATGCCAGTAGTAAGCAGTACAGAGTCATATGTTTCAAATGTATCATGGCGTTTCAGTGTTTTGTGCTTGCACTACATTACTATTAATAATCCTTATTCTTTATAATAATTTTACTAACTTTAATTTTACTGTTCTTATCTAAATCTCATATGATATCAATAGAATAATTAGAAATTGTAAGCCTAATAAGGCTGGTAATTGCAATGTAGTTGCAAAATTGCTTAGTAGAATGTCTACAGTGAACCATCAAAATTAAGTATTATCACTTACCACAATTTTTTTACTTGAAATTATTTTACCCTGTTCTCATTATTGATGGCTACAAATGCTTCTGTTACACAAATGCATGGCATGATACTTCACAACTCTACCACACACTAAACTGAACTGTGTCAGGCATTTCATGAATCCTAATCGCATAATGTTTTGTTCATGGTGACAGTGACACGGACAGAAAGATAATGCCTTAAATTCTTGCAAACACAGAGAAACAAATCTTACATTCTTGGTTGCATACATTCAGAAGCACTCACAAGTTTCCGAGGACGAGTAAAGGTCATTCTCCTTAATCTAATATGACATGCTGCTTTTTGTATAGCCCTTCCTCATGAATATGTAGATATATGTGTGTGTATGTTTGTGTACGTGCGTGCGTGTGTGCGCCCGCATGTGTGTATGTGTGTGTGTTTGAATGCTGTGTGCATGTAAAAAACCCAACAGCATTATTTAGCAGCAGGACACACACACACACACCCTTAAGGACACAGGACCCATCTCACACCGATCAAACACTAATAAGATGCCATCCCAATAGGCCTACACGTATGAGTGTTTAATTTCACACGTGTATGCTCCTGTTAAAAAATGATCGGATGTGATTATCTATGGATTCTGCACCGATGCTCAGGATCACTAGAGAGGAAATCCAAAATACATTCATTCATCTCACAGACAGCAGCTGTGGTCCTGCATACACACTAAGCAGTTCAATAAACTCAAGCTATAGTGTCATGATTATAGTGACACTTAAAGTGAACACACTTTAAAGTGTAAATGTTTTTGAAAGGTTGCTTGAAGTCAGCCAATACACATTTCATACAAAATGTTCTCTTTCTTTCTTTCTTTCTTTCTTTCATTTTTGGACTAGACAAAAAAAAATCTGTTACTTCAGTCACACACTGACGAATCATTGCAAAGTAGATTAACAGAAATTTTAAGTTTCTATATTATATTTAGGAGTAGCTTATCAGTGGTGACTGTGTATATTTAAAACATGTTTTACTGAAAATAGCAGAGGGCCTAAGACAGATCCTTGTGACACTCCATACTTTATTGGCATTAACAACATGATAACGGTCAGACATGTAGGATCTAAACCATCTTAAAGCCTGCTTTTGACGATAGTTTTGTAAATGATCTATACGTACGTCATGATCTGTAGCACCAAACACAGCACTTAGATTAGTCAACTCAAAAAAATATACTTTAATCATGATTTAAGCTTATTAAAACAGTAACTTATAATAGGGTACAATTGAGTAAGATACCCGTAGTAATCTATGAAACTGAAATATATTGAATATCAAAGTTTGTTGCACTTATTAATGAGGATTTTGTTGAAATAAATGTCTTTGGATTTGTGGAGTAAAAAATATAGATTTGCACAGAGTGTCATGTCATTACTAGTGTTATCATTTTTAAATGTTAGTAATTCATAGGGTTATTATCCAGTGTTTCATTGAATTACAGTAGATGTACATTTCGGACATCTTTGCTTTTTAATTCAAACTCATTGACTTGAATTGTTGTAATTATGATGTCTTCGATTCAAATATGGGAACTAAAAAGTTAATTTTAGTTTAGTTTAGTTTTTAGTTTGCCCTGGTTTCTGCTTTGTCTGTCATTTGTTATTCAGTTATCTGAATAATTGTCAAAACACAGTTTTGAATAGGATAGTTTCTTTAATAGACACTTAAATAAATAAATATTAAAATATGACTAAAATATTAAAGTATGAATACTAATACATATTATTCTTAAGGGTATATTCCTCCCATTTAAAAAATAAAATAAACAAATAAATAAAGTTATATTTTGGCATTATTACAAAGTGCTCTTTTTTAAAAATGTACTTACATAGTCAAGAAAGTATACTCTTTTTAATTAAATAGGCCTTTAATTTCACTGAACTCATTTTATCTGCAAATACAATGTTTTAAAATACACTTTTAATATCTGTAGTAGGCCTACATTACAAGAGCACATTCAATACAATGAAGCACTTTTGTTTTTGTTTTTTTTACAAGTGCAACGGAAAAAAAAAGAAAAAAAAAATCTCATCAGACAGGAGCTCATTCGATAGTTAACTGCATTCAAATCATTTTGCAGACAAAGGAAATCAAAATATTACAAATCAACAAATAACCAATAGCTATATAATCCAGTATGTCACTTACAGTTTTATGTCTTTGGGTTTGTTTTGCTAGTCAAGTTTTGCTTTGAAAGGTACAATCTATGGTCTTAAGCATTTCTCTACCTCTCACTGAGGGTATCAAACTTTAATGGTTTCTTCTGAGGAGCATTTTGTTAAGAAAAGTTGTTGATTAAATTTTAACCTTCATACATTAGCGTGGAACTTGAAGACGCAGAGACATGCGGCTAGCACGAGATTCATTCTAGTAATAAAATGATAGCGCTTGAACGCCTTTCCACATGCTGCTACCAAGTTATTACAGGGAAGAGTGAAATTACAGCTTGCTACGTCAGACGCACTTTCCTGGATACTCAGCATCATAAATGATTGAACGCGTGGTTCCCCAGCACATCTCTTATTCATGAAATTAAATGATGTGCACAGCTCTGCTGTTACATGTGCATACATGCATAGCGTCGCTCCAGGACGGGTCCCGGGCCACTGCTTATTGGGTCCTGACACGAAGGCTGCGAGTGGACACACGGAGATTAAATGACATATGCACCTATGCATAGGGTGACTGTTTACCCCTTGACCTCGCATGAGACTCAAAACTATTTTGATGAATATTGCAGATGGGCTATTTTTCTATTTTCCACCTAGCTGCCTGACCCTGAGGAATAAGTACCAAAAAGTGCTTGGTTGAGATGGTTTTCTTTACTTTTGTTAGTTTTTTTTTATTTTTTTATTTATTTTTTATCTAAAACCTTTATTCCTCAGACCTTGCTGTGCAGTTGTGCTGAATAATTCTGAGTGGTTGTTTGCTTTCCACTTTAAGTAATAAAAAGCACCTTGGTTCCAACATGTCCGTTAGATGAATAACAAGTTATTCTTCGAAGTGTAGCTCCCCAAAGTACGTCCTTTTTATAGACCCTGCTTACAACTGGTATTGAGATGTGTTTCGTTTGACTGGATAACAAGTAGATGAGTGACATTCCTGTTTACAAATAACGTATGACTGTAGAAAGCATGTCAGTAAGAAAACAAAGTCAAAGCTTTATAGGTAATTTGGAGATCCTGGCAAGGACGTTTCTGTGAAAAAGCATGAAGTAGTTCACCTCATGTTGTAGTATATATATTTTTTAATCTAAACATAGCAGGCTTGTATGCCCAGATCACCTGTATTTATGATATGTAGTAAATATTTTTAATGATAATTAATTTTCACAGGTATGCTGTGTGTGCACCAGATATTCATGCTGATCGGTGATAAGTGATCAGACAGTTCTGAGCTATTATCTCTCTCTCCAGCCTGATCTCACAATCAAAACGTACATATTTAGACGTAAATTAAAACTGCCCAATTCGTATGTGCCTTTACGTATTTACAGTGTCATTTACGTATTATCTGGACGTAATTACAGGTTCGATACGTATCGAAATTTACGTAAAAACAACCTCAAATACGTAGAGCTAGAACGTGTTGTCTGACCAGTCAGTTATCCATAGAAATTTGCTCATGAAGCTGCTTTTCAATGCGTATCGGATTAATTAATATTTATGTATATTTTCCCTTTTTATAATTTTTTTTTTGATAAATGTAAGATTCCTATACCTCACCCGAGCCTACCCATTTTATACAGAATGTTAAAAGAATAAAACATAATAAAACACAATTTTAGTAAAAATATAACATTAAAACGTTATTTTGAGCCACTAACGTTAATCTTACACCTACCCCTAAACCTACCCATAACCATTTCTTAAAACTACATAACTTTACTGTTATAAATAAACAAATAACAGACAAACAAACATAATGTTAATCATTTATTTTTTGCGAAAAAATATCAAAAGTGGTACCAAAAGTAGTTCAAATGATAATGAGTTCCAGTCGCAGTCCTCTCTGGAGGTAATAGTTTTTATAGGGTACAGAGCAGAATGTAATTTATTAATCCGTGAAATTATGAATCTGTCTTCTCTCCGTGAAGGCGCACTGGCGCAGTACTGATTTCAAATGTCTTATCAACTGAAACACGACATGTCGCAATCTGCCGCAATCATACGTGCCGTAAACCATGTCGTAACGTTCCTGTGGCGCACTGGCGCTATTTTCAAATTCGAAACATAACGAGCATGGGCTTTGACTGACGGCCGCTGTTGCTGAGAATGAAGATGAAGATTGATTGATATGGATATGTTCCTTGCAAACATCTGGATTCTAAAGATATGGAGTACAGCAAACGAATAAAATGGATGTGATTTGTAATTTTATGCTGTGCTTTTGTGTATCTTTTGTGTTTGCAGCATGCACAGAAATGTTATTTCCTATTAAGTAGATGAGTAAACTGCTTTTAATGAATTCAATAAAACATTTACTGATATGACAATTAAATACAACAGATTAAAATCATTAAAGCCACGATTTTAATATTAATACATGGGAATTCATATAAATTCACACTTTACGTTAGATTATTTACGTTTTTTAGCTGCTAACACGTAAGTATTTGTACGTTTTACTGCTATAAATACGTCTAAGTTGTACGTTTTTATGTGCATGAAAACGTAAGTAAATGTACGTGTGGTAGAACCACATTTAACGTAAAAATACACACGTATTCTCATGAGATCAAGTTGCTCTCTCTCTCTCTCTCTCAGGAATGTGTCCTTCATAACTGTTTCCAGCTGTATGCTGTATACTTAATTTTTACAGTATTTATTTACTGCCACTAATTTAAATGTGTTTTAGAATTCCTCTGGGTCATACAGTTTTATTGGCAGATTCACAGAGGATTAATGAAGTAATGTTGTGGTTGAGCATATGGCTGTCTTTAAGTTTATGTGACTGAATGTCTTTGCACTACCTGTGAGTATGTGTTTGTGTCTATGTTACAGGCCTGGGCAAAATTTAGAGTTAAATAACTTAAACGTTGTTCTGTGCTTCATATTTCTGTGTTGAAATATGACTTAAAAGGTACACAAGTTGTATATAAAACTGTGATTTTTAAAAAGTTTATTTTTATTTGTATTTTTTTATTTTTTTAATGATCCATGTCCTAACACGCCCAAGAGTGAAAAGTAAATCACACACGCAGACATTCGTGTTTGTTTCTGTGAAATGTGGGGGCTTTCTATAGAGTTCTATTATTTTTTATAAGGACCAAACAATATTTTCTATCCACAAACCAAACACTAACCCTAAACCTTTCCCTTACAGGAAACCTGTTTGCATTGTTACACTTTTAGATAAACATCATTTACTATTTTTTATATATTTTTTCCCCTTGTGGGGAATGCAGGCCGGTGCCCACAATATAATTTCAGGTTTTACTATCCTTGTGGGGAAATTAGGTCCCCACATTGTAGCATAAACAAGTATATACACACACACACACACACACTTATTTTTATTCATTTATTTTACAATATATTAATAAGGATGTCTTTAAAATAAAGTTTTGGGAAAACAGCTATATATCATAAAAAGTCAACCATGTTTTTTTTGTTTTTTGCTACATTTGCTTTCATGGTCATTTTGCTTTTTTATAATCATTATTATCTGGACGGAAACAGTGATTTATGGCCCAGTTTAAAAGCCTCATAACAGATGATTGTTTTAACAATAACAGTTGGTGAAACTGTTGGTCATAGTCTACAGGGGCTGATTTAATAGAACTGCAGCAAATCTTGATTTCCTTTTTTTTTTCTTTTTTTTTTTTTTTTGAGGCTTTAGAAATAGGGTTTTGTTTGGAAATAGTTATAAAAAGTGTAATTATAGAGTGTTTGGCCAGAGGCAGCAGGTTAATGTAAAGCAGAGAATGACCCTGACTTACCTGGCAATAAGTATTAACCCCCCCACAGCACCCAACCACCCGTCATGCCCCCAACTGCACCTCTAATCCCTTTTAAAAATAGTCACAGTGTGTGTGTTTACTACAACGTCAGTGGTGTTAAAATAATGGGATCCTGCAATAGAATAAGCAAGTAGAATTCAATTAGTGTGAAACAAGGGTCCTGAGAGTGGGCCGGCCTGGTGACCCCAGGCATTGTGCCATTTACAGAGATTTGTGGTGTGTAATAAAATAAGCATCACTATCACTATTGCTCAGATTTACTGTTTGTGTTGCCTCAAATTATGCAGCTTTTTGAGGTGAGGTGTGCAATTACTTTTCTAAGTGATGATCTGACTGATTTTTGTCTGGCTGATGTCCAGATCACTCCTGAAATAGCGCATAACTGGCATTGTTACTAATCCTTTGTGCATCAATGACATGATGTTCACGTTCATATCTTTTCCTGGTAAAATATAAAAAAAAAATTCAATTAATAAAATATATATATAAACATGAATTTAAAGATAATTTGGCACATACATTTTCACATACCCAACCTCAAGTAAAAACCTATTATCCATTAGGCAAAAAAAGAAAAGAAAAAGAAAATCTGACATTACGTTTATTAAATTTGACCAATGTTACATAATAATTTACAGTGAAATATTGAATATTTAGCTGTTTAATTGTGTAAAAACATTTATTTATTATTACAAGTCAATATATATATATATATATATATATATTCAGTTATGTATATGTCATATTTATTGCATTACTTTATTGCTTTGTGTGCTTTACCATGATGGTGTTTTGTATTTGTGTGTATGAAACCTTCTATATTAACCTCTGCTTACATTGATTCAGCAGAAAATGACAGTTGGATTTACTGGTTATTTATTCATTTATTTGCCAAATTGCCGTTTTAAACTCAAATTTACAGGTTGATCTGTATATATGTGTTTTTACTACATTTGTATTGAATTATGCTAGTTAGTGCACCCTTATTTGTTTTATTTGACCCAAGTACCAATTTTTTACAATTAATCAATTTAAACTTTTTTTTTTTTTTTATTTGAATTTCGGCTGAATTGTCCCCTTTGAAGAAGAAACACTTAACAAGGATCATCTGTGTCTGCGTGACATTGTTGCAGCGTGGCCCTCAGGGGGCGCCATTCTTACACCTGAACAAACCGTTCGAGCTGTTTCTCCTGAACACGATTAACACTTGTCACGTTTAATGCTTGAGCTCTCCTGAAGAATATGAGTGATATTTTGGAGCGCTTGATTCCGGTGTGTTAATGGCTTTAGAAAAGGGATTTATCTCAAACCAAAACAGAGGCGTTGGATCGGATCTGTGTTTGAGAGAACTGTTTGATGTTCATTCTTCAGTGACACCAGGGATGAGGCTGTTCTCTCATCCATATCACCGCTGTGAGGTTTAAGACTGTGTCACATGCTATCAGAAGCTCTATAATTATCTGAAGAGTCTCTGATCCAGATAATGCCTCTCAGGGATCAATCCCCTCAAACGACAAGAAACACAAGACACTCTTTTATTCACTCCAACTATTTCTTCACGATTTCCTCACTTTCTGTGTCCTATTGTGTGCAAGTGGTTTGGCTATCAGTTTAAGAGACTTTTTATTTATTTATTTATTTTTTATCCGCTTGATACATCATTTTGCAACAAGGAAAGAAAGATAATGCAATATGAGATTTCCATTACCAGAAATTTTGACTTACTTATAATTAACTGTGCTGGTTTGATTTCTGTGTAATGTGTATGGGTTTCTTTGACTTTGGAAAAACGTGTCCTTTGATTTATATATATATATATATATATATATATATATATATATATATATAATTTCAGTGGATCTTTGAAATTCTGCCTCTATTGTGATATTTTTATAATGTACTTGTTTGACAAGGAGACCGAAGTGTTATTGAAGAGATGTTTGAGAAATAAACATCTCCACTATGAGACTTAGGAAGTGTGAAGAAAAAAAAGAAAACTAAATATCACAGAATTGTTCTGTGTCATTTCCAAACAAACACTTAAAAAATAAGAAGAAGAAGAAGAAGAAGAAAAAAATCTAATATGCTAGATATGAAAATAACCTTAACAAAACAAGGGAGTTTTTTGTTTGTTTTGTTTTGTTGTTGTTTTTTATCCGAAACTGTTAATGTTAAAATGTCTTATACACACAAACGCATCTGTAATGTGGTGGAAATTACACATTTACAACTTCCAAAAAATACAAATAATAATAATAATAAAAAAAAAAAGTCTGTGATTCATCTCCACTGTTTAAACAAATTAATGAGCAAATTAGCATACAAATTAAGGAAAAAATCTGCACATTGCAGAAGACATTTTTCTAAGTGAAAAACAGTAAAACTGTGTTCTGTGTAAATGTAGATGCAACATTCCATTTGAAATATAAAATCTTTACACAGCACAAAAACAGTAGTGTAGTCTTTAAGAAAACTGCTCAGGAACACAGCACAACAGATCCCAATAGAATTTGATGGTAATATGTTGCTAAGCTAATAACAAATTGCTCTAAGCATTAAATACAAAGCACATTCATTTGGCTAAATTAATGTATTCAGTTATCAAACTGAGAATGCTGTTTAGTTAAATTAGAACTTTTTTATTGATATCTTTAATGATGAGTGGAGGTAAATGATTTTTGTGCTTTATTTATTTTTAAGCTAACACGAAGACATGTCAACTCAACCAATGAGTGTGGGACACTTTTTAGATGGACAGGTAAGCAACACCTGATAAGCAACCACTGATACAATCTTAATTGCACTAAAACCCAGTCAGAATACTATACGTCCTGAACCTAAAAAAACATCCTATATCGAAATCACACTCTGCATCTTTAACTGTCTTAACTGATTTTCTTTCTTTCATTTTCCATTTGATGTAATTTCATTGTGCCTGTGTTCAGTTGATCTGCCTCAGTATTGATTCTGAAGCTTATCTTTGTGAGGTTCAGTGTGTCCATGTGAATCTTTGATACAGTATGAGCTGTCTGACAGGGTGAGGTTCAATGTGTCTCTGTTGATTTATATAGCTATGGAAAGAACTGATATACACTACATCAGCGGGTTACTGACAGACAGTCGCCCCACCCGGGCATGATGGGATATTTGTCAGTTTGACAGGAATATCACTATCAACTATTCCTCATCATATCTGTTCTGTTACACATTACTGTGATAGTCTAACTCACGGAGGCGCTGGATGAGGCCGACAGGTTTGAGCTTTGGACCGCATCATTGATTCTTGAGCTGTTTAGCCGGTGTTAAATATTTGATTTGAGTCAAAGCCTGAGATCCCATGGCCCTTACCAGGTCTTAATGAGACGGAATAATTCAGAAGCAACTGGGAAAAGAGCAGGTAGACCGTGAGATAGAGTGAGGGGCGATGCTGAAAGTATTGCCAGATGTGCGTGGGTTCTTGCATCATATTTTGTGTTTGTTTTGGACGAGTCCAAAATAGGTTTGACTTAAACCTCAAAATAACATTAGGCTGATTTTTTCCAACTTTTCATTAGGGCTTTAACTGATTTTAAGTCAGAAGTCATTTCTGAACAGGAAAATAAGTCTTGTAATAAGTCTTGTGATGCAGCTTCTGTTCATTTTAAGAACGGCATTAAACTTTGCCATGACAGGCATAAAAATGAAAAACAAATAAAAAAAATCAGAATAAATAAATAAAAGAAATAAATATATGGCAGATATACAGTACAGATGTGTTGCAGATGTGGCTTCTTTCCTCAGAGATATTCACTGATTATAGATCTCTGGTATAGAACACTGAAAATGTTCTGTTGGTTTATTAACTCATTTTTGGATTCTAAGCCACTCTTTTAGGTACACCTGTTTGTTAATGCAAATATCTAATCAGCCAATCACATGACAGCAACATTTAGACATGGTCAATACAATTTGCTGAATTTCAAACGGAGCATCAGAATGGGGAAAAAGATCATTTAAGTGACTTTGAACATATTGTGTGTCTACAGGCTGGTCTGAATATATCAGAAACTGGTGATCTACTGGGATTTTGTTTAAAAAGATTGATCTAGGATGGCTAGGAGGATGACTAGACTGGTCATAGTAACTCGAAATCACACAAATAACCACTCGTTCACAAGGTATATGTGGCGTGGCACGAAGGGGGATGGTTCAAGGGCTGTTCTTATAATACCTTCTACCACCAACCAGCAACACCGTTGGTATTAACCCCCACTTACATAAAAGTAGGCAACTACGCCACCTAGGTTGTTTACGAAAACCCAGGACCCAAGTTCACACAATTCAATTATTGACTGAGGGCTGGGCACAATTGACACTAAACAGTAGTAGATTGAATTACAAAATATTTTATTACCATAAAATCAGGATGATCTAGATATTAAAACAAGTATTAAAAAGATGCAGTCCTCAGCACAGTCTGATATGATGTCTTTATGGTCAACCAAATGAATGTCCTGGGTTGGTCCCACCACACATAGGTCTCCACAGATCCAGCCAGTCGTGTACTAGAGAGAAATAAGAAACAACTACCAGTATCTTCAGTCCAATGTTAGCAAGAGCTAACGTAGCCTACTACCACTCTCACTTGTGCACACAAATACCCACACCAACCAATATACACTGCAACCAAATAAGTCACACCACCACAAAAAGGAAAACTAAGAGCTATGGCTAGTATACTGGCAATTAGTTCTTAGTCTCTATTAATTAGGAATTAGATGTCGAAAATGGTCACAATAACATCCATCAAACGATCTTCAAACTGGGGTTGTACTCACAATATGACTGGGTAGCAGTGCCCACTACCCAGTCTTGTCAATTTCCAGCGTTGCACAAACCCTCCATCGCAGTCCCACTCGTCTCCAAACAGCACGCACTGAATTGCTTGTCTCCAAACAGTTGTACAAACGTGGTTACTCTGCTAGTCACCGTCGTGCTCACCAACCGCTGATGCACTCGACTCCGAACACACGCTGACTCACTCGTCTCCAAGAGCTGCGTCCGTGATTGCTCTACATCGACATCTTCATAACACTTCAAATCAAGGTTTTCTGCACAGCCGTAAAATGTTCAGTTATCACTGCTCTTGTGTTCCTTCTCAGATGCCAGCACCGGCACACAACTCTTGACAGGGCGTCACCTTCCATGCAAGTGATGCAATCCAAACGAGACACTGTCAGTCTCTCAAGCATGGTCTTAAAGGGCAACAGTCTCCACCTCTTTTTGTAACCAACCTATGACACTAGGTCACTGATTAGTCTATCAACAGACGTGTTAAAAGAACAAGCATGATACAAATCACATGATCAATGGACCAATCATATACATTAAAATGTAGATCAAAAATGCATTCATCTCAATAGTTCACTCCCATCACATCCCCCAAACTAAAATGTCAGCAGTCCCTGCAATTACTTAAAACCCTTCATCTATACCGCAGAGGACGTTGCCCTAAATTCGGACGTACAGAACGTCTAACTTGATTCTCTTCATTCACATGATCAGGCTCTGAGGCAACCCACATGCTATAAGGCATGGGATCCAACTGTCGCCTCGTCTCTTCAGGCACTACAGGTTGTGGTTATCTTAATTCTGGAGTAGAACACAGCTTAAGAGCATTTCGAGGCAAATTTCTCTCTTTTACCCCTTGTTCTGGTCTCACCTGATACACCAGTCCCGTATTTCCCAAAGTCCCTAGTACAACATAGGGTGTAGGATCCCACCAACTGCACAACTTCCCGCGTCCCTGTCTATTTCGGTCCCAAACCCAAACACGCTGACCCGCCAACACTGGGGTAGCTTTGGCCCCACGATCATAGATCCATTTAGATATTGTTGCAGTCTTATCCATGGCTCTATTTGCTAACTCATAAACCCAACTCAATTTTTCATGGTGCTCTTGTACCCACCCATTCAAATCCTTTCTAGTTTTTCCTACTCCCACTCCAAGGCTCATATCCACAGGGGTCTGCAAGGAATGACCAAACATCAAATACGAAGGTGTAAACCCCGTAGCCCCATGTATGGTATTATTATACGCCTGCATCAACTCGGGGAGAAATTCTGGCCACCTATCCTGCTTATCGCTCTCTAACGTACGCAGCATTCAAATGTCTCGTTCACCCTCTCTACACTACCATTCCCAGCCGGGTGGTAAGGGGTTGTTCGGCTCTTAACTGTACCATACAAATAGCAAAATTCTTTCATCAATACGGATTCATAATTTGGGCCCAAATCAGAATGGAATCTTAAGGGACAACCAAAAGTCTGGACGACCTGTTCCCACAAAGCCCTGACTGTCACCTTAGCAGTTTGATCGCTCGTAGGGATAGCCCATGCATAACGAGTAAACAAATCAACAATGACTAAAATGTTTTGACATGAATCGGCTGGACGGCCTAATGTCAAGAAGTCTAATGACACCACTTCTAAGGGGAATGATACCAGGATTGGATTAAGGGGGGCCTTCTCATTTTTACCTTTCTGTAGGCCACAAGCGACACAACCCAGGTGGTACCCCTTGACAGTTTCCTCCATCTTCGGCCAGAAAAAGTGGTGTCTGACCCTTGAAAGGGTCCGTGAAACTCCTGCATGTGCAGACGCATCATGGTATCGTCGCCATAGTTTCTCACGTCTAGATGCCGGACAGATAATCTGTAGATGCAACTCATGGGTACAGGGGTCAGTCATTCTCTTATACAAAACCCCATCTTGAATCGCAAGCTTAACGCTCTGTCGAAGTAGTTGTTTCACCGTTAGAGACATATTGGCTCGCTCCATGGTCGAAGGTACACTACTTGACTCCACATACTTCCATACCTGTTGAAGTTCCTCATCTTCACCTTGGCTCTTATGCCACTCTTCAACATCTGGGAGGTCAGTTACTGGCTGACAGGCATCTTCTGTTGCCTCAACTCGTCGTGCCTCAATAGGAGCCATTCGATCTACTGGGAACCTGGACAGACTATCAGCATTAGCATTCTCACGCCCAGTTCGATATTTCACTGTGAAGTCAAAATTAGCCAGTTGGGCTGCCCAGCGCTGTTCCACCGCTCCAAGTCTCGCGGTCTGCAGGTGGGCCACCGGATTATTATCTGTAACCACAGTACATTTTGCTCCAGTCAGATAGTCCTTAAATTTATCTGTCATAGCCCATTTTAAAGCTAGCAACTCCAACTTAAAAGAGCTATAATTAGCATCATTCCGTTCCGCAGGATGGAGGCTGCGACTTGCGTACGCGATCACTCGCTCTTGCCCATCTTGGACCTGAGATAATACTGCTCCCAGCCCCTGGTGACTAGCATCAGTGTAAAGAACAAATGGCAGAGAGAAAGCCGCAAATGCTAGGATAGGAGCCTGAGTGAGACATCTTTAATTTTTCAAATGCAGCTTGACACTCCGCAGTCCACTCGATCCTATGATTATTTGACTTCTTGTTGACTGGAACTCCCACTAACAGGGCATTTAATGGCTTTGCCAGCCGAGCAAAATTGGCGATAAACCGTCTATAATAGCCAGCTAGGCCCAAGAATGCCCTCACCTCTCGAACTGTGGTTGGAACAGGCCACTCTTGTACCGCCACGGTTTTACCAGGATCTGGGCTGATGCCGGTCTTGTCCACTACATGCCCCAGGAATTTCACTTGTTGCTGCAGGAACTGACACTTGTCCAGCCTCAACTTCAGTCCATACTGTGCCAGCCGCTGGAATACTCGCTCCAAATGATGAAGATGGGTGTCAAAATCTATGGAATATACAATGACATCATCCAAATAGACCAACAGAAAGTCTACAATATAGTCACTTAAACAGTGCTGCATTAATCGCTGGAATGTAGCTGGTCCATTGCAAAGGCCAAAAGGCAAACGTTGGAATTCAAATAGCCCCAGCGGAGTTGTAAAAGCAGTGTTTTGGCGATCGTCCACATGCACCCCCACTTGCCAATAGCCACTCGCCAAGTCAAGGGTACTAAACCATTCAGCTTGAGTTAAGGTGGTCAATGTTTCTTCTATCTGGGGAATAGGGAATGCATCCTTATGGGTAATGGCATTCAACTTTCTGTTGTCAACACAGAAGCGCCAACTTCCATCCTTCTTCTTGACCATGACTATTGGGGCTGCCCATGGACTCTTACTCTCAGAAATTACACCTCTTTCCAACATACCTGCCAGCAGTAGTTTCATCTCCTTATAGATCATTGGGGGTAAAGGGCGAAAATTTTCTCGGACAGGAGGTGCAGTGCCAGTATAGATCCTATGCTGGACAGTCTCATTAAACCCCAGATCATCCTCATTCTTAGAAAACACTCCACTTCCTCACAAGTGCATCAAAAACTTGACGTTGTTGATCAGTTAATTCAGATCCAAGCATCAATGGACTCACCCCATCAACAGTTACCTCCACGTCCGGGATTCCAGCTTCCACCACACGAATATCGATGACCCCATCTGTGCTCGAAGTCAACTCAAGATCTCTTTGGCCATAAAGGTCCACGGCAGACATTTCATACTGCCGACCAAGCTTCTGGTACCGGCCTACAGACGCTTTATAAGGCTGCAAATTACACAATCTGATAGGAATCCTACCATCCTTAACGATAGCCACAGTCCGGGCAGCGGCCAACCAGTCCAGCTCTGACAGGGGCTCCACCAATCCAAAGTAACTGCGGTTCTGTCGGCCCATTCGGACACGGCCCCACATGATGACCTCGCTCTGGGGTGGGATCCATCTTCTGCGACGACTAGCTGGCCACACATAGCCCAGGAACCCATCATCTTGAGCCCAAGCAGCAACACGTTGACATGTTGCCATGGCCTGTTTCCACACCTGCTGTTCTGTAGGGTTCTGAAATGACAAAGACTGGGCAGAGCCCTGGAAAAGAGCATTCCAACATGAGGAGATAACATTCATTCCAATAATTAAGGGATTAGTGGATATTCGTCCTTCACAATCACAACACCCCTTCCCTGAAGTTGGATGCCTGCCACTTCAAAGTCCAATAATGCATACCCCACATAAGGGATCTCTAGACCATTTGCAGCTCTCAGTGTCAACAGAGGGGTATCACATCTATAGTTAGGAAAAGTCTCTTCTAGCATACTCTGCTGCATTAAAGTTACCTGCGACCCCGTGTCTAACAGGCCTTTACAAGGAACGTTCTGAATCACAACATCCACTATAGGACAATTAGCAATAAAGGAGTGGTTATCAATAAAAGAATAGGCCTCTTGATTATCGATTGGAGCACGTAACCCTGTTGTCTGGACCTCTACAACAGGGCATTCTCGTTTAAAGCTTGTCTGGGCTTTCTGTTCTCTCTACAATGACGGGCCACATGACCTGGTTGCTGGCAGCGTCGACAAATGGGTCTACCATCAGGGTCCCATCAGTTAATTGACTGATATTCTCTCCTAGGCACAAAAAAGCCGGCTGTTGCACGGATGCAGGATTTCCAGGGGCTGCACGATTAGAAGTCCTCAACTCTCTTACCACCTCTTGAGTCAACTCTTGAATCTGGCCCTTGACTTCCTCCAAAATTTCACGCTTTAAGTCAGCTTTCCAGTCAGGCCTATATGGACGTGGATTCGGTGTATCAAGCTGACTTATGGCAGCACACGCAGTCTCATACCTCCCATGGCCATACTCAACCTCCAGCAATAACGCCTCTTGGTGCAGCTCAGCAAAGGTCCCTTCTGCGTGATGGCAGGCATACATCTTTAAGGCTCTCTGCATCGGCCCATCCTCCATTCCCAGCAATAGCTGTTCCTTCAGCTGATCTTCCACCAGGGTTCCCTCTGGGCTGCGCTGCTGTAACCTCCGAAAGGGTTCTCGCAACCGTAAAACAAAAGCTTTAAAAGACTCATCTGACTTCTGTCTGCAGCTAAAAAATTGTGACCGGAGAACAGGCAAGGGGGTTTCTCCAACATACAGAGCATCTAACTGTTCAAAAATCTTGGTCAACTTATCACGTTCTTCCTCTGCCAAAACGCTTATCCCTCGTTTTGCGTTCCCACCCAAAGCACCTAATAAAATCTTTACTTTCTTTGCTTCATTCATTTCTTGGGCCTCTAAAAGTCCTTGCATTTGCTCCTTCCAATCACCATAACTCAAACCATCACCTGTCCCACTAAATTTGGGAACCCAAGGAGCCCTAGGGAAAACTGGCATCAACATTTTTACCCTAGTTCAATCTACCACATGAGTGTCAAAACGTCCTCAGTCCCTCACACAGGTTCACAGATAACCCTGCCGACTACGCCAGATGTGGCGTGGCACGAAGGGGGATGGTTCAAGGGCTGTTCTTATAATACCTTCTACCACCAACCAGCAACACTGTTGGTATTAACCCCCACTTACATAAAAGTAGCCGACTACGCCACCTAGGTTGTTTACGAAAACCCAGGACCCAAGTTCACCCAATTCAATTATTAACTGAGGGCTGGGCACGATTGACACTAAACAGTAGTAGATTGAATTACAAAATATTTTATTACCATAAAATCAGGATGATCTAGATATTAAAACAAGTATTAAAAAGATGCAGTCCTCAGCACAGTCCGATATGATGTCTTTATGGTCAACCAAATGAATGTCCTGGGTTGGTCCCACCACACATAGGTCTCCACAGATCCAGCCAGTCGTGTACTAGAGAGAAATAAGAAACAACTACCAGTATCTCCAGTCCAATGTTAGCAAGAGCTAACGTAGCCTACTACCACTCTCACTTGTGCATACCAATACCCACACCAACCAATATACACTGCAACCAAATAAGTCACACCACTACAAAGAGGAAAACTAAGAGCTATGGCTAGTATACTGGCAATTAGTTCTTAGTGTCTATTAATTAGGAATTAGATGCCGAAAATGGTCACAATAACATCCATCAAATGATCTTCAAACTGGGGTTGTACTCACAATATGACTGGGTAGCAGTGCCCACTACCCAGTCTAGTCAATTTCCAGCGTTGCACAAACCCTCCGTCGCCGTCCCACTCGTCTCCAAACAGCACGCACTTAATTGCTTGTCTCCAAACAGTTGTACAAACGTGGTTACTCTGCTAATCACCGTTGTGCTCACCAACCGCTGATGCACTCGACTCTGAACACACGCTGACTCACTCGTCTCCAAGAGCTGCACCCGTGATTGCTCTACGTCGGCATCTACACAACACTTCAAATCACAGTTTTCTGCACAGCCGTAAAATGTTCAGTTATCACTGCTCTTGTGTTCATTCTCAGATGCCAGCACCCCCTTATGAAACAAAAATATATTGCAGTATATTGGAAAATATCATGTAATATATTAGGCATATATTCTTATATATATTTATTTTTTCCAATATATTGCAATATATTGAAAGCAGCAATCATTTGTATATTTTGCAATATATTATATAATATATGTATCATTAATATATTATTAAATGTATTCAAATATATAATATATTAGAAAATAAAAAGGGAAAATAATATATTACAATATATCACAATATATTTTAAGTAATATATTGGTAAATATATTTTCCTTTCGTAAGGGTCTCAATAGTTCACTCCCATCACATATACAGAAGAGCTTTTCTGAATGGCCAACACCTCGAGCCTTAAAGCAGATGGACAGCAGAAAACACACAATATGTGCCTCTCCTGTCAGCTAAGAACAGGAAACTTAGGTTACAATTTTCACGGGCTCACCAAAATTGGACAATAGAAGACTGGAAAAAGTTGCCTGGTCTGATTAGTCTCAATTTCTGCTGCAACTTTCGGATAGTGGGGTCAGAATTTGGCATAAACAACATTAAAGCATGGATCCATTCTGCTTTGCATCAGTGGTTCAGGCTGCTGGTGGTGGTGTAATGGTATTTTCTTGCCACATTTTGGGCCTCAAGGGTATAAACTGAGCATTGTAAAATATCCCTCACACACTTTTAGGACAGAATTTTCTTCTGAAGTTAATTTTGTTTTATAGTAATATTATGTAATATGATGTTATACTACTATAAAATCTAATAAATATAGTTTTTTGTTTTTCCTGTTTTATTTTATTTTTGTCTGTAATTTGGAATTTTAAAGAATTTAAAAGTTGTAGTAATGACATGGTAAAGGTTTGCAAATTCAGCCATTAATTTGCTATTAGCTATTTATCAGAAACTTATTTTATTAAAAAAATGTTTTTAATTTTTTTTAATACGCTATTACATTCAATAGGGTCAAAACTACGTAGGGTTAGGAACAGGGAGCGTCATGTTTTAGAGGTCCTTACGAAAACTGAAAATTAAATATGTAAAAAAAACAAATAGCTATAAAAATATTTATAAAAAAATACTTAAATATTATTGGAAAAATAAACTGATTCTGAAATGGAAAACAAATGTCTATAAAAAACTTGTAAATGAAAACAAACCCCACAAATGCAAAAATAACCTTGGATTATGCATATTCAAATTTAACAAGAACTGAAGTATATCGTTACTTGACTGCTGTCAATCCTGCTGCAATATACACATAGACACTTTCTATTACATATATAATGTGTGTGTGTGTGTGTGTGTGTACTATTCTTTTTATACAATCCTGATGCAATCCTTCCACATAGTTAGTTTCAGCTCTCTGGTCGTCATGACATTTTCATGATGTTCGACTATGACCTGCGTTTCATCATACAGATTACACCTATTACAAACCACAGCAGACAAACACCATGACAACATATACTATATTAATACAGACATATTGTGTAATCTATTCAGACATTAAACATTTATTATGTATATCACATGAGTGTAACATTAGTTTTATATATCATTATGAATTGCAGAGGCCACTTTTTGAATTCATATTAATTAAAATCCAACAGTTTTTCTGAGAGCTCTTTAGCTCTGCTCTTAAAGAGCACTTTTGCAGAGAGGGGGAAATGTCAGCATTGTTTTGTCACGGCTAATATGTCCTCTCTGACCTCAGAGCTGACTCTTATTAAAGCAGGTAAAGAGGAAGTGACCCTGGGCTTTTGTGTATTAATATGGAAATGAGCTCAGAGGCAGCTATCTGATGTCCTTCTCAGTGTATGGCAGCGTTTATGGACATCTATCTAATCACGTCCCCAACAAAGCAAATCAATGCAGCAGTCTGACAGAGACAAACTGCTCTGTATGATACAAACCCCTTTCTGCAGCCACGTGTTCATGAAAGCCGAGGTGTAAAAGAGCTGTATGTGTTACGATCGTGGACTTTCTGTTCCTTTTGTGTTTCCCTATTTTGGTCATGTCCTGTTTCTCGTTTGGTTTATTGATTAATCCCCACCTGTTTTCCATTCCCCTGATTACCTCCCTTGTGTTTAAAACCCTGTCTGTTTAGTTCCTCCTGGTCCACGATTAACCATGTTACTTCTTATAATGTTAATGGAATGTTATATCTTATGTTTGAAGATTTGTGTTGATTATGCCCTGGTCTCCTGTGATAATTAAAGAACTCTTTTGATTTATATATTCCTTGTGCGTTTTGATTCCCACGCCAGCATATACATTTGTAACAGTATGGATGTGGGAGGGTGAAGATATTTAAGCAGGTGTTATTGTGCTGTGAGCATGGGAATTGTACTGATACATAACCTAGGTTTGGAGCAGGCGCGTCGTTAGACATGGGCATCCGGGGCTTCAGCCCCGGATGTTTTTTTTATAGCCCCGGATCTCAAAAAATTTAATTTATTGATAATTATTATTTTTTTTTTATAATTTGTATTTATTTAAAAAAAAATGACCGGGTCTTTTAATCTATCCTTCGGAATCAATCATGTATCAAAGATGTATTAAAATGTGTTCAAGCAGATCAAAGTTACTATGGTTACAGCTTAGAGTGCGCGCCTGAGGAGAAAGAGCTTTGGGCTTTACTGTCATTGTTGTTTGTGGCTTCTGGTGGTAGCTATGGACATTAGACACTTTTTAAAAAGTAAAATAAGGAGGCAAGAAGAGTTATCTACTGGCGCCGTTCCCTCACCATTAAGCTCAGGCCGGTGAAGGCTCTTTAGCAAACCCTGGTCTAACGTACCTAGCCCTGTACTTACTGTGGTATTAATGCAGAACAACATGTACTGTATATATAAAGTACGTGGGACCTTACTATTTCGCCTATAACTAATCCATTTTGTGAGCCATAATCCGTTTCTCGTGAAGAATGTAGATGAAGTAGCCTATACATCTGATTTGGCGATTGAAACACGATGTGTAAATTAACGTTATTCCCCTCAGATGGATAGCTAGCTAGAATACCAGGGGCCGTATTACAGAAAGAGTCTAAGATAGGATTTTCCCCAATTGGTATTACAGAAGCAAATACTAAATAACTTTAGGAATCATATCTTGCTTCATTCTTTTTATTTCAGGTTAGGAAATCCTAACATCGCTAGCATCAACTTTTCTGTCTGATAGGCTACCTATAGCAACCGATGTCACTTTTCTCATCTCGCGAGACGCGAGCTAAATGGCTTTTAATCGCTGTTTTGCTGCCGTTTTTTTAATGAAACATACAGTGAAAATGGAGAATTAACAACAACTCATTCATTGTTTCATTCCTATCATTGAACTTTAAGTCAGGTGACTATGGTGCGTTCACACCGGACGCGAATAGCGCGTCAGGCGCGAGTGATTTTTATGTTTAATGTCAATGAATGCACAGGAGCCTGCTTGCTGCTGTCACGTGGTGAAGTGACACAGTTTATAATGTTATATTATGTTTGGCCTCAATAAATTATTTTGTAATATGACTAAAATGCCTCGTGTGGTTCTAATGCACAACAAAGCAAATCTTTCACATAAAAAACTCTTTATGATTTTAATATATGAGAGATATACTCATTTTGTATTGAATGCTATTTATTCCATATATATTCTAGATTATTTGAAACATTATTATTTGAATGTAAAGACAACAAACACTTAATGTATAAGAAAAAAAAATCACAGGACAGGTTTCACTTTTGGAGGCTGGCTCCATTTATTATCAAAACAAAAATAAATGACAGATTAGGTGGTGTCAAGGAAGGAGACAGAGACGATGACTCTTTCTCTTATTTAATAAGAAAAGGTATAACGAACAGAGGTTCAAGTACACAAGTGCTGCTACTCAGCGAGCTCACGTTATATATGGCTTTTACCTTAAAAGGGCTTCCTTTAAAGTCAGATACACAGTGCTCTTAAAGTCGCATACACAATACTCTGACAGGTGGGTGTGGGCGAGGGTGAAAGAGCAGCCATGTAAACGAGTTATTAAACAGATAAACACTATCTGGTGGAAAAGTAAAAATTAGGACCGGCAGTTATAATATAATTTAAGGGTAAAATTCAAATACAGAACAAAAAGTACACAGACAATATGTAAACAGTAAACATGGCCGTGTAAGAAAGGACATTCAGTTGCATTAATATTTACAGGATCTAGGTTATAATGGTGATATTGCCTTTTGAAATTTATATATATAGTTTTATATTCATTTTTTTAATATTCATGTATTATTTATTTGTGTTTCAGTGAATAGCTGTTACAGTTCTACAAATAAAGCATTCTATCTTTTTACCTATCATTTAAAATGCTACAAAAAATGCACCTGAATGCTGTAAAAGAAGTGTTTAATGCTCAACGCTTCCAAGTTACCAAAAGCGCGGGGGAGGGGGGGGTTGGTGGATGGGGGGGTGGGGGGGGGTCTGGGCTAAGCCCCCAATGTATCAAGACCCTAGCAACGCCCCTGGTTTGGAGTCTCCTGTTTCTCACATGCTTCTCCTAAAAAAAAAACAATGCAATCTCATACTTCAGGATATACTGCAACTATGGCACGGATTTGCATACAGTGCTGTTTCTAGGCATAGGCGAGCTAGGCAATCGCCTAAGGCACCACCAGCTGAAGGGGTGCCAATGAGCGCTCATACTGGTACTACATTGCTACATTTCAGCAGGGTTGTGATAAACAGTGGCATGGTCACCCTAAAATATGACTGTTACCCCCACTGGATCCCCCATCATTATTGGGCTAGAGTACAGTCGTGGCCAAAAGTTTTGAGAAATTACATAAATATTGGAAATTGGAAAAGTTGCTGCTTAAGTTTTTATAATAGCAATTTGCATATACTCCAGAATGTTATGAAGAGTGATCAGATGAATTGCATAGTCCTTCTTTTCTGTGAAAATTAACTTAATCCCAAAAAAACCTTTCCACTGCATTTCATTGCTGTCATTAAAGGACGTGCTGAGATCATTTCAGTAATCGTCTTGTTAACTCAGGTGAGAATGTTGACGAGCACAAGGCTGGATATCATTATGTCAAGCTGATTGGGTTAGAATGGCAGACTTGACATGTTAAAAGGAGGGTGATGCTTTAAATCATTGTTCTTCCATTGTTAACCATGGTGACCTGCAAAGAAACGCGTGCAGCCATCATTGCGTTGCATAAAAATGGCTTCACAGGCAAGGATATTGTGGCTACTAAGATTGCACCTAAATCAACAATTTATAGGATCATCAAGAACTTCAAGGAAAGAGGTTCAATTCGTGTAAAGAAGGCTTCAGGGCATCCAAGAAAGTCCAGCAAGTGCCAGGATCGTCTCCTAAAGAGGATTCAGCTGCGGGATCGGAGTGCCACCAGTGCAGAGCTTGCTCAGGAATGGCAGCAGGCAGGTGTGTGCGCATCAGCACGCACAGTGAGGCGAAGACTTTTGGAAGATGGCCTGGTGTCAAGAAGGGCAGCAAAGAAGCCACTTCTCTCCAAAAAAAACATCAGGGACAGATTGATCTTCTGCAGAAAGTATAGTGAATGGACTGCTGAGGACTGGGGCAAAGTCATATTCTCCGATGAAGCCCCTTTCCGATTGTTTGGGGCATCTGGAAAAAGGCTTGTCCGGAGAAAAAAAGGTGAGCCCTACCATCAGTCCTGTGTCATGCCAACAGTAAAGCATCCTGACACCATTCATGTGTGGGGTTGCTTCTCATCCAAGGGAGTGGGCTCACTCACAATTCTGCCCAAAAACACAGCCATGAATAAAGAATGGTACCAAAACACCCTCCAACAGCAACTTCTTCCAACAATCCAACAACAGTTTGGTGAAGAACAATGCCTTTTCCAGCACGATGGAGCACCATGCCATAAGGCAAAAGTGATAACTTAGTGGCTCGGGGACCAGAATGTTGAAATTTTGGGTCCATAGCCTGGAAACTCCCCAGATCTTAAGGCGGGTGGACAAACAAAAACCCACTAATCCTGACAAACTCCAAGAAGTGATTATGAAAGAATGGGTTGCTATCAGTCAGGATTTGGCCCAGAAGTTGATTGAGAGCGTGCCCAGTCGAATTGCAGAGGTCCTGAAAAAGAAGGGCCAACACTGCAAATACTGACTCTTTGCATAAATGTCATGTAATTGTCGATAAAAGCCTTTGAAACGTATGAAGTGCTTGTAATTATATTTCAGTACATCACAGAAACAACTGAAACAAAGATCTAAAAGCAGTTTAGCAGCAAACTTTTTGAAAACTAATATTTATGTAATTCTCAAAACTTTTGGCCACGACTGTACTGTCAAACTGATGATGTCTAAATGCCATTGGAGCAGAGCACTGTCAATTGCTGCCTGATTGTTGCGTGCATTTGGAGCGCTCATCAACACCATTAGATCAACTGGCTCTGTCAGTGCTTTGGCAAGACAAGGTTGTTTTTTTTGTTTTGTTTTTTTTTTGTTTTTTTAAAATGTAAAATTTCCTAATTCACAAGATCAATACATCCTTTATTAAACCGCTTTGTCGAGTTTAATGCATCCTTACAGAGATGTTGAAATACTGAATCAATTAAATTACTTCTAACAAGCTCTTAATGGGTACTGCATCATTCACATAGAGGGCAGAGCGTCACATTATTTCAAATAGAAGTTCATGCGTTTATGAGTAGCAAAGGATTAAGTAGCTGCATTGATTACTTTTATGCCACTGATCAAGCCTTTATATGTAGTTTGGGGTAACAAAGGGTTTTAAAGGGTTGGCTGAAAAATAAAGCAATAACTGACACTTTAAATCAATGTTTCAAGCAACAACAACAATTTAACAAAAAACATATGAATACAAAAAATAGCCATTGATAATATATTGATAATATTGATTAATATCTATTTATTTATATTAACATCTGTTAAATTTTCTTCTGGGAACAGTTGTATAAAATAAACAGCAACTGTGCAAATTTAGAACCCATCCCAACCCATCACGCCCCCTGGTAGACTTCAAAGTAAAGAAAATAAATTATAAAACAAATTAAGTAATATTAATACATAAATAACAATAAAATATTTTTACAAATATTTTAAAAAAGATGACACAACATTAAAAACTGAAAGCCATAAATTTACAGTTTTTACATTGGATCCATGTATACGAGAAGTTGAGAGTTCCATCAAGATAATGTCCAACACAGTCCAGGTTCGTCTGTCCATTGTGTGCGGAGGATTCCAATGGTTGACTAGCAACTTATTTGCTGCTGTGAGAGCAGCTAACAATAAACATCTTTGTTTGACGGACAAGGTGAGGTCCCAAAAGTCAATCATGAAAAAAAATGGTGTGGAGTCAAACATATCTCAGTATCCAACAAATCGAGCGCAGCGTTAGTTCAGTCAGGCCACGAAGGCATAGGCTGCAACCAGCTGATGCGGTCACCTGTCAAATAGCTCCGTTTACTACCATTCTCCTATTAGACATGGGACATATATACGTGACACTACTGCTCGGTAACTATGCTCAAATGGCTCGCAACCCTCCCTCCCTCCCCATTATAAGCATGAGCATATTACCGTGCACCTTCTGGTTGTCGTCTTTTTGTTTGAGGTCACTAAGGCTTTCAAGTCCCGGTTGGCATGGACCTCACTGAGGTCCACTGAGAGACACTCATCCTCATAACAAACAGGATCGACGTCCCACTGCCACATCTACACGATTACCACTGTTTAAAAGTGTGTTAAACTGTTTAAAGACATTTATTAAGTGTCTAAGGAACCATACCGCCAAAGATAAATTGTGTTCAATAAACTCAAGTAACTTGCCAAAGTGGTCCTGTCTGAAATAAGTTAGATTATATTGAGTTTTAAGATTCTGGAAGGATTGTAAACCACTGTCATCATAGATATCTCCCAGAGTGTCTACTTTATTATGAGTCCATTGCGGACAATGAAATGGAGTAATGCCTAACAAAAAAAAATATTATTGTGGAAAATAGGCGAATGCTTATGCCATATTGTAACTAGTTGTGAACGTCTTTCAACATCCCTCCATGTAGAGAGAAGGTGGGTTACAATGGGACCAAACCGAGATTTACAATAAGCGGAACCCCCGAAAAAACAAGATGCTTCCATTTATACGGTAAAACAATAGATTCCTCAATTACCCTTCAAGACACAGAAGCGTCAGGATCAAACCAAACTGATAAAGGGCGGAGGGAAAAGGCATGAGCATACAGTCTAAAGTTGGGGAAAGAAAGACCTTCATGTAATCTACTTCATTCAAGGTAGTCAGTTTAATACAAGGGCATTTCCCCTCCCATATATACAGTGAAACACATGCATCAAGTATGTTCCAGTAGCTAACCGGTGGAATGAGAGGAAACAGAAAGGTGAACAGAATGACATAATCAGGCAACACAGAAAAACTAGGTCAAGGGAAAACACACACACACACACACAGAATGTGACAGAACTCCCCGTTCCCAGAGGCTGGTGCAGGGCAGGAACAGGGCTGAGAAAAAGAAAGGCCTCTAGGGTGGATCAGGGAGTTCAGAAGGCCATGGCGAAGGAGGTAGCTCCGGGAGCCAAGGAGGCACCAGCAGCTCAGAGAGCCAAGGAGGTGCCGGCCATTCAGGAGGCCATGGAGGATGGTTTGCTTTGTCCTGGTTTCCAGGCTCGGCCACAATTGGTGCTTTTCTACTGCATGGTAGGACACGGTACGGCTCAGTACGTTTCACTTTTGGGGGGGTTTCCACTGGATACAGTACCTGGTACCTGGTACTTTTTTAGTACCACCACGGTTGAGGTTCCAAGTGAACCGTACCATTATCAAAACGTGACGTGTAAACTCCTCTGATCACACATTGGCCGGAGGGAATTGTCACTACCTGCTTTACTGAACTTGTGACACAAACACAAAAGAACTGCAAAAGAGAGCAAATTTTTTTTTAACAACCAAAAAGTTTTGTTGTCTGTTGCGGAAGTACAGACGTTCCTCTCATTGATAGCAGAGGAGCAGATCCAGCGAGACCTTGATGGGCCATCATGGCATTCATGGCAGTAGAAGCATCGCAACTATAATGACATGAATAATCCCACCCACTCTAAAGCGGTACTGAACTGCAGTGGAATGCAAACCATGCCGAGCCGTGCCGTGCTGTGCCATGCCGTACTAAGCTGTGCCGACCCGAAAGGATAGGAGCAGAGAACTCTAGAGGAAGCGCCATATCTAGAAGTTCTAAGAGGCACATTGGAGCAGAGAACTCAGGCATGGGCGCCAACTCAATAAGTTCGGAGACATATGCTGGAACGGACCCTGGAGGGCATGCTGGAGCAAACACAGGAGCGGATCTTTTCCTTTTTCTCAGCCTTCTCCTCTGGGCTGAAGTTTTTACAGTCTCTGTCTTAGTTTCTGGAGTGGACTCTGGCGCTGATTCATGGGCTGGGGTGGACTCTGGAACAAACTCATGGACAGACATGCACAGGGGTAACTGTGATTGAGTAGAGGTGGTGTTTTCATCTACCACAGTAACTTTGAGGGAAGAACCTCCCAGCCACAACACATAGTTTATATACTGAATGAGGGTATCAGCTGCAGTTACCTGACAAAAAAGAAGTCATCGGGTCCAATCCAAAAAAGAGTCTTCAATGTGCCATCACTCCAGGGCTCCAGGTTCAGTAAACTCCTTAACATACTACTCTAGAGCATGACCGTCCTGATGGATGAAAAAAGATGATCCTCTGCTCCCATTTGTTTTGAGTCCATCTTTGTCTTGGGTCCTGTATTCTGTAATGGAGTGTGGCTGTACTGTAAAGAAGCACACTACGATGGAGTAAACCGAAATAGTATAATTCCAACTTAAACACAATGGATAGGAGAATAATCAGGCAAACATACAACCACAAACACATCAACTCAAATCAATACAGGACAAAGGAACTCAGGAGAACACAGGGTTTAAATGATAGGAGGCCAATGAGATAAATAACCAGACACAGGTGAACAGAATGACATAATAAGGCAATACAGGAAAACTAGATCAAGAGAAATCACACACAGACCGTGACAATTAACTTTTAATTTAAATTTTTACTACAGTAATAATAAACTACAGTAATAAAATAAAATCAAGCACTTGTGCTTTAGTACTGTATGCTAGTCAAACTTTTGTTTTTATTAATATTATTATCTGCAAGTATACTTTTAATACTATACTTTTAAGATTTTAAATAAAATGCACATTCAATACAATTCAGCACACTTCATCACAAGTAAAGTCTTTCCTACAGTCTATGTCAATAGGTGCATCCCAATTTGCACTATTGTAAGCCATTTCATATTATAAATTCTTATTATAAATGAACTTTAAACAATCTAATGATTTACTTATTAAACCAACACAAAGTGAGAAATGTTGGACACTTCACGCACTAAAATGTCATAGTTTACCTTAATGTAATGGAAGGGGCTTCTATCAAACTGCGATGCTAAATTACAAAATAACCTCATTGTGGACATCATAGTGCATAATAAAAGTGCAAAGTGTATAATACATAATTTGGGATGCACCTTATGAAATTGTTCTTTCATTGTTCTTTCATAGTTTCAAGCATAGTTCTGCTCCAAAACTCCAAAACTTAACAGCCAAATACAGCCAAACTTCATGATGTGTAAATAAATGGAGTCTAGTCCACTTAGAAGCTTATTTCGAACAAGGGAAAATAAAAATAAATGTACATGTTTTCATAAAACCATCATATAATCATGAGTTTATTAGAGACAAGAGATTGACAAGTAATGTGAGATGAATAGAGATGCACACTGAGCTCTTTATCTCTTTGACAGAACTGTTATTGTGATGGATTTGTGTGCATGTTAATTCTGAACGCGCTCCTCAATGTTTTTCCCCCTTATTCTCCCCTCCAATAGATTGAGGGAAAGAGGAAGACAGGCAGAAATGAATAATGATACTGTCAAAATGAAAATCCACATTCAGGGTTGCCAATTCAGCGATTGGATTCAGTGTTTACAAACACACAATATTCACAAACAACAGATATGAGAACAGGAGCAGAGCGATTGATTATGTGTTCCGCCTTTAGGATCTGAGAGGTTATTTTTACCCAGTAGTGTGAAGTGCATTGTGTTGTGCTGGATAAAACAGAGCTGGAGGACTCATAAAGGACCCCCTCTTTCTCTAATCAAGGTGAAAACGTATTTGGGCAGATAGAACAAGCTAATGAAAACAAGAGCTGTGTGTCTGTGTTTTATTACCCTCTGACAAATAGGTGTTAAATTGGTCTATAAACTTCTGATTGATTAATTAATTATCAAATAACCACATTGAATGAATAAACAAATAAACTAACCAAGCAACTAATGAACAGCAGTAAGAGGTTATAATAATGTTCAAGTTTGTAATTCAATGTGTGTTTGTAAGTGTGTGTATATATATACAGTGGACAGTTTTCTAGAGGGTTGAGAGTTATTATATTATTATTATTAACATATTAGAAATTTATCAAAACCTGTTGTCTTCTTGCATTAAACAATTAAACACGATTACGTTTTAAGCATAATAAAAATAACAACTTAGAAAACTTGTTGCATGCACTCTTTTATACTTCTCAAAAAAGAAAATAAAAAATATATGGATTTGGAAAGACATGAGGGTAAAGAAACAATTACTAAATTTTATTTTTGGAGGAATTATTATTTTATATTTTATATTTTATATCTTGTGTTGGGTTTTGCTGCCCCCTATCTGTCATCCATACACGTTAATCTCCATATGAAACACCAGCTAAAAACACAAAAGTTGCACAATCCTTCATGGTTGGCATGGCATTTTTAAACTGGAGATCAATAAGGTGCCACCGGCTACTGAAATGTAACTTTGGAATGGAAACACTGCACATACCAAATTACTGAAGGAGCCAGTTCTCTCTTGTTTTCAGAAAATCCCTCCATCTCCACCTGAATTGCTGTGACAAGGCCTTTATTTCTTTTCAAGTCAAAACAAATTCCAGTGTCACCGCGGTGGCTGTTATCACTGTAATATATTGCTGTTTAATGTTAATGTATGCATTCCACCCCGTGGCTCTAAAGAGGCCTTGGGGCCCCGTTTATCTCTGCTGTCTCTCTATTGCTATTGTGTGAATTCTGTGGGGCAGAGATAAGCCATCTTGTAGGTAAGATTTAGGGGTGCACATTCTACTGGAATGAGAGATCTAGCACATATTTAAATACTGAAATGACGTTGCTCACTAAAATGCCTTCACATGTCTCTATAAACAGACTAACAACCTAATCAAAACCAACAGAAGTATCGTAAAATTTCAGTGACCAAAACTATAATTTTAATAAATAAAAACAATTACCTTAAAAATAACCACTTTAAACAAGCACGATCTAAATAAACATTATATCAATGTCAAAAATAAACACAGTTATATTGAATGTCCATGTAATGCACTTCAAATCTTAAAAGTATAGGTACTTGTTGGTAATATAATATTATTGAAATAAATACATGTGACTGTTTTAACACACATAAATACTTTTAAAAGGAGACTTTTTAATAATGTCAGATTAAATGTTTTAGAGTAAATTTTAAAACACTGTTTTAATCTTTTGTCATGCTTTAAAATACTTTAAAAAAATAGTGTTTATTAAAACAATAAACACTCTTAAAAATAAAGGTGCTTCAAGATGCCATAGAAGAACCTTTTTGTATAAATGGTTCCATAAAGAAACATTCTTTCGCATCTGTAGAAGCTTTATGTTTCAAAAAGGTTCTTTGTGGCAAAAGAAGGTTCTTCAGATTATAAAAAAGGTAAGAAAGAGATGGTTCCTTAAAGAACCTTTGACTTAATAGTTCTTTCTGGAACCAAAAATGGATCTTCTGGTATGGCTTGAAGAACCTTTTGAAGCACCCTTTTTTTAAAGAGTGTACCTATAGCATCTAAGTGTGAAATAAATGTAATATTTCAGACACTTACAGTTTTTTACAATCACTTTGTTACTATTTTCAGAACCTTGATGTCATTTTTCACAACTCTAGACACAAAACTCACAACCAATGATCAAAATGCAATTTTTTTCAAAACTCTAACCCTTTTCTCAATTGCTTGGATACAATCCACATAAAACTTAGATCATTTGTTCATTCAACAAAAATCACCTGTTCAATATGACACAACTTAACATCAAAGTGCTCCTATATTTTAAAAGGCAATTCACACATTACATTTCAAATGAGTGTCTATTCATTTCCTTACAATGTTCTAACTATCAATTGATACAACTGCTCAAAATGATAAGTAACTGTTGCATTACTCTTAATGCATAGTTGTAAGGAAACAGACAAACAATCTTCCATGTTTACTGTAAATCATGAACGTTTCAAGATAACGAGATTCATTGTCACCAATTAGCGCGGAGCATGAACCAATTAGACTACAATATCCATGGATGTAGCCTAATATTTTATCATAATGCTTCATCAGACACTGTGTCTATGGCCCCAAATACTGTACCACCTTTTCAGACTATTTACAGTATTGACAGTACTGCACTGTATAGATGCATTGTGGAATGAGTATATAGTGAAGAGTTGATTGGGATCCAATTGCAAGAGCATGGTGATACGTAACATGGAGCCAGCAGGTGATCCAGGTCACAATGGAGGTCAAGCAGTGGTGGGAGGAAGACGAGGAAGACGTGTTGGTCAAAGGAATGGCAGAGGACAGGGACCCCTTCTGAGAGGTGGTCGTGGGCCTCGTTTGAGAGGTGTGGGGGAACGTGGCGGAGGACAGGGACCACTTCTGAGAGGTGGTCGTGGGCCTCGTTTGAGAGGTGTGGGGGAACGTGGCGGAGGACAGGGACCACTTCTGAGAGGTGGTCGTGGGCCTCGTTTGAGAGGTGTGGGGGAACGTGGCGGAGGACAGGCACCCCTTCTGAGAGGTGGTCGTGGGCCTCGTTTGAGAGGTGTGGGGGAACGTGGCGGAGGACAGGGACCACTTCTGAGAGGTGGTCGTGGACCTCGTTTGAGAGGTGTGGGGGAACGTGGCGGAGGACAGGGACCACTTCTGAGAGGTGGTCGTGGGCCTCGTTTGAGAGGTGTGGGGGAACGTGGCGGAGGACAGGGACCACTTCTGAGAGGTGGTCGTGGGCCTCGTTTGAGAGGTGTGGGGGAACGTGGCGGAGGACAGGCACCCCTTCTGAGAGGTGGTCGTGGGCCTCGTTTGAGAGGTGTGGGGGAACGTGGCGGAGGACAGGGACCACTTCTGAGAGGTGGTCGTGGGCCTCGTTTGAGAGGTGTGGGGGAACGTGGCGGAGGACAGGCACCCCTTCTGAGAGGTGGTCGTGGGCCTCGTTTGAGAGGTGTGGGGGAACGTGGCGGAGGACAGGGACCACTTCTGAGAGGTTGTCGTGGGCCTCGTTTGAGAGGTGTGGGGGAACGTGGCAGAGGACCAGGCCACGGACCAAGACAGCGGCAGCAACAGCCTGCAATGACATCACAGCAGACCAGTGTCAGGCCTGGATTCGCCATGCCCGAATGTTTTTTCCAAGATGTTTGGCTAATGAAAACATCCATTGTGATGTAGATGAGAACCTGTGGCCAAATCCACAACACAGAGTTGATGACAATGTAGAAGTACAGTAATCACTCCTGTTTTGTTTCTTACAATACAAGCAAGCAAGTTGAGGAACACTGCATTTGATGTTTTACAGTACTGTCTTTTCTTTTCTATTTCATAGCTAACTATTTTTGCTTTGATTCAAATAAACCTATGGTGTGATTGTACTGTAGTGTTTTGCATCAATATATTACAAACTTTGTTCAATGATTCCACTGTGTCTGTAGTATTTTCTCTACTACTGCAGTACTTTTACAGAGATGCATTTACTGTACATGTAGTACCATAATAAAACCTGTATCACCTATTTTGTTCTACAATATTTAATGATTGTACAAACAATGACACAGTGAAACTATCGGTTGCTTGTGTGTGGGTGATCTATAGTTATGTTTCAATGGTATTTGCCAGTAAATTTGTGTTTTGAACCAATGATTGTGCAAGTGCAAGATTTCTTTAAAGATGTGTATGCGCAAGGCAATGTTTTGAACATTAGACAGCCTGTGTTACAAGTGATAACCGTTTTGAGTTTTGTGTCTAGAGTATTGAAAAATGACATCAAGGTTCTGAATATAGTAGCAAAGTGATTGTAAAAAACTGTAATAACATGTTATTTATGAGAAAATTTAAATGTATTATTAAGTTTATAATAAGTGAAATTAGTTAAACCTAAGAATGCTGTTTTGACCCAGGGAGAGAGAGAGAACAGCATATGTAAAATGTAGAAATGCACAGTAGCATATGGTAGGTTAATTTAATCTTGTTGTGTGTGTGTGTGTGTGTGTGTGTGTGTGTGTGTGTGTGTGTGTGTGTGTGTGTGTGTGTGTGTGTGGATTTCTCTAGCCAGAGTTCAGGCGACACATAAATCCATAACACTGAACAGTCATTAAACACACTGATGATTGATAATCAGCTAAGCATTCATAAACAACTGAACATTTACCAACACACTGATCATTCATCAAAACGATATAGCCTAGTTATTAATGGTAACAGGTTTCATTTAGGTCTCATTTGTTATACTTGATGTTAAAATGAACTACGACCGATATATTTTTGCAGCAAATACAAGTGTTAACCTTTATTAGTGTATTTAAAAAAAAAAAAAAAACAGTTGTTCGTGGTTAGTTCATGTTAGTTCACAGTGCATTAACTAATGTTAACAGACATTTGTTAGCAAATGAAGAAATTAGCATTAAATAAGATTAATAAGTGCTATAGAAAGAATGTTCATAGTTAATTTGTTAAGTTTATAAACCATTCCATTCTTTAAATAATTAAACTCTTTATTCTAATCATATTGTTTATCATTCTCTCTCTCTCTCTCTCTCTCTCTCTCTCTCTCTCTCTCTCTCTCTCTCTCTCTCTCTCTGAGGGTGTTTGTGATAAACAGTGTCATGGCGCCCTCTGGTGGCAAACAGGGAGTAAAGCAATCTATGAGATGGTCAAGGTGCACTTCACTGGTTTTAGATATGCTTATCTGCATTATAACAGTATATATGAAGACATTTGTCCGTAGTAGCAGTGAGAATTTGGGTAATATAGGTTTGGAAGGTATTTAAGATGAATCTAGTACAGGCTTGTCCCATACACAAATGTATTGTCAATGAAAAGTGATAAAACTACCATACAGAACATATTTGTTAAATGTAATACAGTACATCAGAGAGCTGACGGTTCGGGGTTTGTGGTTTGCCCAACAGAGGAACCTAAATAAAATATAAGAGATGTCTCACTCCATTTTCAGTGGCTCTTAACACAGAAAGCTCACTTAGAACCATTGCTTTTAAACATAGATCTAGGTCATACACCCTGCAGATGGACGACTTCCAACTTAATGCTTATTATGTGTCATAGAAGCTGAAAAAATTGTAGGCAATCTAGTACTTTTAGAGAACCTTTTATGGTCTGCTTATACTAGTGTTCTGAAGCCATTGTGTGAGGAATATGGTCTGCTATATTAGTCTTCTGAAGCCATTGTGTGAGGAACAGAACAAAATGTATGTTTTTATTTTCCGTTCCACACATGATTTTTATTTTATTTTGATGCGTTCAGAAATGTGTCATGTAGTCTTTGTTGTGTAACAGTTAAGTATCTTGCATTTTGAGGTGCACTGAAGATCCGAGTGGTCCAAAGAACAAAGGAATGATTTGTTTCTTAGTTCCTTGACATTTAGCAGAGGACTTTTACCTTATGAGCAATGTTTAAATTGCAGCACAGTTAGGGTGCACACAGATTTGTTTGCTCTCAGATCAACAAGATCAGATACTAAAACAATTACAGGATTCTGGCCTTTGGGTTTAACTGGATACTTTAATTTCATTTATTTTAAAACTTGTATGTCATACTGTATTTAAACATATTTGTAATTCCATGTGTAATGATGAAGTTGCAATTTAGTACAAGCGAATTATACTAATAACAACAACAACAACAACAACAAAAAAACTGTTAAAATGATAATCAAATATTTTACATGCGCTTTACAGTGTCGAAGTCTTTAGTATAGTGTTTACTGTACTTTTTAAAGCATATTAAAAAATTAATAAAACAATGATTTAAAGTATACTTTGAAATAAAAGTATTTTATTAAAAAATTTTGTTCAGTACTATTACTAAGTTAAAATGTACACTAAAAATCTTTAGATGTTCTTTACAGGAACAATTCTTTACAAGCAAATTTCATTAATTCTTAAAAAGAAACAGCAAGTAAAATTTCATTTCATGCTGGCTGTAAAATACAGCTCATATTAACGGCAAAAGCAAAGTGTAATTATGACAGAACACTGATCTCTGTTGGAACTCTTATCCAGAAACCTGTCAGTGAGGAGCAGTCAATGGAGATCTCAGTAGCTGAAGGCATGAGGCCAAATCCATACACAGACATGCAAGACTGGCTGTAGATTGCTGTGCATGTCGACATGTAGCCATTCATGTGACTGCTTCGAAATGCTGCTTATGGTCAGCAACTCACAATAGCATTAGTAAGCAAAAAACACATTTATTTTCTCAGTTGAGAAATGTATTTTTAATGACAACGTGTAAACTTTTAATGATAGACCCACCATGAGCTCAAAAATAATTTATACTTTGTGTGATTTCGTTTCGTTTTTTTTTTTTTTTTTTTTTTTTTTTTTTGAAGAATTGAGTTCATTTGACAAATTCCTAATGAAGAACTATATCCATAATCCCTGAAGCGTGATCCACCAATCAGAGAACACACTATTGAACTGTGGTCTATTAAACATGCAAAACAGAAACAAACAAACAAACAAAAAAATGTTTAACCAAGAATGTTGACACGGTACCAAATTGTCTGTATTTAGTACTGATAACAGTGAAAATTTATGGTTCTCTGTACCAAAGCAAAACACACAGTACAGACCAAAAGTTTGGACACCTTCTCATTCAAAGAGTTTTCTTTATTTTCATGACTATGAAAATTGTTGAGTCACACTGAAGGCATCAAGGTTTATTTGACCAAGAAGGAGAGTGATGGGGTGCTGCGCCAGATGACCTGGCCTCCACAGTCACCGGACGTGAACCCAATCGAGATGGTTTAGGGGTGAGCTGGACCGCAGACAGAAGGCAAAAGGGCCAACAAGTGCTAAGCATCTCTTGGGGAAACTATGAATGACTATGAACTGTCTTCCAACAGTCTTGAAGGAGTTCCCCGAGAGATGCTTTGCACTTGTTGGCCCTTTTGCCTTCTGCCTGCGGTCCAGCTCACCCCTAAACCATCTCGATTGGGTTCAGGTCCGGTGACTGTGGAGGCCAAGTCATCTGGCGCAGCACCCCATCACTCTCCTTCTTGGTCAAATAGCCCTTGATGCCTTCAGTGTGACTCTACAATTTTCATAGTCATGAAAATAAAGAAAACTCTTTGAATGAGAAGGTGTGTCCAAACTTTTGGTCTGTACTATATATATATATATATATATATATATATATATATATATATATATATATATATATATATATATATATATATATATATATATATATATATATATATATATATATATATATACATACATACAAGTTCAAATATTTATTAAAATATATTTATTAAAATTTCTTTATTTTCAGATTCTTATTCACAGCATTATACAGTATCTTATTTACATTATAATAGGTTGTATATTAACTTATTCAGAGAAAACCAGTAGTTAATCAGACATAACAACTCTGCGAATATTCAATGTTGAGACTTGTAGACGAATCAGTTTCATCCTATAGATGCATCACATTTCTGATTATTCTGGGTCTCCCCTAACAAGTATTTGTACCTGAATGACAGAACGTAGTGATGCCATGTCAACAGAGAAGAGATGTGGTACAAAACCTGAGCCCTGAGGCACAACAGTAGAAATATGTTGGGACACCTCACCCCTCAAAGATAATTTGAAGGACCTATCTGAGAGGCAAGACTCAAACCACTGGAGTGTAGCTCCTGAGATGCCCTTTGCCAATTGGGTTGACAGGAGAATATGGGGGTTAACCGTGTCAAAAGCAGCAGACAGATCCAGCAAGATAAGTATTGAAGATTAGGAAGCCACTCTTGCCAGTCTTAGAGCTTCAACAATTCTAGCCTATTTACAATCATAATTTTTCTTGAGTCTATCCACCCTATTATATACATTTTTGTAATGCATTCTTATTTGTGATTAATGTATTATTTATGAATTACACATGCAACATTGCCATTCTTTAGAATTTGGTCAAAATTAGGTACAAGGCAGCTGTCTGTTTGCAACAGTTTTCACATTGGCAGCACATCTGTGATGCCTGGAGCAGGGCTAATGAATTGTTTTATTTGATTGCATTTCTGTGTAGAGACATATGGTTCTAATCCAGTCGCATCAGCAGGTTTGATAATAAACCTGTGAATAATTCAGAGTGTGTGATGGGAAACAACAGCTACAAAACCTGAAGCAGTTAATGTTAATGTTAATGTTATATCTGGTTTAATGTGGACTGTGTTTGTCACTCTGAGGGATTAAGAATTAGCCCTTCTTTAGGTATGAATTAAATCATGAAAGTATTTATTGGGCATAAGAGTGCAAACTTCTCTGGCAGCCAATCTGTTTTCCCACAAGCACTTCTAAAATGAGAAAGAGTACGCTCATATTATTGCACTTCTTTATCAGGCTGATGTGACCTGTGATTTGATGAGAGTTATGAGATAAGGGTGATCCTCTTTTCAAAACTGAAACAAGAACTGACCTTATTTCAACCATATTTGAAGGTCGGTCATATGGCGGCTGGGGAGAATCAATTGGCTCTGACAAGACTATTATTAAATACACAATACACAATAATTAAACCTGTTTAGTCTGAAATAAACATGAAATAAAAATGCAACCTATAAATAAATGTTATTGGTCTTACTCTGTGCATCGTCTAAATGCATCATATTCTAAAAAGAAAATAAAAATGTCATTGAAATATAATAACTCTCTCCTCCTCTGAAAATTCTGTTAGATGACACACAGGCATAGAAAAAATAATAATGACCAACAATAAAGGGTTTGGTTCATTTGGTTGGTTTTGAAAGCCATCTGAAATCAGAGTTAGAGTCCAAATAGACCTGTAGAAGGAAATCAAACCAAGTGCAGAAACAGTGTAAGAGCGGATGTGTGATAGACCATCAAATATCATTGGGTTAAAATGTGCTTTACAATAGGCTTTTCATCAACCCAACAACTTATCCACTATCTCAGAGGAACAGAGAAACCACACCAAACCTCCACAGTCACTCAGATCTCTGTGGCTTTGTGTGCTGTAGGTCAGTAGATCACATGAGTTTAGTGTAAATGGGTTTCTCTACACCAACTGTGAGAGATTAAATCAGACTGGAGTTAATCACAGTTACTCTCAATCATAGAGTTCATTCACTAATGTCTTCAGTGAGATGAACTTAGACTAAACAAGGAGTTCATTTCATGAGAGTTCAAAAAGGGAACTATGACATCTCTGCGTATAAATTGTTATTAGCAAACTGATTGCGTTTTTCAGATGAGGGTCAGTAACAAATATGTTTGCACTGATCTTAACATTTTAACATTTTAATGAATTAGGCAAAATATTAGAAATCTAATGTTTATGTTCATACTTCTTCTCTGAAGACTCTTCAAAAGAAGAAAACTGTGCTTTTCACACATACACAGCCTGGAGTGCAACATAGCATTTACCAGCAATGGATACTGGATAAAGATTATGATTCAAAATGAGTGGAGAGCGGGAGAGGCTACTGAAATACTGATGTACCAGAGGCCTAATGTGTATCTTTGTCATGCAGTGTGTGTAGAGGAATCCCCTGTGTCAAAAGACCAAGGGTGATCTGCGCTGTAGGCTGCAGCACATGACTGTCATTCCCTCTCAGTGTCATTCTTGTTATCATATACTGTATAACATGCATGCACTTAAGCTCTCTCGCAAACAGTGCAGCAAGACAGCAACAGAGCCATTTTCACACATTTAAAAATACTCTGCAGTGGTGTTTATGATTATGTCTGTGTAATGCACAAGTCAGAAAACATAGCTGCATACTTTATATCTTTTATCATACAAGCTAATTAAGTCACATTCTTGAAATAACAAAGATCCATTCAAAACTTCCACATCCCAGAAGTCAACGGTCAACCCAGATAAAGGTTTAGTAGCTGTTCATAAAGTGGAATTCACGAGAGAGGATGTTTTGTCCGTGGGTGACCTCTGCAAACACAATCTGGGACACACAGATCACATGTTCATGAGCCCCCGGTCACTGAATCAGTACAGACTGAGCATATGTGTGTGTATACCTAGTATTCCCTAAATTATGGTAACCAAATGTCCCTACAAGTTAGTAATACACAAGTTAATACGTTTTATTTATTTATGTTTGTATGCATGTGTGTATGTATATAACTGATACTCCAGAAGGAAAAACCATGCATTAAGAAAAACTTGTTGAAAGCTTGTTGAATTTGAAGATTAGGGTAAATTTTACTTCTTTTGTCTCCTGAGAAACATAACTATCTTCTGTGGCCTCTGAAGGGCAGTACTAAATGAAAAAATAAAATGATAGTTAGGCAAAAGAAGAAAAATGTACACATCTCCATTCTGCATTTAAACCTTCTCTAATAGTTGCACATGAGTCCCTCAGTTGTCCTCAGTGTGAAAAGATGGATCTCAAAATCATGCAGTCACTTTTGGAAAAGGTTCAAATATGCAGAAGATGCTGGAAAACCAGAGAACATGCAGGAGCTGGATGATTTTTCTGAACTGCTTAGGACCAATGCAGGACTCATGAACAACTATCACAAAACAGAAAAACAGTCGTGGATCATCCAGGAAACGACACACATTATTAAGATTCATTTAAAATTTGAACGGGGTCATTTTTATAAATTCAGTTATTATTTTTTCTTGTGGAGTATATATAAACATCTATTGTGTGAAATAGCGTATTCAGGACACTACTAAATAAAAAAATAACATGCTTATTTTCATGAGCTGTCTTATTTTGTTAAAAGTATTAACATATTTGCATATTCTGAAAGGGGTATGTAAACTTATGAGCATAACTGTATATTCAAATAAATTATATATTATATAAATATATTTAATGTATGAACAACATATTTTTCTGCAATGTATACATGCATGTGTGTGTATTTATATATACATACTAAATATACACAGTACACACACATATATTATGTAAACAAAAACGTATATTTTAGATGCGATTAATCATGATTAATTGTTTGACAGCACTAGACTGTATGTATGTATTGATCCCCAAAAGGAATACAGCTTATAAATCATAGAGAACTATAACAATTCTTGTGCCATGTTTAATGTTAAAGAAGTAAAAATTTTACTGTTACACTGTACAATGCAACACAGTGACTAAGCAAGTTTAACAGCAACCCTCTGTGAGCTAGGCATTGCATAAATGTCCACATGCACTGACAGCAAAGGGTACAGTGTGTCACACACACATATACACACCTACAAATGCACACTGGTCTCCATGTTTTATTGGGACATTCCATAGACATAATGATTTTTATACTGTACAAGCAATGTTTTCCATCCTCTACCCCTCACTCAAATCATTCCGCATTTTTCCGATTTTCAAAAACTTGAAATATATTCTGAAGCATGTATAAAGGATGCAGTATTATGCAGAGTATTATTTTGAATGCCATGTGAATATTATGTGTCATAACATGTTATGAATGTTGTGTGCTGTAATGGATTACATATCATATGTTATAAATATCATGTATTATTGTGAATGACATGTAAATGTTGTCTTTAATTATTGAAAATGTAATTGAATGTTATAAATGTCATGTGATGTTATGTTTGCTACATGATGATTTGAGTCAAGTGGTGTTAAGATGTAACATATTATGATGAATGTCATATCATATTACAAGTACAAATGTTATGTTGTGAAAGGCATGTATTATTATGAATGTAATTTAATGTTATGCATTGAACGTCAATGTGATGGATGTAATATACTGTCTAAATGCCATGTACATAATGTTATTTTTGCTACATAATAATTTCAGCTAAGTGGCATTATGACTGGTATGCAGTGTTATACATTTTACATATTATGAATGCCATTTAATATAATTGTTTTATGTTTTGTTTTATCGTGTTATGTAATATCACAAATGCCATGTAATGTTGTGAAAGGCATGTATTATGAATGTCTTTTAATATTTGTTTATTTTATTATGTTTTGAATGTTATGCAATATTATAAATAGTGTGCTATGCAATGTTTTGAATGGCATGTTTTATGTAATTTAGTGTTAAGAATGTCATGTCATCACTGTCAATGTTAGGCTATACATTTAATGTCATGTTATAAATACCAAACACTGTTATGAGTATTATTATAAATGCCATGGAACTCAGTGTTATGTAATATTATATTCGACATTTAATAATTGGTGAATGCCATTTATCACATTGTTTTATGATGTTATGAAAGTCGTGCAGTGACTGTCAATGATGTAAATGGCATGTAACATTATGAATGTCATGTAATGTTATTAATGTCATGAAATGTGTTTTCAGAACGCACCAAACCGACGCGTGCAGGGGTGTTGGGATTCCCTGATCGGGATCAGTTGTAACGCTGAGAGTGAATACAGTGTTTATTCCTTCAGGGCAGTGTGAAATCACACTCAGTAACTCAATGTCTTTATTATGCACATGAGCCCTGTGTGATCTACATTGAACGGGACACACCGAACACCCCCGCATTTCTCTTCCCTCACCCTTGCTCAGCGATCGTTGACCGCGTGCAGTAGACGCGTCACGCTCGTGCTCGCGCTAAGGAAACAAGGAAGCGCTTTAAAGGCCCTAGATGTAGAGACACTAGATGAGCAAACGCACCAGAACTTATAATAATGAGAATGTCATAAAAACAAAGCATTTATGTTTAGACCGCAGTTGTATCAATATAATGGGTTTAAACATAAATGTTTATGTGTAAATGATTTATAGACACTAAAAAGAAAGCGTCATCAGAGCGTATTTGGTCTGTCTTCCTCAACGGAATCGCGTATATAAAATAGGCTAATGAACGCCCATAATCACAACGTGCGTTTTCTCCATTGTTGTGTATTCATCTTCCTATGGAGGGCCAAATTAAATAATCGAATAAATTTTGAAATATATAAATAAATAGTTTAATACATAACTGAATAATTCAATACATAAATAAATGCATATTCATTCATTCATTCATTCATTCGTTCATTCATTCATTCACTCGTTCGTAGTTTGTTTGTTTTGATTGTTTATTTCCTCCACATTTTATTTTTAGGCTTATTGTTGTCGGGACATGCATTAAATAAATAAATGATTGATTGAATAAATGAATTAATATTTATGCAATTAATCATGTATTTAACAATTAATTTATATATTTTAGCATTTTATATAATAATAATAATAATAATAATAATAATAATAATAATAAATATCATTCTGTTATCATCTAGTTACTCTTGAATAATATGAAACAAAGAAACACGTTTCATTTATTTATTTATTTATTTATGTTTTAACTTTGTCAAAATATTTATATTGGGGGTCTTTGGCTTGGCTACGAAAGTGAATCTAGTTGCTGTATATCTACACCGTCGCTGTCATTAGGTCGCGCGCACTGAGCGCACGAGCGCCGCTGCAGTGATCGTGCCGCGCGCTCCAGTCTCAGCAGCAGTAGCAGCAGCAGTGGGAAGAGGAACGTATAATCCGCTCCTTAGTGTTGACAGCGACGCGACACGATAGATTTTAACTATTCTATGCAGGAGAGCGGACACCGGTACACATATTTCAGCAGAGCTCGTGTGTTTAAGCGCACGGGTGTTTAGAGACGGATGAGCGGCTGCCAGGCCGGACGCTGTCGGATGGGATTCCCGGAGAGAAACCGAGCGTTGCTGCTGTAAATAATTTAACATCGGCGTGATCAAAAATAAAATAAAAATAATAATGCATCTACACCAGGTGTTGACGGGGGCCGTTAACCCGGGGGACTGCTGCTATTCCGTGGGAAGCGTACATGACGTCCCGTTCACGGTAAGAAATAAACCTGCGCGTCGGCGCGTTATTTTACGCCTGTGCGTGAGCGATGATCAAGCGTGACGCGTGTGGATGCAGCCCGTGGGCATCATCCCCACCACTACCATCATCATCCTCATGATGCGTGTATGAGTTCAGTGTGCCATCTGTCATCCTCAAGGTTATCAGCGGTGTTTGTGTCCCTGCAGATCAGTAGCACGCTCGCGCGCGCACTCACACTCCTGTGGTGTGCAAACTCTAACATGCACGATTGTATGACATGTTTATAGTCGGTTGCAACGCTCACTCAAAATAATATTGATGATTCATGTAGCTCGAAGGATGATATTGGTTGTAACTAGTACCTAGACAGCAGACGACTTCCCAAAATGCATCAGGCTATGGTGGTTGTCTTGGTAGGTTATTATGAGAAACTGCCATTGTGGTTGGATGTTGAGCCCACCAGCTGTGCACACAGAGTACAGTTGACAGGCCAGAGTCTCTAATGTAAAGATCTAATCACTGCATGTTGTGCATAGTGCACTGTGGTTAGGCCTGTATTGATAATGTTTAATTCAGAGCCTCTAGTTGCTCAAATAGGTCTTCATAAAAAAGTGTTGCTTAAAGGTATAGTGAACTCAAAATAACAAATATGTAACTAATATGCATGCACAAGGGGGTGATTGCTTTACATGCATTGCATGTTTATATCTACAGTATGATGCTAAATAAGGCAATCAGTTCCAACCGCATTACAGTTTTTTGGCATTTATATAACTATAAAACATGCAGAATGTCTAGCAGGAATGTGATGATGTTGGGTAGACGATCGTCTCGAATCAAGCTGCGCCTTTTTAATGGAAGGTGCTCTGTTGTGTGCTTTGATTTGTCTGACAATCATAGCAGCAGCTTCCACAGAGAAGAAACAAGAACTGAAACCTGTGATGCAGTCTGTATATTTCTCTGGTTTAACACAGGTTCTCTATCAGAAAGTCCAGACACATGCTTTCACATGATTAGGTCAGCGCTGACAGTATCAGTTTCTCTTTGGAAATGATTGTTGTTCTCTTGCGCAAGAGCTGTGTTCGAGCATGTTTGAGCAGGTGCTGGTGAATTCTTGTTGTTGTGTGATGTTGTTGCCAACCTTTTTGATTTTGAAAGCTGCTTGTTGTCCAACGCAATATAATTATATATAAGATATTTGGTCCCACTTTATATTAGGGGTCTTTAAATTTAATGTACATAATGAAATGTTATTTACGATGTACCTGTTTTGGTTATATTGTATTGCAAAACACTTTTGCTGCTTTTGATGTGGGTTACGGGTAAGATTACGGTTGGTTTGTCAGGTTAAGTTTAATAGGTAGAGGTAGGGTCAACAGTGTAATTATGAAATTAATTATGTAATTACAGGAATTAATACAGATGTAAATACAGGTTGGCATTCTCAAATAAAAGTACAATATTAAAAAATGTACCCAATTAGTGCATTGTATCAAATTAATAATTTAAAACTAAGTACATAGTAGTTAATGACATGTAGTATAAAGTGTGTCTAGATATGTTCAGTATTTCTGCTGCAGTGTTGACATAGGTAGTTTTTTTCTGAATAGAAAATGTAATTATTACATATTTTTTTAATTACATATACTTTTTAAAATTTCACCGTCTCACCAAATTTTTTAAATATTTAATATTATATTATAAATATATATTTTATACTCACCAATATTGCATTTGTAAAAAATAATAATAAATAAATAAAATGAAATGCAGTAAAATTAGTAAGATTGTAAAATAGCCTAAATTAAACTTAAAACTACTATTTTATTTTCATTTTAACATGATTTATTTATGTGATGGAAAAGCTGTAATTCAGCATTATTTCAGTGTCACACATGATCCCTCAGAAATCGTTCACATTTATTTATATATATATATATATATATATATATATATATATATATATATATATATATATATATATATATATACAGTACAGACCAAAAGTTTGGACACACCTTCTCATTCAAAGGGTTTTCTTTATTTTCATGACTATGAAAATTGTAGATTCACACTGAAGGCATCAAAACTATGAATTAACACATGTGGAATTATATATGGAATTATATACATAACAAAAAAGTGTGAAACAACTGAAAATGTCATATTCTAGGTTCTTCAAAGTAGCCACCTTTTGCTTTGATTACTGCTTTGCACACTCTTGGCATTCTCTTGATGAGCTTCAAGAGGTAGTCACCTGAAATGGTCTTCCAACAGTCTTGAAGGAGTTCCCCGAGAGATGCTTAGCACTTGTTGGCCCTTTTGTCTTCTGTCTGCGGTCCAGCTCACCCCTAAACCATCTCGATTGGGTTCAGGTCCGGTGACTGTGGAGACCAGGTCATCTGGCGCAGCACCCCATCACTCTCCTTCTTGGTCAAATAGCCCTTGATGCCTTCAGTGTGACTCTACAATTTTCATAGTCATGAAAATAAAGAAAACTCTTTGAATGAGTAGGTGTGTCCAAACTTTTGGTCTGTACTGTATATATATATGTGTGTGTGTGTGTGTGTGTGTGTGTGTGTATATATATAAAAACACTTTACTGTTTACCGTGTTATCAAATAAATGCAATCATATTGGGCATAAGAGACCTCTTTCAAAAACATTAAATGATCTGAATTATTCCAGTCCAAACATTTGATCCGTGATGTATATGCAATTTATTGGGATTAATTCATCATCATTCCAGTTTTTGCTAAGAAGATTTCCCAAACTAAAAGATTTTAAAGACATGTTTATCATTTATTATTACATATTATCATTTCAGCTTTGTAAAGCATTCAACAGCCAAAGAGCTTAGCATTGGGTTTGTGAGAGCTGTCAGTCTCACTTTCTGAGTGTCAAACCTTTTACTTTTTTGCTTCCTGCTTACTGCATTAGTGTGACAGTTTCACACAATACAGCAAACCCACAGACTGCCAAAGAAGGAACATATTTAGTTTATCGTTTCATTCATCTCTTGCTGTCATGCAGGAATGAATGGTGTTTTTCGGGCTTGTGGAGTGTTTAGGTTGTAGTGTGTGTTTGTGAGGAAATGCTTGCTGTCATTTAGATGTGGCATAAAAATACACCCAGCACAGCGTGTCTGAATATGTTACGGTCATGCCATACTCAAGGCTGATACACACTTTCACTTCTGCTGGCGCTTCATCCCGGGCCTGCTGGGATTATTAGCCAGCGGGAGTGGAGGGTGGATCATAGCACCAGAGGATTTCAACGCCTTTGGGTTTTATTTGGGCGCTGTAACCTCACCGGAATATGATTTCATCAATAGCTGCAACATTCAGAGATGCTTGGAATATGTTATATGCAAAAATATGGCTCATACCTGCTAGTAAACACAAGCTGATGTTTATTACTGAACTTATGATGTGTCACATAACAAGCAGCCATGCTTCCGAGTTCTTTAGAGAAACAGCTTACTGATGGATATGAGCAGCGTTATGTTTCTCAGTTTTCTGTTCAAACAATGGTTTCCGAAAATGAAAATTCTCTCAGCCTCAAAAAAACACCTCGGTTTTATTCAGGAGCATGCAATTTGGTGCAGCTGCTGATATTTTTATGACCAAAAAGTAAGATTCTTATAAATTGTAAATCAATGACATCTTTGTAACCGTAGTGCAGACTATATAAAATGCATATCAGTTATCAGTGTCAGTCATATCCCAATAATATGTCTTAGTAAGATGATATTTGAATACTTAGTTTTTCAATCAAAGTGCTGTAGTTTTTATTGTTGTTGTTTTTAACATAATGCAATGAGGAATTTTTACAAAATGGCCCTGATTTATCATATTTAATATTCATATTTTAATGTCATTTTTCTAAATATGTTTTATGGATAATCATTTAAGTTGCTTCAGTGCAGTAACAATATAAAATGTATTATGTTTACTTAATGAAAAAGTTATGATTTTATAGAAAAAAGACCTGAAGGTGGACATTTTAAAAGACCTTAAAGTTATATTACTAAACATTTTGATCATGTTTATAATTTAGAGGCCTTAGAAAATTGTTTAAAATATGATACAGTGGGCATTATGAGTTTCATTTAGGCTTTTATGCACACATTGATCATTGCACATCAAATATGCTAAAAGAAAACTCAAATGTGCTTGTTTGACATTTAAGAATATTTGTTTGTTATTCGTTTTACACAACTATTGGTTATATTAACATTACACTGAAAATAATATTGAATGTTCCTTTAAGGCTTCTGTGGGCTAATTTCAATTTACTTCAAATAAAGTTGCAAATAATTTAGATTTGTGTCTCAGTTATTTATGGGAAGAGATTTGACACTAATACACATGCAATGGAAGACATGTACTGTATATCAAATAAAAGTTTCAGATGTCACGCTGTGCTCAAGCATTACATGTTAGTATGAGACTAAAAAAACAAAAACAAAAAAAAACACCTGTGTAATATTATATCTTTCAGTTTTACTTGTGGTACAGCAAAATAAGTAATCCGATTTAGTTTGGCTTGTTGGTACCAAGGAGACACATGAAGGCCTTACGCACCGCGGGAACCTTTTCATAGTAATTGTGGAACTACCCACTTATGAGCATTTTCGCAACGCCAGAACTAGATGCGATTTTAGTACCGGACTGCCTTTTTCAAGAACCAAATTAGTAGAGATGTTCCGATACCCTTTTTCTCTTCCCGATACCGATACCTGGGCTCAGGGTATCGGCCGATTCCGAGTACCGATCCGATACCTGGGTGTGTATCTGTATATACAGCTGTATATACTACTAGCCCTGTGTAAATTGCTAGTATTATTTTATGGTGTGAATTTGACAGTAATATTATTTATTTTCTTAAGTGAAAAAGAACTTCAAATGCAGCCAAAAATCTAACACCGCAAACTAAAAAAGGTATTTTAGTTTTACAATATAACTGTATAAAAAACTGTAACAAATAAGTCTAGTAATATAAAAAATGATATATTAATCAGATAATCTCTTTAAAACAAAACAAGTATAAAAACAAGCAACCATCTAGGCATAATTATTATTATTAATAGAGACGTATTATTATTACTACATAGAGACATAGCTAAATCTAATGTAGGCTACAACAGTAGCTTTATATTGTCAATTTACTCACGTTAAACCGAACATTTATTTAGATGGGTTGCCATTAGGGTTGTAGCTATCGAATATTTTAGTAATCGAGTATTCTACCAAAAATTCCATTGATTAATCGAGTAATCGGATAAAATGCGTTTTTGCTTAATTAAAGTGCAATATTAATTGTGCAAGAGAAAATAAGACTCCTGGGTCTCTTAAAATGAACAACTTAGTTTCCTTTTTTAGAAATTTTTATTTTTTATTTTTTAAATGCATAGAATGCAATGCATACATCAAAAATAAACATTTAATTATTACCCATTGTTTCTCTCTGTACTTGTACTGTGAACAATGACAATAAAGTTGACAGATGAATTAAGTGCATTTAAGTGCCATTCAATTGGGGTTTTAAATAAAGCATTTTCTGAGATGCACATTAAACTTTAAACACATAAAAATGTTATTTATCTTTTAATTATTGAAAATTAAGCAAACTTAACTTTTTGGTAAACAAATGGGATTTACTATTAAAAATAAAACATGGAAGAAATGTTGTGTGATTAAACCTTAAAAAAATATTTTGACGGGTTGACGTACCTTTACAGTTCTGTTTATGTGATGTGACGCTAGTTTTACTCAAATCAAACGGTCAAATGCTCATGAAGTGACTGTCAGAGCAGTTCTGGAGATGTTGTTCATGTGTTCACGTCCTTATTTAGAGAGACAGCAGATGCTGAAATTACTGCGAGCGTCACGCGCGCTTCAGTGTGTGTTAATAAACGGAGACGCGCTTCTGCTCCATTCATTAACAGAGACACGCAGAACATGCAGGATTCATATTTAAATAGACTGTTCTGGCTTAATTTTTACAGATATTATTCCATATCGTGATTTGATGTAAGTGCAATGAAAAACCTATTTTTGAACAATTCATTCAAAATTTGGCAAATTCCGTACCATTCTGCGTTAAACTGTAAATTCAGTTTTTATGACTGGATTCCGCGATTCCCTCTGCGTTTTCTGCATCGCGGAAATCATAGGGCCCTAGTTGTGGTATGCCAGCTCTTACTTGCAATGGACATACGTTTGCCCGCGCCCTCAAATCAAAACATTGCTGACTCCTTGCAGTATGGCATTTCCATGGGGGCATTTCGGACGCAGCGCTTGTGTCTCCTTCCGCTTTGTGGCTGACGTAACCGCATTGTGTCACATTAAAAAAAAATAATTGCGAAAGAACCTGACGTGAGATTTAAAATAAATTAAAAGAGGCTTCGAGGCAGAGGAATTTGCCTCTATCATTTTTTGTAGAGCTGAAACAACGAATCGATTTAATCGATAAAAATCGATTATTAAAATAGTTGTCAACTAATTTAGTCATCGATTCGTTGCTAAATAACTTTTATTTGCCGTAAGCGGCTCATTTCATGCATATTTCAAATCTGCGGTGACCAAAGTGTGGCAGTAATGAGCCACCGGAGGTTTTACTCAGCCAGTACAGCAGGAGAAGTAGCGAATAGCCAATAGCTGGCCTCGTTTTATGTCACGTGCTTCCCGAACAGCGTCTCTGCAGCATTTAGTGGGATGTGGGAGACTGGGAGTACTTTACTTTGAGTCTTCAAAAAAAAAGAGTAATCTGTAAACTCTGCACTACTGAACTGTTTAAGGGGACGTTCACATATCGCATCTTTTGCGCGCTCAAGTTCGTTATTTCCAACACCGCACCGCATCGAGTTAAAAACATCTCAACTTTTCAGAATGCTGCAAGCGCATCGCGGGTCATGTGACAAGAACTAACCAATCAGCTTCATCCTTTCCCGTAACAACGTTGAAAGCTCAGCTAAGATGAGGGAACAGCTGATCATAGCTGTATATGGATTTCCATTTTGAAATAAATTTAGTAGCAGAGCTACTGCAAGCGATTTTTTGAGCTGCAAATCCATTTATCATTTGGTGAAATTTCCGCGTCTTCAAGGAGAGAGCACGTCATGGTTGCTTAGCAAAGGCAGACGCCTCAGGGGCGCTTCTGCGCGAGCGCTTTGGAAAGAAGGAGAAAGCGGCGCGCCTAGCGTTTTCCACGCGTTTTTAGGAACGATATGTGAACGGCCCCTAAGACTTTTATTTGTGCAGATTCTCCAGTACAATGTTGTTTGCAAATGTTTAGTCGTAAAAGCTGATAACATTGCTTTTTAACAGTTAACATTTAAAGCTTTACAAACATGTTCTGTGATCAGTTTGTCGTTTACCAGTTCAAAATTCAGTCGTGCAGCCTAATTATGACTGAATGAGAGAGGTAAATGTTTAAAGATATTTGAAATGCCCTTTTTTTTCTAAGTATTCACTGCTCTTTTTCACACAGCAGGTTTTTTGTGTGTGACTGTCCAATTTTTTTTTCTGAACAACCTTCTGATGGATTTTACTTTAAATTGTGAGTTCCATTCAGGTTTCATGCCACTGGCACTTTATTCGAAGGATTGTTTACAATTTCACAGCATAAGCTATAAAGCTGTTTCCCAGTAAATAATAAAATACAACGCACTGCAATTTTATTCTGTTTTATCCTTATTCTTTGTGTAAATATGTTCTGAAAGATTCCTTAATAAGCTTCGTTCGGGATGTTAAACTACTTTAGGAGCTCTAAGGACTGCCATGGTGAAAACATTATTTGAAATCTCCTTGTGAAATTTGCTAGAGTATGGGTCAGTGTTCTGATTGCAGAAGAGTTCGACATAGGATTACTAACACAATAAAACAACTCCAGGTATATTTTTGATTAGGATATGACAGTGCAAAATGGTTAAAATCTCTTAAAAATCTATGCTGAAGGATAAAGACCATTTATTAATAATTTACTTAGGGGGGGAAAAATGGAAAAAACTAAAATATAAGTACATAAACCGATTAATCGATTAATCGTAAAAATAATCGAGTTAGTTGCAGCCCTAATTTTTTGTAATCGAGTTACTCGAGGAATCGTTTCAGCCCTAGTTGCCATGAAGATCTTTGAGTGTCTGTGTTTATGATATGACAGTTTTCTCAAATGAAACGGTAAATTCTCATAAAGTGACGGTTTATTCGTTCGTGTCCTCATATAGTGACACACTTGTGGCATCCCTAGTCGCCGCTTTACTGTCTGGTTGGTCCAGTCTGAAATACTGCTAAACAGTGGACATACTGCTAACCACTGATCTATAATATAGAAGCGGCTTCACTGTCTGTTGGCAGTTTAGAACGTGATGAGCGATCCAGTCATATATAGATCAGTGCTGCTAAAGCGTTTTCATTTTTTCTTCGCTGCTCTAAACAGGGGTTGCTTGTGGCAACACAGCACAACTTCCTGTGTTTGCAATGCATTCTGAGCAGCGAAGAAGAACCGTGCAGCGGTTAGGCAAAGCTAGCGGTCATAACTAGGTCTTGTTTAAGAAAATGGTATCGGATCAGTATATGGGTTCAAGTACTCGCCGATGCTAGAATTTGTTGTGGTATCAGTGATATTTCCGATACTAGTATCGGAATCAGAACAACTCTACAAATTAGCTCCTACTCAGGGGCAGGGTCTAACCAGCACAACTGGTACTACCGCAATTAGACATTGATTGGCCAGACTCGTTCGAAAAGGCCCTCACCCGCCATGATTTAAAACGGCATGTAAACAAACTGTAAACATTCTGTCAGCTTACTCGCAAGTATGATGAACCACGATAGATGGATGGATGCTGAAGAGCAGGCACTTGTAGCAAATGTAGCACTGCCAGTTGTCGTTGGAGATTCTTAATCCTCCTTTCTGTTCTTTCAATCGCATTGGTATATGTCGACATTACATGTCCATTATTGATAAACCCACGAGACACAAAAAAAAAAACATCTACAATCAAAGCATCCTCCATCCTATTGTTGTTAACATTCTTCTTCTTTGTTAACGTTGTTACCAGAGCAAAGCAGTCCCATCAGTGTTCGTTTATCTGCTCTTGTTTGGAGACTGACGAGCTATCTGAGCTCAGTACAGGGTGTACTAAATCTGATACTTTACAAATGAAGGTCTTTTAGTATTTAAACAGTGCAGGTAATGATTGTCCGTAGCTGCTTAACGTACTGTGGAATAGCCCTTTATGAGCTTAAACCGTTCGGTGGGACTAGCCTTGATCTCTGAAGGCTATTATAATCACTGCACACATGTCGGATCACGAATGCTGACAGGCACGCCGAGCCGAATCAGGCAGGCTGATTCATGTTGTCTTCTCCCAGAGGATCATGTTCTCTAAGATTGATGAATGATGTCTTGCTCTAGTCGTGTTCAGTCTCACTGTGCAGAGGGACATGAATGATAGTCTACTGCACTGAAAAAACACACATTGTCTGAAATGATACAGGTAAACATATTTGTTATAAGTGTTTTCTCAAGTTTGATTCAGTTAGATTCAGTTTAGTTTAGCCTAATGGAGTTAATGCAGGTTATTTGGGTTCAACCTAACTGATTCAAATTTAACTGGGTTTGATAGAATAGAGTTGTATTTAAATTACATTCATGGTTGCACTGAGCTGAATGTTAATAGAGTTGAGTTTAAATTGATATTATGCCCCGTCCACACGGAGATGCGTTTCTGTGAATACACACACTTTTTTTATATCGAGTAGGAATTTCGTCCACACGGATCCATCGTTTTCGGAAGGTTAAACTATTTTTTGAAACCAGGTCCCAGAGTGGATAAATCTGAAAACGCCGTCTTTGCTTTTTCATGTGGACGGGGCCATCTGTATATTTTCTGAAAGATGATGTCATCACCCCACGTGTCGACCCTAGTCAGACACCGCTATGTCACGTAAGAGCAACAACAACAATGGTTTGTGTAAAGCGCGCAAGGTTTATGTGCATGCTCCAAGTCATCTTCTTAATTTTTAGTGTATCACTGTGGCAAAATTACAGCGCCATATAGTGATCTGGCATGTATACTACTTCGTTTTCAGTCGATTTCACTGGTTTTGTGTGGACACAGATATTTCTTGATACGACACCGTGTGGACAGAATTTTTTTTTTTTAGAATGAGGGAAAAAAAGATTGGATTGGGATAAGCTCCGGCATCGTGTAGTTGGAGCCTTAGTGTGTTGAATATATTTTAATCCAATTGAATTAAGTTTCATTTATTTTATTTGAGCCCATTTGAATTGGTTTTGGTTAAGTTTGGTTAAGTTTAAGTTATTTTAATTCAGTTTCATTGTTCAGTTAGTGCTGTGCAATAGATATTGATATAAAATATATATATATATATATATATATATATATATATGAAAATGAAAAAGAAAAAGTGAAAGTGACGTGACATTCAGCCGAGAGAGAGAGAGAGAGAGAGAGAGAGAGAGAGAGAGAGAGACTTTTATTTTGGATGTAATTAATCGCGATTAATTATTGCCCAGCACTAAGTAAAACATTAGGCCTACATTGACTTATTATTATAAATACTATTTAAATATTAATGTATATTATTTATCAATGTTTTAATTCATACAATATAGGGCTGAAACGATTAGTCGACGTTATCGACAATAAAAAATTGTTGAGTATTCGTTTGATTTAATTTGACCTAATTTAGAGCCTGGAATAATGCGGTTTGACCAGTGTGGCGCTGTGGCGCAAGACTGTAATTCAGGCCTCCTCGATGCAATTCAAGAGAAGAAGAGAATCGGCGCTCGCTCAGCCCTGCTTCTGAGTAACCGAATGGCGTTTGGATATGAAAATATGACGCGTGTTTTCCTCTCAATAACGAAATAAACAACAACAACAAAAATATCACAGCAGCATGAAACCAGCAGTAAAAAAATGCATCTTATTACACCGATGTGGATGTTTGCACGAGCTTGGTAAAGCATTCACGTATTTTATGCAATACCTTAAATCAAGCAGTTTTACAGTATTAAACATTATTATTATATATTTGATTAAAGTGATAGTTTGGTTTGCAGAGATCAAAGCTTAATCTAGCTCAGGACTGATTTGATCATAAACCAGTAAGGTATTTTAAGTGAGATTACTCTACCAATCAAAAGTTTTTGAATGGTAATGTTAAGATTTTTTATGTTTTTTTAAAGAAGTCTCTTCTGCTCACCAATCCTGCATTTATTTGATCCAAAATACAGCAAAAGCAATAATATTGTGCGATATTTTAACGATTTAAAATAACTGCTTTCTATTTTAATATATTTTAAAATGTAATTTATTCTTGTGATCAAAGCTGTATTTTCTCCAGTCTTCAGTGTTACATGATCTTCAGAAATCATTCTAATATACTGATTTGCTGCTCAAGAAACATTTATTATTATTATTATTATCAATATTTAAAACAGTTGAGTAAATTATAACATTAACGCAATAACAATAACATTATATGCAATACCATTCCAAAGCCAATATCAATATAATTCAAGAGTCAATATCATTTTTTCTTTTTCTTTTTTATTGGGGTGGGGGGGTTGTTGTAGAAATGAATACTTCTATTTAGCAAGGATGTTTTAAATTGACTAAGACATTCATAATGTTAAAAAAGGATTTATATTTCAGATAAATGCTGATCTTCTGAACTTTCTATTCATCAAAGAAACTTTAAAAATTATATTCAGTTGTTTTTAACATAATAATTATAATAATAAATGTTTTTTTTGGAGCATTTAGCCTTAGAATCACAGGAATAAATAAAATTTTAAAATAAAGTATGTTCATATGTGTTAAGGGCTAGATTTCACTGGAGGAAACCGCTGTGGTGTGATGAGCGGTGAACGCAGCGAAAACTTTACAGTAAATGGGAAACCAGTTGCTACCTCGTGACGTTTTGTAAACTGTATCAATAAATATCAATAAACACACACCTAGTGTCCTCTGTTTCTGTTTGAGTCTGCTTGTGCTACGCTGCTGCAGTCTGCGGGTTTGAAGAGTGCACTGAAATATATATATATATATATATATTTTTTTTTTTACAGTTTTGTTTTTAAAGTTTAAAGAGCGAATCACTATAACCCAGCTTAAAATGGCCTAGCGACACCCATGCTTCTTATGTCCATTTTGGAGAACCAGGACAAATATTTCAATCGATCGCTCCGGCATTAAATGGCACTGAAATGAGGCACCGAAATCTGCATTCTGATTCAGTTGTAGTACATACTGGTTACATGGCACCAGTTTCGGTACCTAACCCTTAGTATAAGTCATTAAAATCAATAATTATGTCCCCACTGGATAAAACAAACGGCTTATTTATAATGGGTTTTATTGTTTATGTCTTTTCACACCAGTGTTCTGACTGGGACACATGGCATCACAGGATAGAAAGGGGTTTAACATTTCACAGGATTGAGGTATTCGGCCAATCAGAGCAAACTTCGCTTTTCAGACCAATGAGCTTTGTATAAAAACGTGAATGTTTCAGAAAGGCAGGGATAGAGGACAAACAATAATGTACAGTATGTGGAAAATAATGTGTTTGTTGAACCTTAAACCACATAAACACATTTAATTACACCAAATACACCAAACATCATATGACCCCTTTAATAAATATCAGCCTTTTTTCTTATATAGCCAATATGCCGATGGTTGTAATTCATTTCATTCCCCAATTATGGTATGAAAAGAATATCGTGGTAAATACTGATATCGTAGGATGAATGAATTAACTGAAAATAAATAATTATAAAATACAAACAGCTGTAAAAATATTGGTTAAGGCAACCAATTTATAAAATGGGTTAATTGCTAAATCTAATTGGAATTATGCATTCATGTGGTGTCATAATGTGTCTGTCTTCTGTGTTTGCACACTCATAATAATGGGTGTGTTTGCTCAGTGGAGTCTATAATGGGAATGAGTGTCATTTTGAACTTGTTTGCTTTCAGTGCCTCTGTGCTCTCTTCCCATTAATAAGTCATAGAGAGGATGAGAACACACACACACACACACACACTTCTCAGAACAACAGGTGCAGCATTTGCCTCTTCAGTCTTGACTGATTAATGGCTTGTGGCAAACTGTGTGTGGATGTTCACAATGTACCACCGCATCAATGCTGAAATATATAGAATACAGAATAAGGCATTGTTCAATATTGCATTTATGCAATGTTTTCTACATACTGCAGAGTATATACTGGATAGTGAACATTGTTTTATTTAAAAAATGGAATGCTACACAGTAGTAATAAATGTTTCCATTAGTGGTATGGTACATTTTCACCTAGCCTTGTTATATTAGTGAGTACATCCAGTTATATAATCTAAATTTTGCGGTTAAAATCTTTGAACAAATATAAAATGTAAATACATTTGCTGTGTGTCTGTCTTAAATAACATTTAAAAATAGAATAAGTGTGTCCCAAATTGTTGAAATGGGTATCCCAAAAGTCCTCGATGGTTTGCTATTTCTAGTTGGAAAAAAGGTACGCAAGATATATCCATACACAGTCTAATGGCTAATATTGTCCACAGCCTATTGCATGCTGGATGTGCGTTCGATTTGAACAGCAAACACAAATAAGAAGTGTTGAAAAAATACAAACATTAAAATAAATAAATAAATGTTATCCACATTATATTTCATCTACATCAATATTGTGTACTTTTATAATGATAAGTTTTGTCATTAACTTTCATTATCCAATCACATCAGGAGAGTTCTTGGCATGAAAAACTCACTAGTGGCAACATGCCTCTTCATTCCTCACACTAATCAGGATTTGATCCAGCTGTGGTGGCAGGACTATTTCCCATGGACCATTCCCCCTCCCCACCCAAGAATCATGTGCACTCTTAATTGAATTTATTTTAAATGTATTTATTTATTGTTAAAATTTATAAAAAAAATAAATAAATTAATTAAATGTACATAGTAGATAATAAAATAAGAACAAATAATTGAATGACAATAAATAGCACAAATTATATATAAAAATTAAATTAAAAGTACTTTCACTTATTTCAGTCAGGTCTAACTATAATATATAGGTAATAATTTACAACAGAATATGAATAATCTATTCTGTAAACTGTAAAATAACACTGAATAGTCTTCACTGAATAAATAGACAGTAATGACCGACAGCAGCAGGTTTATTTAGGCTGCTGTCTTTTTAAGACCTCATGCATGGATCTATTATACTGTTACACAGTGCTCTACACTTACTTTTATTTTTAGGAGAGCTTGTCCTCCTAATTTAAAAAAATTAGGAGCACTCTGATCAATAATATATACTTTTTTAAATATAAAAAATTAATATGAGGTGATATTTGAATTTTCCTTTTGCCTTTGTAATGGCATTTTCTAATTATAATAAAAGTATTTGTTCTTCTGTGTCAAATGAAAAAAAGTAATTTATAAGGGATGATTTTTGGTGTGGCGGCGTGCCACGGCAGAACAAATGTAGCAGAAACACTGTTTTATTTTTTTTTATTTTTTTTTTTTGTGCCCTGTACATTTTGGCAAGTAGCCGATCATGCAGTTTCTAAATTTCTGAAATACCATAATGAGTAGTATTGTGCTATTCAAAACATGACTAAAAAGGCAGAACTGAGCATGTGCATTAGATCAGTGCCAGGAGGAATTGTAACCCAGAAAAAAAAGAGGATGCATCAGTAAGCATATTTAGCTCATCAAATGGGCACATCCGTTTAGAGTCCGACACTGCGCGCATGTGTGTGTGTGTGTGTATAGATGTTTACTTCCCCACTCTATGTAGAGCATTACAATCTTTGCTGCTGCTGTTTATCACTGTAATTTTGTATGTGAATACATTGTGAATTATCACAACACATTGTGTTTAGATGGTATAATTGCAGTATCAGTGTAAATGTTATGTCTGTGTGTAAATATGACCCTTCTGAATCGTTTCTCTTTCTCAGTTCGGTTATGACTAGGGATGGGTATCGTTAAGGTTTTAACGGTATTACTACTCTTACCGATACTGCTTAACGGTCCGGTACTTTAACTGCATTCTTATCGGTACTTTGTGTTGTGTTACTTTGTGTTGTGTTAGGCAGTCGAAAACTTTGCATTTCTCTGTCTGCACATAATGCACTTTTGAAAGATGCTTTGACAGATTGCTTGTGTTTCCGCCCTTACATGCAAAAATGTTGTTGCACTTATGACAACCAGCGTTGTCTGCATCAACTCTAGTGAAGTATAACCACACTTTGGAACGTTTTACTGTCTGTGGATATTTACTTAAAAATCCACATACAGCTATCAGCTGTTCCTTCATCTTGGCTGAGCTTTCAACGTTGTTACAGAAAAGGTGAGGAAGTTACATGACCTGCGGTGTGCTTGCGGCATTTTGAAAAGTTGAGATGTTTTTAACTCGATGCGGTGCGGACGTGCCTGGAAAAAACGAGCTCGTCGCACCGTGTGCGCGTCACGACCGCGTCGGTTCCATTATGAGCGCACGTACTGCTCGCCTATATTTGAAATAACGAACTTGAGCATGCAAAAGTCACGATATGTGAACGGCCCCTTATGCGTGTGTGTGCGCCGCGCTCGTTCTTGTTGTGTGTGTGCGTGACTGACAGACAGCCTCCGCGGCGCGCATGAGTGATCTTGCAGATTTCACAGACAAACGTCTTAATAATATTGCAAATTAGAAATGTTTGGTAAGATAAAATGTGCACGATAATATTATTAAGCAAATCTCTTCGCCATCGTCACTCTTTATTATTAAGCGGGAGTTTTCATACTGTTATGTCTGTGCGTGCGCCGCGCTCGTTGTGGTGTGTGTGTGTGACTGACAGACAGCCTCCGTGGCGTGCATGAGAGATCTCGCAGATCTCACAGACAAACGTCTTAATATGATCGCACATTAGAAATTTTTGGTGAGATAAAATGTGCACGATAACATTATTAAGCAAAAATACATAGTACATTAATTTTTTCCCCTCCAGTACCGAAAGCAGAACTGATAACGTCAGATCTTACTGATACTACGGTCTTTCATAATTTAGCCCCGGGGCCATTTTTATACCGGGTTTCGGTACCCATCCCTAGTTATGACACACATTGCTAGAATATACTACATTGCCAAATAAGTTACAATTGAACTGGAGCCAATATAGAAACATCAAAACCTGACAGTGAACCAGGTACCAGGGTTTGAAACACAGGTGATTCTTGGATTAATTGCAAAGTTTAACCATCATACAATAAATGTTCATCATTTGCATTAGTTTTGGGTCCTGTTGGTTTAAACATTGAAACAATTTTAAAACATTCGAACCCAAGAAGATGCAAAATAGAGCTCAAATACACGACAGCTATTGTGTACGTCAACTGTTGTATACGTCATTAATAGAACACTGTATAAACTTACTGTCAGAATTAGTTCTGTCGCGCTGCATCCATTATAGACAGCATCTTTGAATTATATGGGTTCTAGAGTATTTTTTCCGCTTGCGTCCGTTGTAGGCACGCAGATGCACATAAACACTGAATTCCATTCACATCGGCTTGTGCCTGAAATGACACAGAAGCATGGAATTATGTCAAAGTGCATGTCTCTGCAGGTATCCTTGTAAACACAGTTGCCTATGGCTTAGGTGAAGGTAAAGAATTGAGAAAGATTATGCAGTTATTTTACATTATATTATTCAATTTCTGTACCTGAATAATGTCAATCTTACCTGAAAAATAATAAAGCACTGTGTATTTCAGTTGTATCTTTGTTCTGTTAAATTTATCCGTGTTAGTAATTTGTTTAATATCTGTGCTGATTTATTCCTTCAAAATCAGGGAAAAGTATGTCTGCCTCCCTTTGTTTATGACAGATAATCAATACTGGTTATACCTATAAGTCTATATATAATTCTATCATCATTTATAGTCTTATATCTATCTTAAATCATTGGTACTGTCTTACAGTAATTCACAGAATAAATAATGTGTAAATTATGGAGATGCCTATATTTAATTTCATGCATGTAGAATCATAATCTGAATGACCGATAAATATAGAAATTCTTGTTGAAGAAGGTGATCATTGTCTTTGCTCGGCTTTTTGAATCCTGTATTGTAATGTGTTAAATTATTTGTTGGAAATGTCAGAGTTTAACTGAGTGGTTTCTGTTTCTTTAGGCCTATGGCTCAGGCTGTGATATCGTGATCCTTGCAAGTGATTTTGAGTGTGTTCAAATTATTCCTGGAGCTCAGAATGGAAACATCCAGGTGGGGTGTGTGGAGTGCTCTCAGCAGCTTGGCCGGGTAAGATACTACACTTCTTACATTTGCATACACGCTTATAGCAGGCCTTTGATACAAAACACTGAACAAGTGTGAAATACTATAACAAAAGTAATCCATCCTAGTGAAACAGTAACAGTGGGGAGTTATTGACTAGAACAGACATTCCTAAACCAAAATATCAGCTTTTGATTTGGCCAAATTGAAATTATTTGCTGGCCAATTAACAAACATGTAAATCGGTAATGAACATTTTCTTTTTTCTTTTGTGTGTGTGTGTGTGTTTGCAAATATTAATGTAAATTTTGCAGTGTTGTACAGATATACCAGTTGCTCTCATTTAGTTGCTGCATCATTAGCTTTACTCAGTGGAGTTGCACTTTGGCCATCTGTTCTTGGATGGACAAATCAAAGTCCTGCTCAGGCCGGTTGGAGTGCTTAATCTAAAAGAGCAATGTTTGGAGAGCACCACATGTTTTGGGGAATCAGCTTGCAAATTGAAGGCTGGGACAGAAGAGAGAAATGTCACAAAATGTATAAAATATATGTGTTTAAGCCACATTCTTGACACAGGCATCAGCCACTGATGAGCAGACATTGTGCTTGTGGATCTGATACAGATGTGGCCATTAAAAATGTGCATCACAGGGAAAGGGATCCCATGACCTTTTCTGTATGATCTTTCTTTATTTTTTTAACATTACTCCCATTTTCACAGATTCTGCAAGGGGTTCACAAACTTCCATGTATCATTGTATATGCTAGCACAATAAATTGTTTACAAAGGACATTAAATGATGATCCGCTTTACACTCATGCAGTCATGTGTAAATATTTTTTTCAGTGTCCAGTGTCATATTATCATATCAAACATTTATCCTATACTATTTTGTTTATATTTTATTGTGAATATTTTCTCACGATCACAACATTACATGAAGTTAATAATTTATCAGGCACTGATTATTGTGTTAATTCTATTTTTAAAATGAGACATACTGTTATAATCTATAAGCATATTTAACAGTCGGTCGAAGACAAATAATTGCAAAGTGTTTACGAGTAATTTGGTCTGGCCTGTAGATCCAGTATGTTGTTCCATGCACCATCTGGTGGATATTCTGTGAAGCAAAACACATTTATTTAAATTCTAATCTACGTGCTCACGGGATTCAGCGGAATTCCATGGGAGGAACTGCGGCATGCCGTGGGAAAAAACACGCATTCTTGTAAGCCACAACTCCCTCCTGACAGTACAAACATGAATAGATGAACATGTATCCAGTAATCTGCACTGACTGGTTTTTGACATGGTTTTGTGTTCACAGTTTCTCTTTGCTAATGGTGAAACTGCTTTTTTATAATTATGGTAATTATAACTAATTGTTAAATAATTGTGCCTTTTTAGATTGCTGCATCCTATGGAAATACCGTTTGTATTTTTGAACCAATAGCTTCCAACCCAAACAAACGTCACAAGGTGAGTTCTGCACTGGAGGACAGTGGATCCTCTTTCAGAGAGTGATAATAATGATTACTATGGACATTTTGACATCTTTAGTAATTTACCCAGATATATATATTTTCTACTGTATATCAGTACTTTACTGATTTTAAAACAGTCATGTTTTACCAAATACTCTTTATTAATTATTGTTACAAATGATTTATCATAAAAGTAATTGAATTTTTTAGTGTAAAAGTGTGTGTGTATATATATATATATATATATATATATTATTATAATTTTCTTTTTTTTTTTAAAGCTACTGAATTACCAGTGGCAGAAGACTGGTCAGTTCTTTCTCAATGCTATAACCTACAATCTGGCCTGGGACCCACAAGGTTTGTTTGAAATACACTTTGTCTGTGAATGAACTAAATGTTTTCAGTAGTAACTCTGTTTGGGTCCTCTGATTAAATAATACATTTAGGAGATAATTCTCTGACTTGAGTGTTTGTTTTTTTTAATGTTTGAATAAACAGAATAAAACGTGAGATTTGAAGTGGTAAATGGTGCAGGTTTGTTAGATTGGTTACTGCATAATAACGCAGTTACTAACCATAATAATAATAATAATCTCCAAACTTCCATTTGTGTTGTTTTATAATTCTGATAATTTCCCTGTTATTATAAAATGAAGGAAATATTAATGGTAATAATAATATAAAACAAGACCAGTGCTCTCAAACTTTTGTTATGTATATGGTAACGTTCAATGTACATGTATGTAATATTAGTTACATCTGTTTGTCATCTAGGCAATCGTATCTTGGCGGCGACTGAGCGTTTGCAACTGTGGGCTCCTCCAACCAGTGACACGCTGATAGAGGAAGAGGACAGTCAGCTGAATGAAGATAGAGCTCATGAGCTGATGCTCAACGACTGGAAATGTGTCTGGCATTGCAAGTGAGTGCAGCTTAAGATCTTAACCACACTTCTGTCTGCATACTGAATCTTTAATGTCGTTTGTCTGATTTACTGAACGTTAAAGCACATTTGAAATATTAAATTATTTAAGTGAGTTGTATAATGGAAAAAGAAGGCTTTTACTCTTCTTAAATAAGAATTCTATGTAATCTGTAGGCGTAATATTGCCCAGGGTTTTCTCAATCTGGAGTTTGCGAGCGGACTGCGGGGTGTTTGAAATTGCTAATTGAAAGGATGTAAAAATTAATTAAATCAACATTGGCTGCCCACTGCTCCGGGTGTGTGTTCACGGTGTGTGTGTGTGTGTGTGTCTGTCTGTGTGTGTTCACTGCTGCATGTGTGCACTTGGATAGGTTAAATGCAGAGCAGAAATTACGAGTATGGGTCACCATACTTGGCCACACTTCACTTCACTTCACTTCACTTATTATGACTTTAAAAGCATCCTATGGGACTGTCAGCTTAACTGCAGTGTCTTTTAAAGCTGGATGGATTCTAGTGTTCACTGGCTGCTGTTATCTTAGAATTTAAAAGATTTTTATAAATACATGGTTATAGTTAGCGAGGGTAGAAAATTACAACAAATAGAAAAAGAAAACCAAAAACTTGAAATTCTACATTTTTGACTGACATGATAATGATTAATAATGAAAATAATTGCAAAAATAGTAACATTAGAATCTTTAATCTGAATCTGAAAACGTGGAATAATTTCATGCAGGTGTAATGTGGAACTTCTTTATGAAATATATTTCACTGTTTGCACAAAATGTGAACCTGTCTTTGTGGGTGTAAATTGCTCTGCTTTATGTGTGTTATGTCAGGACTGCTGCTGCTGTTCGTATTACTCAGTGGTCTCCAGATGGAGAATATTTTGCCACAGCTGGAAAGGTAACACCCCCCTCCCCCACACAGACAATCACACAGAATATTATATAAGCAATATGCAGTGTTGGGAAGGTTACTTTGGAAATGTAATAGGTTACAGATTACAAGTTACCCTGTTTAAAATGTAATAGTAGTGTAACTTTTTCAATTACTTTATTAAAGTAATGTAACTAATTACTTTTGAGTACTTTTTGATTACTTTTTTTTAAATTTGTGAAAATTAAAGAATAATAAATAAAAGCATATACATCAACTTAAATACAGTTATCTAATAAGCATGTGACGTATTCTGTGTAATAAACTCCTGAAACATTGGTGTTTTTTTGAAACTGCTGTCTCTGTATATGATGATAGTTTCTCAAAATAAGTAAAATGCACATTAAGTGACACAGAGCAGTTCTAGAAATTGTGTTTATGTGCTCGTGTACTCCTATATTGAGATGGCAGAGGTTGAAAACACTGCGAGCTTCAGTAGGCCTATGTGTAGTAAATGAAACCATGTCTTTGCCATTAATTTACAGGAGGGGCGGACTGGGAAAAAAATTCAGACTGGAAAATTCAAACTCATACAAACTAATTCATGGACAAAACTATTTTTTGTGTGGACCTGACATAAAAAAGGTTTAAATCTTTAATTTGGGGACATGCAAAATAATTAAAACATTTTTCTCTTCAGTCTCTTTAATTTTTCCTGTTATCCATCTCTCTCATGACTTTAATACTCAAGATTGAACAAAACTATACTTTACAATACAATACTCTACAATGCTACAATATCTTTATAGAAAAAATCCTAATACTGTACACGAGTCATGTTTTTCCCTTACAAAAAATTACCATGCTTTTATTAGCCTATATAAAAGTAAAATAACCTTGTTTTATTTTTTGTTTTTTTTGCAAATGGATAAATAAATACATTTGTAAAATAATTTTACATTTTTGGTTATCACAGTTAAACAATAGTAAACATTTTCTCTGGATTTATAGTTAAATATTAAAATGTTAATTTTCGTAAGGGTTGTGTTGTTGTCTGTCGTAGCTCCCCCTAAACCTATAAAAAAAATCTGATTTTTTTTTAGCTAAATTACTACTGTAACATCACAACAGATAATAATGATGTCCTTTATATAGTATTTTGAGTGATGACTGATGAGCAACGTGCTGCTGCTTGATTAAATAAATAAAAAAACAAAGACATAAAAGCATCTTTACAGATGAAACTGACATGAAACCCTGAACAGAAGTTCTGCTTCTCTGCTCCAGCAATCCTCTCTCTCTCTCTCTCTCTCTCTCTCTCTCGCATTGATTACTCTGAGTCTGATCCAAACCGTTTGGCGGAGGCGCGGAGAGCGCGCGAGTCATGACTAACAATTCATGATTTATTAGAGATTTAATTATCAAATGGCGGATTCGCAAATGATTGCTTTAGTACATTCGGCAGGCAATTATACAATAATGATATTAAATAGTGGGGCAAAATCGGCTGCCAGGCCACCGGGAATTGTCCCGGTTCTCCCGGTGTCCAGTCCGCGCCTGATTTCCACAGACACGCAGAACGTGCAGGAGTCATATATTGCATTTTTGGGGCTTAATATTCACAGACACTAGTCGATGTCATGTTTTGATTCAAGTGTACTGACCTACTTTTGATTTAGTCATCCAAAATGTGGCATATTCCGTCCGCGTTAGGCATTCCGTTTTTATGACTGGATTCTACGAACCAGACTGTATTTCCGCATCCCGGAAATGATTAGGGCGGTATGTCTCAGAATAGTCAGTGCAATTTGGGAAAGAAATCAGTTAAATCTGTATGTGGATGTGTGTAAATATTCAAATGTAATCCCCTTTGTAATCGTAAAAAATTTCATAAGTAACTGTGATTTAATTACTCATTTTTTCTTAGTAACTGTAACTAATTACAGTTACAATAATTTTGTAATTAAATTACGTAATGCCGTTACATGTAACTAGTTACTCCCCAACACTGGCAATATGTAAGTATATATAAAATAAGTCTATAAGTATAATTAATGCTAATTATAAGTTCTACACACTAGTTCTATCCTGTACAGAAAACTTTATCATTGTGATGGTTATATTTTGTAAGGTTAAGGTAAGCTATTTAAGGGGGTAATTTATTTTATACTAGCAGAATTTTGTAGCGTGAAGACAATTGCGCATTAAAAAAGGCATCAGCATTAAACAGTATTTGAACAGATAATTTCAGATGCAACTAATAAAACTATGAAACAACATTTAAAAAAACAATACTTAAAGACTTTAAGTTAATATTTCACTGAAGTATACAAAAGGACTGTTGTGAATCTTTAAATCAGTTCATTAAAACCGTCCAAATTAACGTATCTACTAAAATAAAC